>NC_091070.1:20058560-20361590 GCF_032405125.1 Capricornis sumatraensis | reverse complement strand
GCCTAACGGCTCTGGGGGCGCGCACGGCCAGAAAGGCCTCAGCACCTCTGCGTCTGAAGAAGCCAATAAAAACCCCCACGCAAATGAATTCACTTCCCAGGGGGACACACCACCTGGGAAGACTGCTGAAAACCAAGAGCAGGAGGGTGAGAAGCCAGCTGTGTCAGTGGACTCGCAAGTCAGTAAAGATGTTGGTGGAAAGCACAAGGAGGGGGATGTGCGACCTAAATCCTCCAGCCTAATCCACCGGACAGCCTCTGCCCATAAGTCAGGCAGGAGACGGACAGGGAAAAAGCGGGCCAGCAGTTTCGATGCAAGTCGGCATAGGGACTATGTGTCCTTTCGAGGTGTCTCTGGTACCAAGCCGCGTAGCGCTATATTCTGTCACGACGAGGACTCCAGTGACCAAAGTGACCTGAGCAGAGCGTCCAGCGTCCAGTCTGCTCACCAGCTTGGCAGCGATAGCTCTTCTAGCACCACTTCTCATTCTTGTCAGTCTCCTGAGGGCAGATACAGTGCCCTCAAGACCAAACACGCCCCTAAGGAGAGGGGCACCGACTCTGAGCATACACACAAAGCCCACCTGGGCCCTGAAGGAACTGGCAAAAAGCGGACAGCACGGCGGACTTCCAGCACAAATAGTGCCAAGACTCGGGCCCGAGTGTTGAGCCTGGACAGCAGCACAGTAGCGTGTCTGAATGACTCCAGTAGGCTAATGGCGCCTGAAAGCGTAAAACCCTTAACGACTTCAAAATCCGATCTGGAGGCCAAAGAGGGAGAGGTGCTAGATGAGCTATCTTTATTGGGACGGGCTTCCCAGTTAGAGACAGTCACTCGGTCTAGGAATAGCTTGCCAAGCCAGGTTGCTTTTCCTGAAGGCGAAGAGCAAGACGCGGTCAGTGGAGGTAAGTAAATTGCAGGAGGAGATTCACCCAAGAATCTCTGCAGTCTTTGATGCTGTTGATTGGATGCTACTTTTCAAGTATATTTTGTGTTAACAGCCCCATATCCACTATGTTGTTAAAATAAACTTTCTTTCCATGAAGAAGAAGATGGTTATCTTAAAAAAGGTTTTGATCTGAACACCGAGAAAATGTTTTTTGTTGTATTATATATCAGTTTGTTTCCATGGCATTCACCTTTTCTAAGCCGTTGGCCACCTGTTAATGTTTTACCAGGAATAGCAAAAAAATTGGTCCCCTTCCTCCTTTGTACAACCACAGTAACAACAAAATGTAGAACTTTATTAGGGTACCAAACCATTTTTAGTTATCTCTTATACACTGTGTGCCACTGAACTTTGAGAATGAGATCTCTCAACCTGTTACATAAAATTTTTCCAAATATTACTTTAGCTCTATGTACTTTGAAAACATATGGCTTTTTTCTTTGTTTCTGTCTTAGGTATTTTCTTGCTTACTCAAGTTTTAGTCATTAAACCATTTTTCTGTAACTTCACATTAAAGTTTATTAATCTACGTTTGCAGTTTATTATCCATTAGTGGATATATGATGCTCCGTGTGATAACAGTTAATAGTGCTTTGGTTAAAGTATGAGCTTACTGATTTCTGGTTTATGCGGAATTGTGCAGAATTCAGTAGGTGATTTTGTATTGTCAGTGTGTGTTGGCCATTTTGTTTATTTCAGAGTTATCTCTTGGTATTTCCTCCTGCCCAGAATAGTTTGCTTATTCTGTTTCGGTTATTATGGAGTCTCGTTCTTGAATCAAATCAGAAGAATGAAGTCTTCTGTTGATAGCGCGTGACTTTTTTATCATCTGCCTCATATCCTTTAATAAAGCTTATGTCTTTGGCTTTATAGTTTATAGTCTATTGGTACAGTAACATTTAGTCTTTTATGAAAAGTTAAGCTGAGTTTTTGTTTGCACAAGCATACTGAAACAAGGAACATGCTTTTTCTCAAAGAATTCTAATTTTACCCACAATTTTTTAAGTCCATAATGTAGTAAACATTCTCTTGCTTCTTTTGGTATAGTTTATAACAGATTAATTTTTAATAGGAATGTAAAAAGTGATCTTTAGTGCCTAAGGAAGAAACTAGTCTGACTTAAATATTGAGAACTAATTATATCTGAAGTGATTATAATCATTTGGTAACAATATAGTAATTAACTTCTCAAGTCTTTGATGTGGCTGTCAATCTGCTTTTTGTAACAGGTCTGAAATGCTTTTAGTGATTTCTCACACAAATCATGTGTGTTTGCAATATGCAGGAAACCATTGGGTTTTAAATTATAGCTTAATTTTTATTAAAAGTGTGATTAAAATAAATTCTAAGAATGAGCATGCAATGATAGAACACTATTGCCATTCTAAATGTTGTTGAAATGTAAGTAAAAAGATAGTACATCTTACGCTTTCGTATTAAAAATGCCATTTCCTTTTCATAGGGAATGTAGGGTGTTCTGTTTTTTTAGGAAAAGTTACATGAGGTCTTATTTGATCTTTGATTAATATGAGCCCTCATTTTTCAGATTTCAGCTTTTGTTTTGTGTTCTTATTTTTATAAAAAAAAAGCAAACTATCCACTATTAAAAAAAAATAAGGAACTAAAAATTTCCATCTATTTCACTTCAGTGGAAAAAATTTTATCATCTGTGGGCTGTTAAAAACATTCTTTTGCCAAAGGAAGACATTGTCGGAACTGTTTTTATCTGAGCTTCATTGTGTTTAGAATAAAAATAAGAACAAAACTAAACTGCTTAAATATATTGGATTTATATTTAGTTCGTTTTCATCTCATTTTGTTAGTGTCTTGGTTTCTTGGAAGATTGGAGGGAGTGGGAGGCAATGTATTTTGGGTTTCATTATTTAAAAGTTATGTAGAATCTCAAATACTTTGTAAAATGTGTTAGGTTACATTTATTGTTAGTTTTTTGGGTTTTTTTAATTTTTGATGATTAGGAGACATTTTTCTTCACCATCTATTCTACTTTCTGTACTCCTGAAATGTGTCAATACAACAGAGGATACAGGTTGAACATGTGTATGGCTATACATTAACTATAATGTATACATTATACATTAACTATACATTAACTATAATGTATTCATTATACATTAACTATATATTAACTATAATGTATAGCCATACTAACCATTAGATTTTATCCTAATGAATTTGGATGTGTTGCTGAGCTTTCCAGTGGTTTCTTTTTGTCTTATCTTTAAACTGGATGGTATTGGTCCTGTGGAAGGATGAAACTAAGGAAAGGTACTTTGAAGTACTAAAATAAACTAAAATGGGGGTTGCCTAATATAGTGACATGGCGTCATACATCCTTGTCAGTATATGGGCTCACTATTGTCATGATTCTGGGAAAGCTGCTTACCTTCTTAAGCCTTGACTTCCTCATCTTAAAATGGAGGTGATAGTGATATCTATCCTATAGAGGTTTTATGCGGAGAAGGCAATGGGACCCCACTCCAGTACTCTTGCCTGGAAAATCCCATGGACGGAGGAGCCTGGAAGGCTGCAGTCCATGGGGTCGCTGAGGGTCGGACACAACTGAGCGACTTCACTTTCACTTTTCACTTTCATGCATTGGAGAAGGAAATGGCAGCCCACTCCAGTGTTCTTGCCTGGAGAATCCCAGGGACAGGGAAGCCTGGTGGGCTGCTGTCTATGGGGTCGCACAGAGTCAGACACGACTGAAGTGACTTAGCAGCAGCAGCAGAGGTTTTATGAGGACTGAAGGCTTTAATAGATTTAAAATGCTTACAACAGTGCCTGGTACATAGTAAAAGCTTATTAATAGCACTGATGTTCCTGTTTCACTGGGTTTCCCTGACAGTTCAGTTGGTAAAGAATCTGTCTGCAATGCAGGAGGCCCCAGTTTGATTCCTGGCTCGGGAAGATTCCCTGGAGAAGGGATAGGCTACTCACTCCAGTATTCTTGGGCTTCCCTGGTGGCTCAGTGGGTAAAGAATCCACCTGCAATGCAGGAGACCTGGATTTAATCCCTGGGTTGGGAAGATCCCCTGGAGAAGGGAAAGGCTATCTACTCAAGTATTCTGACCTGGAGAATTCCATGGACTGTATAGTCCATGGGGTTGCAAAGAGTGGACACGACTGAGCGACTTTCAGTTCACTTCTGTTTCACTGACCAGTCTGTTCTGCTACTCATGTGTATCCTGTCCTAAAGAAAATGATTAAATATAGAAATACATTAGAGATACTCTCATTGTGCCATTTTGAAACTCAATAATAGTAAAAATAAAAAATCTGAATTCTTAATTTCTTACATAATACCAAAAAGAAAAACATTAATCTGATATAATATTACAGACTTTAATCTCACCTTGGCAGCAATATATGTGTAGCCTATCTTTTGATACTCATTCATATAACAAGTGATTGTTTTCATAGGACTTCTCACTATTAATCTAATACTTTGATTAAAATTGGATTTCATCAGTAATGTTCTGTGATTGCTTAGGTAGGAAAAAAGTTTTATTTTCAAGCTATTTTCTGTTGTTGATCTCTTGTTTTTGCATTTAATTTTTCTTTTATAATTATAAAGCATATCTTTAATAACTTACGACTGGTATTTTAAAAATAAAAAAGTACAGACAAATTATATATGATTGAAAAGTATCCTGTTTTCTTTTGGGTCACTTAGTCTTATTTACCACCTGATTCAACAGACTGTGAAGAACAATCAGAATAGAAAGATTTATGTTCATTCCATTATTTGTATTTTTTTTTCTCGATTTCTTAACCTCTGTTTTTCTGTTTGAGAACATTATTTTAAATGTAATAGTTGGGTTCTGTAAGCATGAAATAGGATCCTGTTATAATATTTTTGTGTTGGGAATCAATGATAGTCTTCTGTCAAGGGATTGTCACTATATAAAGAAAAGCCAAATTTTCTTGATGACGGCTTGTGAGAGTGTGTACCATACATGTAAATTTTATCCTAAGTATCATTGAAAGAAGACAAAGAACACTGAACCAAAAAGAATATGTGAATTAAAGCTTTTGTATTTTACTGAATAGAGGGACTCTAAATTCTAATAGATTTAATCTTCTCATTTCCCAGTTCACATGGGAGGTTAGAAGAAGAAAATAAATAGAAAGGGAGGGGTTCCTGTTGAGGCTAAAACTGATGGCAGCAGAAGAAATGCCCTGCTGACTCTACAGAAGCCGAAATAACCATACGAACCAATGCCAGAAACACATGGGAGGTGGTCATTAACTGCAGGGGCGAACTGTTTGTTCAAGGACATCATAATATCATAACTTAATGCTGTATTGCAGTATAACTCACTAATAAATGTGTATGTGATTAAGGAAAGTTTATATTTTATTTAGTCTATACTGAGAAGAAAGCTTAGACATATAAAACCACATCAAAGAGTGTTCATTAGATGTAATAAACAGGTTTGGATCCTTCAGTTACTTGGAAAAATTATCTTTAAGAGTTAAGAGGCATTTTATTGATGAAGCAAATAAGGATTATATATCAGATTCACCAGATCAGCCCATTCTTTCTAATACCAGTAATGTTCTGTTTAAGGAATCAAACAGTTACATTTTAATGCCATCTCTAATTACTACCTGGATAGTCCAGCAAGCCATTAAACCTGTGTCTCAATTTCTCAGTTGTAAACTAGTAGTAGTAAGTGTTCAGGTTGTCTCACAGTTAATGATCAGACTTTTAACAAGCTACCATGTATAAAACTTCTTTGTATATTCATTATGAAAACTAAGACACTGATGCCTTTTAATCATTTGTAAGGAAGTTTTCCATTTTAAATATGTCACTTCAAATATATATTTTTCACTAATGACGCCTTATTAGGTGAATCTCCTGAAGATATATTAAAAAATGTTTCTGAGTGCAGTTTTCCAGGAGAGAGGGTCTGTCAGACCATTCACAAAGGATTTAAAAAGAGTAGGAGCCACCTATGAAAGTAAGTAATCCTTAAACTCTGTCTTTTAGGAACTGTTCTGTGTGATAATGACTCCAGAGTGTCATTTAATTTCGTCTACCAAACTGTATTTGATTGACTGCCTGGGATTATAGAAAGTATCGATAAGGATATGCAAATTCTCGATACAGCTAATAATTTTGTTGTTGTTTGCTATTGTTGCTGGTTTATGGGTCAAAAAATAATGTAGTCCTTTAAAATGTTTTCATAGATAGAAATTATTTAAATTCAGAATGAATGCTTAGAAATTGGGCAGTAGATTCTTGTTCTTTGGCCTCCCAGAAAATGATGCTTATAAGCATTTGTTTCAATATTAAAATCTTGGCATGCTGATATTAGCATCATTCTTGACTGACATGGAAATAAGAAAAGGAAAGAATGGATTTCATGCCTAGACTAAAATATTTCCTTTAAAAGAATTCTTTGACTGTGCATTTCTTCATATAGTAACTTAATTATTAAGTAAAATAATTTTTTACCTTGAAGAATATTTCAATGTATTTCAGAATATTTGCATTAATTTTCTGAAATGTGTATATGTATATGTTTTGTATTTTCATCTTTTTTCTTTAATAGACACTCCACACTGAAAACAACACCTTTCTTGAGCAGTTTCTTCTAGATTTTTATTCATTTAATAGTGATTGAGCTATTATGAGAGACCAGTTTTAGCAGTCTGTAACAACTAGAAAGTAACAAAGTACATATGAATCCTTCAGGTAATCAGCTGAATGATTCACATCATTTTTAAGTGGCATTTTTTTCTATATGTATCTCTGCTAATAACTTTCCAATTGTTGAGATACAAAGCCTTCACCGCCTACCTCACCAAATCGTGCTCTTTTGTGCCATCCCAGTCCTCCTGAAATAATATGAGTGCCTTTTTTTTAAAAGTCTATTGGATTTGTTACAGCGTTGCTTCCAGTTTTGTTTTGTTCTTAATTGCTTCCACTTAAAAATGTTTTTGTTTCTTGGCCTGCATGCATGTGGGATCCTAGCTCCCCAACCAGGGATTGAACCCACAACCCCTGCATTGGAAGGCAAAGTGTTAACCGCTGGACTGCTGAGGAAGTCCCATATTAGTGCTTTTTAATGCTTTCCCCGTTTCATTCACATAGTAAAACAAACTGATGATCTATTCTTTTAATACCCCCATATTAAAAAAAATGGTACGTAAAAGAAGTCAGTATAGAGTGTGTAGGATTTTCCTTAACTCATGGAGATAAATGGGAAGTAACTCAGGTGGGAGGTGTGTATTTTGTTTTCTTTGTGATCTTTCAGTTCAGTTCAGTCGCTCAGTCGTCTCTGACTCTTTGCGACCCCATGAACCACAGCACACCAGGCCTCCCTGTCCATCACCAACTCCCGGAGTCCACCTAAACCCATGTCCATCGAGTCGATGATGCCATACAACTATCTCATCCTCTGTCATCCCCCTCTCCTCCTGCCCTCAATCTTTCCCAGCATCAGGGTCTTTTCAAATGAGTCAGCTCTTCGCATCAGGTGGCCAAAGTATTGGAGTTTCAGATTCAGCATCAGTCCCTCCAGTGAACACCCAGGACTGATCTCCTTTAGGATGGACTGGTTCTATCTCCGTGTAGTCCAAGGGACTCTCAAGAGTCTTCTCCAACACCACAGTTCAAAAGCATCAATTCTTCGGTGCTCAGCTTTCTTCACAGTCCAGCTCTCACATCCATACATGACCACTGGAAAAACCATAGCCTTGACTAGATGGACCTTTGTTGGCAAAGTAATGTCTCTGCTTTTTAATATGCTGCCTAGGTTGGTCATAACTTTCCTTCCAAGGAGTAAGCGTCTTTTAATTTCATGGCTGCAATTACCATCTGCAGTGATTTGGGAGCCCAAGAAAATAGTCAGCCACTGTTTCCACTGTTTCCCCATCTATTTGCCATGAAGTCATGGGATCGGATGCCATGATCTTCGTTTTCTGAATGTTGAGCTTAAAGCCAACTTTTTCACTCTCCTCTTTCACTTTCATCAAGAGGCTCTTTAGTTCTTCTTCACTTTCTGCCATAAGAGTGGTATCATCTGCATATCTGAGGTTATTGATATTTCTCCTGGCAGTCTTGATTCCAGCTTGTTTTTCTTCCAGCTCAGCATTTCTCATGATGTACTCTGCATATAAGTTAAATAAGCAGGGTGACAATATACAGCCTTGACGTACTCCTTTTCCTGTTTGGAACCAGTCTGTTGTTCCATGTCCAGTTCTAACTGTTGCTTCCTGACCTGCAAATAGGTTTCTCAAGAGTCAGGTCAGGTAGTCTGGTATTCCCATCTTCTTCAGAATTTTCCACAGTTTATTGTGATCCACACAGTCAAAGGCTCTGGCATAGTCTATAAAGCAGAAATGTTTTTCTGGAACTCTCTTGCTTTTTGCGTGATCCAGCGGATGTTGGCAATTTGATCTCTGGTTCCTCTGCCTTTTCTAAAACCAGCTTGAATATCTGGACAGTCACGGAATAGATCAGATCACAACTGTTGAAGATGTCTTAGTATATCTGTGCCTTGTGTGTGAATTGCCGTTAGGTGCTCAGTAAATGTTTATTAATTGAATGATTGTATCGCTACTTCAGAAATAGAACTAAGTTATCTGAAATTCTCTCTTCATCTTAGATAGTAATTCAGTTTCTTGAAGTCTTTTTAATACAAAGAAATAATTAGAAAGTCAAGACTCTTATATTTAAAAAACATGTTGAATTCACATTTGTCTAAATAAATGTCCTTGAAAGTATTTTATATCTGTCTTGTCATTCATGGCCTTTGAATCAGTTGAATGTTTGTGATTTTTTTTCTTTTTTACCTACACATGCATAAAATTTAGTTGTACCTAGAGTGCTAGGTTTTTATTTTTTGCATTTCATACTCTTACTATACTAATTAATTTTATTCTTTACCAGGGATACTGAGTTTTAAGCAGTAAAGTGTTTTCTTTCTCCTTCTCTAGTCCCCTAGTTAAAAGATTTTTTTGTTGTTTTCTTTCTGTTTATAAAGTTAAAGAATTCAGAAAGAGCTTTTTTTTCGTTGGATTGTGAAAGCGAATTTTCATCAAGTCAAGCCATACTTATGTCATTGAATATACTTACAGTAAGTTATTTTAAGCTTTAGACAACTCTAATAAACATTGAATATTCTTTTATCATTAGATATTTATGCCCTGAATATTATAGAGGATGACTGAGGGCAAAATAGGCAGCAATCGTTAACTCCATTTTAATATGTTGTCCTGTGTACGTCTAAAATTTTGTCTTGGTATGTTTTTAAAGCTGTTTTAGTAAGAAAACAGTGTTAATAGTTATTTTGGCAGATAACAAAATATAAATAATATGTTAATAGAAAAAAAAGTGTTTTCTGGAGAAGCCACAGAATATATTGACTACAAAGGGACACTGTAGTTGTGTCTTCTTGTCCCAGTATCATGGAGTAACTAGCTTATATTTAAAATTAGCTTCATTAAGTCCTTCAGTAGAAGGAAGATAGTAAAGAAAACTTTCTTATTTGCCTTCTTGCTGTTCTCACTATTCCATGATCATGTATTGCTTTTTTCAAATACTTCTGAATAGTTTTAGTACATTTTATGGATTAAATTATTCTCTATAAATTCTATCTGGATGAATTTAACTGTTATTTTGGTTGAAACAAACTCTTAAATTAATGAGAATGGAAGTTTAAGTGAATTGACGTGTAAATTGAGCAATAATACGATAGAAATCTTCAATATAATTTCAAAAAATGTCTTGAATTGAGGTTTAAAATAGTGACTTAAAATCTTATAACCTAAGTTCTTACTGACATCTAAGAACCATTAACAGATATACAAGTCACTCATTAATTTCTCATTTCTTCTTCCACGTAGCTTGTTTGTTTCCCTTGGTTCTGTCCTTCATCCAGTGGCTGCCTTGCCAGCATTGGTTTCTTAGTGACAGTGCTGGTTGGTGGTGGTAGTTAAGTTGTTGAGTGCTGGTTGCTGGTTCCTCTGTTGAGGTCTTCGTCCTCAGGGGTAGGTAAAGCACACAGTATGCTTTGTGCAGACAGGCATCCTTGACTTTCTAGACCAGCACTGCCCAGTACCGCTTTCTGTGGTGATTGAAGTGTCTTTATCTGTACTGTTCAGTAAAGGTGGTCACTGGCCATATGCAGCTCTGGAGCGTTTGAAATGTGGTTCATGAATCTGGTAAATCAAACTTTTAATTTTCTTTAAATTTAATTTGTTCTCACAGGTCATATATAATTTTTGTATACATGAGCTTCTGCATCACAAGAAACAGCTTTTTTCACATTAAAGGAATTTTCATTGTATCACAGTAAAACCGGAGAAAGAAAAGAAGTATTAGCTCCAGGAGTCAAGTTTGATTTGGATTCAAAGCCCCAAAGTTTAATTCTGATTTAGTTGTCTGGCTTATAATGTCACTGGAGTGTGTGTGCTAAAAAAGAAAGTAATAATGTAAATTATTCACCTGTGATTTGTGACTTAATGCTTCTTACTGGAAGAAGTTTGCCAAGTGGGTGAAGTAATTCTGTGCTTGTCATCCCTTTAATAAAAGAAACATTGCCTGAAGATAGAGAAGTCCATGCCTTCTGGGGGTAACCCATATATTTCTAATTGTAATGAATTAATTACACAAAGAACATTCATTGGGGAAGGGATAAAAATGTAAACATTTAAAAGAAAACTTTATTACAATTCACATTTAAAATGATGGAGATTGCTGTTGCTGAGCAGAATAATGATGAGAATTAAAAGCCTTTAAAATGTCAATAAGGCTTGTCATAGAACTGAAGTC
The DNA here is from genome assembly GCF_032405125.1 of Capricornis sumatraensis. Classification (NCBI taxonomy): domain Eukaryota; kingdom Metazoa; phylum Chordata; class Mammalia; order Artiodactyla; family Bovidae; genus Capricornis; species Capricornis sumatraensis. The sequence continues at coordinate 20,350,833 of NC_091070.1, read as the reverse complement.
CAAATACAACACTGTTGATTTTGTAATCCATGTCATCCTTTTCAAATGAAAAGGAATTTTCATTTGTTGTTTTTTAAAAAAGATGTTTTACGGGCCAAGTTGTCTGTATTCATATTTAGCATCAAAATGCCCTTTCTCAAAATCAAAATGATTCTTAAAATATTTAGATCACTATAGACAACAGTTGTTTAAGAGTCAGATGGATAAACATCATTTTGCTTTAGAAACCCAAATCAGTCATGGTTCTGTAAAATTTTATGTAATTCTGTTTAGCCTTAGTTTTGATTTTCTCGTTGTTATATATTTGGTTTTAGTTTGTTGCTGTTTTGCTTTTCGATTAAGCTATGGTTTCTAATTTTTTTTTGCTGATGTTTTGTTTACATTTCCTTTCTAGTGTTGAGGGAACCAGTGTAGGGGCATGAAGTTGCATAAAATTTGGCAGCAAACTACAGCTTAACGTATATTTGTGCTACCTTGAATCAAGCATTTAAAAAACTAGTTGTGCAGCTTAGCAGTCAACTGTTTCATTTAATACTGCCAAAATTGTGGCACAGGGTAGTGTCAGATAAATGCACTGCCTGACTCCAGTCATCACAAGTACTATCGTTGGTGCTTTTACTGTCTTCGTGAAAGGAAGAAACTAATGCCCCTTTCCCATTATTCAGAACTAACCAATATAATACATATGGTACTTTTAAGGCTGACTTAAAGGGCCAATAGAGGAATATGGGACTTTATAAATAAGACGTTTAGAAAAAGATTGAAAATAACAGAGATCTTCAATAGAAAATTGAGGTTGAAGAGAAGATGGTGAGGCCAGATAATCAGAAGCATTTTTAAAGAAACAGTTATCTATAGCAAAAGGTGTAGTCCCTAACTTCTCACCCTCAAAGTAAAGGGGACCTGACTGACTGAGCCAAAGCTTTCGTAGGTTCACTGTTGATCTGTCGTACCGGGGAGGACAGGCTCAGCTGCTGTTTACGTCCCCGACCTAGGCTTCTGTTTGACCTCAGTCTGTCTTGATGCAGCAGCCCAGGCCAGCGAGGAGACGGTGTCATTTCGCCGTGAACGCAGCACATTTAGGCGCCAGGCAGTACGGCGCCGGCACAATGCAGGGAGTAACCCTACCCCTCCTACATTGCTCGTCGGATCACCCCTAAGGTATGGTATTTTAAAATTCCACCAAGCTTAGCATGCACTGTAACAGACCTCTAACCTGTTTTGTCAGTCTGAAGAAAGCATTTACTAAGTAGTTTTGTTTTTCTTTTTCTTCCGGTCTCTCTGTATCTTTAAGATATCTTTCTCTGCATGTGACTGTGAGCTTATTGCACCATGCATGTCTTATGTTGCATTATAAACAAAATGATCAGATTGGTTTAGTCAATTTTAAATCACAAAAATTATGTTCAGGGCAGTTATATAAATGTAAATAGAGGCCTTAAGTTAGTTTTTTATTTTTTTCCTATTCCAAATTAGTAATTCAGTATCTTTCCCCAACAGCTTAAACACTGTTCAGTATGAGCAAATATGGACTGAGTGATGAGCTTATTGAGGATATCAGCTTGATAAACCAGTTTGATTATTTTATTTCATTAAAAGATGGTATATTTTATTTTGCATTGCTTGAAAGTTAATCACTAGGACTTAGTAAATGATGCAGAACTAGAATATTTAATTTTTGGTAATGTATGATCAACTGGGGGCTTCTCTGGTGGCTCAGACAATAAAGAATCTGTCTGCCAGTGCAGGAGACCTGGGTTTGATCCCTGGGTTAGGAAGATCGCCTGGAGAAGGAAATGGCACCCCACTCCAGTACTCTTGTCTGGAGAATTCCATGGACAGAAGCCTGGCGGGCTACAATCCATGGGGTTGCACGGAGTCGGACACGACTAAGTGACTTTCATGGTCCGTTGGTGATACATATACACAATGTATATGTATTTGTATGTACACATTTGTTGAATTTCTCAACCTCCATATGCTGAACAAAAAGCATTTTTATTTTTGCCACTGTTCCTAAGAAAGCTTCTTTATAATCTTGGGAGTAAATTTTTATTGAAATTCTTAAGCTTGTTTATCCTGAATTATGTCAGATATAATGAGTCTGTGGCTTGAATTAGAGATATTTTTTATAAAACCTATTCAAAAGACTTGTGCTTTATTTTAAGAATACAAATATGGATGAAAATATGTGTTCGCTTATTCATTAAACCATATGTATGTTATCATAGTGAAAGTGAAAGCTGCTCAGTCCTGTCCGACTCTTTGTGACCCCATAGATTGTAGCACGCTAGGCTCCTCTGTCCCTGGAATTCTCTAGGCAAGAATACTGGAGTGGGTAGCTGTTCCCATCTCTGGGGATGTTATTACACCATACGCTTTTTATTAATCTCTGCATCTATAAAGGCTCCATTATCCAAGTTATTTCCCTATATTTTGAAATTCAAAAGGAAGAACATTTGATGAAATAACTGCTGCTGAATGCATGGTAGGTTTGAAGAGATAAATTTCTTCCCTTGTTAAAATTTGTTTCCTGAAAGTAGCAAAATCCTTATTTTTTAAAATTACTATTTTATTGTATATTTCTCTTGATATTTAAGATGATTATTTTTCTGAGTTTTACATTACAATCAGGAACTTCATCTTTCACAGATCATGTTCCTGATTAATTCTGCAGTAATGCGTCATTTACAATATGCAGTATGGCTTAATTAAACCAGTATTTAAAATATAAAAATGAGGAGGCAACTGTTTAAAAGAAGCGTTGGGTCTAGAAATCTTTTCTGAGTGCCTTTGCTTTTAATGGGCCCTCCTCTTCTATTTCCTTTGCTCCCTGAAGTAACTTTTTTTGCTAATGGATTTAGGGTATGTAGTCCCAACCTGCAGAAAGAATTCACCATTTCATTTTATGTTTTCTATTTTGTGTTTTCTAACCTCATCTTTTTTCTCCTTGAATAATACTTGCCATAAACATATTCTTTGCTTACCTTCTCACTCCGTGTTGATATTTCTTAATCCTTTTTTTTAACCTCCTCTTTTTAGTCTTTATAAATCCTTTCATTCTTTGGATCTCGCTCACTAAACAAATGTAGACAATTTTTGTTTTCTCTGCCTGGTGGAATATTAAAGAACTGTGCTAACTCCTGACAACCACATAGGATTTATCCTTTTTTTTTTTTAAGCATTTTAAACATACCACCATTCAAATGAGGATATGGTGTGAGCTATTTATTTGTAAAGGGCTCACTTTAGGATTTTTGGAAAGTAGTCTTCCAGTAGTCAGTCAGCATGTAAATTGTGTTAGTTCAGTTCAGTGGCTCAGTCGTGTCCAACTCTTTGCGACCCCATGAACCTAAGGTTCCATGATATTTCCAGTGCAAAGATTATGTGTATCTTAAAGAGGCTGACTACATCATGAATAAAAGAAGATAAAATTTAGCTGTGATGAATTAGGAGAAACGCCAATTTAATAAAAATTGTATTTTTTTTAATTGCAAAAATATTCAGGTAAAGTATAGTGATACTCTCAGTGTAAGTTATATAATAATGTCATCTTTAAATATAAGATAGCATGGTTTTGAAAAACTTGTCAGAAATGGAGTAGGTATGATGATAGTTTAATTATAATTATTCTGTAGATACTAGTAAAATGTATTAACTTATTTTAAACTTTAATGAATAGTGTAAGTAATTGACAGTCTAAAAAGCAACTTCATAAAAAATATGTATCCAAGGATTGGGATTGAACCATCCATTTCCTCACAAAGAGAATTTGCATATATTTTTTAATGCTAGTTAGAATATCCTATTTCAGAATTATTTTTAAAGGTTTTTTTGTTGTTGTTGTTACTTAAGTTAACCTTGTAGGCCCTTAATACTTCTTCCCAGTTACTAGAGATGAAAACAGATGAATATTTAAAGATTCTGTAATAATAATATTAAGAGTTAATTCTGTGTTTATCAGCCTAGATGTGGTATCTTTTAGAGCTCTAGTTAATAGACTGGAATGGTAAACCATCAGTGCATTTGGGGAAGGGAAAAAAGCTTTACTCTATAGTTAGATTTATTTTTAAAATGGAGTGAAAGACCTGTAATCAAATAAGGTCATAGTTACAACTGAGTCTGTAATTGGAAATTCATATCATTTTTGGTACTCAGGAACGAATCCACCAAATACTGAGTACTCTCAGAAATCTGGAGATCTGTAGCAGTAATGTAATCATACTCAGAGTTTGTTTAGTTGGAAAGATACATGCAAAGATAAAAAACAGCATACAGCAGAATGTGTTACATACTAAATAAGTGTTCAGAGGAAGGAAAGACCAAGACCAATTATATTTTTTTAATCATTTAAATTAGGAAAGCTAATTAATTATTAGGATAACATGTCAGTGATGCTACTGATAGCCGATAGTTTAGAAACCTAAATTTCTATCTTTTGCCACATTGTGAAATAGTTGCTGTCTTTTCTGAAACTGGTAGTTTTGATATATAATTGGTATTATAGAAAAGATTATTTTTTATCAGTTATTAGTTTAAGATGAAATACAACCCTCCAGGAATAATTTTCCTGGCAATTTGTGCAGAAATAATAGGCTTTTTGGAATTCAAGGGACCTAAACATTTTTTGTCTTGCTTTTGATGTTCAGAAACTTGACATTTATAACTGCATAGATTTTGGCTAATTTTCTTTGTTCTGGAGTTGATTTTCATACATTGCCTAGTACTTTGAAAACCTTTTATATATATGAATATGTTGAAGATGAGTGTATTCTCAATACACTCACTCTAGAATATATCTGACTGCCATAGAGCACCTTTATTTATGATTTATGTGAAAAAAGTGATGGAAAAATTTGTTGAGAATATATATATATATGTTTATATATGTGAGTGTATATATACACACACATAAATTTTAATACTTTACCTTCTGAATCTGAAGGGTCATCATACTTGAGCTGAAAATTTTTTCCCTTGTGAAATTTGGTCATTTTGGTAAAGTTCATGGATAAATTTAGATGGCTTCCAAGGACAGACTTACTGTTTATGTACGTAAGAAACAAACATTTTAGTATATCAGTTCCTAAGGTCACCTCTTGATTTATTTCTATTGTGCAAAGATTCTACTCCAAAGACATTATTAAGTGAATACCTGTAAAGTTATGACTTAAACAGTGCCAGTGAGTGTTGGCAAGTCTTTGTAGACTTGATCTTTTTAATATGCTGTATACATTCCTGTGCTCTGCTTAGAGTATATAGTCTTTATTGGCTCTAAAAGAGGCCTGAAAACATGAATGTTTCAGGCAGTGGTGATTAACAGAACTTTCTGTGGCGGTGGATATAGTCTGTAGTCTGAACCATCCAGTATGGTAAACACTGACTGCTAGCTCTGGCCTGCTCTGGTAGCTGTGGTAGCCACTATCTATGTTACATGTCTCTTGATCACTTGAAATATGATTGAGGAGCGAACATTTTAGTTACTTTAGTCGCATATAGCTACTGTTTTAGACAGTATAGTTCCAGAGTATGTTCTACTGCCATAACCACAGCTTTAAGCAATGTATGCAGTATTTTTCCTTTTTATTTCATGGTTACAGTTGACCCTTAAGCAACATGGGCTTGAAACTCATGGGTTCAGTTACATGTGGGTATTTTCAATAATAAATAGTACAGAATGACATGATCCATCGTTGGTTGAATCTTTAGATAAAGGAGGGGCACCATAAGCTATACCTGGATTTTCGACTCTGCCGAGATTTGGTGCCTTGTCCCCCCATGTTGTTTGAGGCTCAACTGTACTTCAAGTTTAGCTGTCTTCCCAGTCTATAGCAGATTAGTTTGTTGTCTTGTAGACATCAGAGAAAGCACTGCTTTTAATTTAGAGGATTAGAGAGAAGTTGTTATTCATGAAAGTAATACTGCATAAGGCTGTTGTTAGTAGCATTCTTCTTTTAATTCCTAAAAGGCCTTATAATTTTAATAACTGCAGAATTGCATTGAACATCGTGTAGAGGGTGATGTATAGTTATATTCAGTGTTCTCATCAGTTTCGTCAGTTTAAATTTGAGTGTTATACTAAGAAAATTTAAGTTCTTAGTGTTTTAAAATAAATACGTAAAAATTAAAAATGAGTTAATATAATAGTTTCTTAGTTTTATCTACTTTTTAGATAATTAAAATTATCAAAATTATAAAATTTAGATAATTTTAATAATTTTATAATCATGAAATACTAAATATTTTAAAATTTTTATAAATTTTGAAAAGACTAATATTCCTTGAATAATTACTGGCTTCTAAATTATTTTTAAGGTTTTCTAAAATGATGGATTTCTGTAATGAAACTTGAGTATGAATTGGGAAAGATAAGATCAAAATTCACTAAGGGAACATAATTACTATTAACTAACACCTGTATATAAAGCCTGTGACCTTGTTTTAGAAATATGTAGGCTTTTCATAGAAAAAATATTTAATATATTTCTTGTAGCATCTCAGCAGTCATTTTTATTTCACGTGGTTGAATCAGTATTTTTTTTTTTTAAATTCTGGTTTTCTTCACTAGTTTGTGATTTTCTTTTGATTCAGAATTGTTATGTTGGTTGCATTTGATAAAGATTCTTTGGTTTTCAAGTGCATAGAAATTTTGTTTTATTGTGAATTTCAGATGCCAGAATATTTGAAAGAACAATTCTAGAATAATTGTATCAGGGTTATAAATAAAAGTGCATACTGAACTTAAAAATAGGTATTATTTATGAGGGACCAGCTGTAGCCTATATGTATTTAATGTACTTGTGACTCTTCTTTGTTGCTTTCTTTTTGCTTATACTAGAACTTTGTTGAGTTGGAAAGATGTAACAGATTCGTTGCTCAGCATATACATTGAATTTTTTTCTGTGTTCATCACCATGAATCAGATTTTGAAAAACCAGAAATTTCAAGCCAGCAGTATAATCTGCATATTTTACAAAGTTTGTTGGCTCTTTCTTAGGTTACATTGACACTTAAAAAAAAAAAATTAGTTTTCTATATTGACTTCTAGCTATTGTTTTCTCTTTTCTTCCCTGTAATGTCTCCCCAATCCATGTTTTTTCCTAGCCTTCAAGATGGTCAGCAAGGCCAGCAGTCCACAGCCCAGGTCAGAGTCCAGTCCCGCCCCCCTTCCCAGGCTGCAGTGCTCAGTGCTAGTGCCTCCTTGCTGGTGAGAAGTGGGAGTGTCCACTTAGAAGCGTCACATGACAGTGCGTCTGCTGCAGGCGGCAGCAGCTTGCACGATGAACTTGGTATGCAGGCCTTATGTAATCTTGGTGGCATAGACCTCGAATATAGCCGATAATGGGTAACGATGATCACAGTTCTTTCCTGAGATAGCTTCATTATGGAACTATGCATACGAGTACTTTTTACAGGATTTGCCCTGTGTATAAGGAAAATTTGACTTGCTTTTACCTTTTCTGTTTCTCTCAATTCATACTCATTTTCTTCTGAGCATGTCTGTTATTAATAAGTAAAGTATCAATAAATGTTCGCACTTTTCTGTCCTCTTGTAATGATTTGGGCAGTTTTGCTATTTCTTGGTATTTATACCATGTGGTGAAATGCTGAGTTTTTAAAAATTGTTTTTGATTGAACCTTCATTTCTCTAAATTCTCTGCTGTAGGGAAGGCAAAAATACTTTCTAATGGCCTATTATTATATAATCTTTCTTTTAGGTATTCTGTATTTTGCTTCACTGTCTGTCACCTGAAGTAGGACTTAATGTAATTCTAAATGCAGTACCTTGAGAACATCATGGCTCTATATTCAAATCAAAGAACCTTATAAAGTTTTTTTCTTTTTTCCTGTTAATACATCTATAAATAGAAAATATAAGTTTTTAAACAGTTAAATCTCAGGTGGTAGAGTTTTAAGCCTCAGTAATGTGTTAGAGAAACAGTATTTTTTACTAGTTTGTTTTCTATTTCTCTCTCCAGTTCAGCTTTCTTGTGCTCAAAATCCAGATTAGTAGCGATTGAAGAAAATCTTGTTATTCAGAAATATACATTTCAAAGTATTTTATTTGCTTACTCTGATTTTGTTTCTCCAAGTTATAACTGTCTTTGATTTATAACAAAGGTAGTCTAGCTGATGCTTTGACTAGAAGGATATAATTGGTAGAGAGTGCCCAAATTAGGTATAAAAAATGTCATATGCTGTTAATTAACTCTTTTTCTGTTTTGTAAAAACTGTTACAGAGAAAATTAGTAAGTATTAGATATGCATATTGATGAAAATCATCAACTTTAGCAAACTTTATAGAAAGTTGAAAATGATATCTGTTTAAAATCTCTGTTAGAACATTAGAACCTATGGTGATTTCTAAATAAAATGAGAAGGAAATAAGACATTTTAATTTTAGAGTGCTTATGCTTTGGAGTTTGTAATTTGAAGAGGGCAGGGAGTCTGTTTGAGAGAGTAAGGTAGACTTCAGTTTAGTTACCTGCTAAATATATTGAGTAAATGGTATCTTTTTATTAAGGTTTCTCTTGGGTTAACTCAGTTCCTGTGTTTGGAGGACTTGTCGATTTGTACCTGTACAATTACAGTGACTATCACCACTGTCCATTGGTCATTTGGTAGTAGATTAACTAAGCTTAGATTTGGTTAATTTTGGGTTTTTTAACTTTTGTCAAATGAAGAATCAATTGAACTAGTAGGTGATTTTCCTCTGTAAAAATTCTTTGTTCAAAAAACTTGCCAATCAAGAAATCACATTCATAGATGATTGAGAATATGTACATTATTAACTTAGCATCTACTGGTGAATATTCAGGACATTCACTTAAATTTTGGATTTTAGCTTTTGTTTTAACTGCTTTCTAATAGTTCTTGGCCTCTCTTGTAGTTCAGTGTTGTAAAATTGAATGCCTAGTAATAATTAGTACAAAATACACAGTCAGTGGACAGTGTATATCTGTTCATTTCATAGCACATAAGGTTGACTAAGAAAAGATTCTAATAATGAACTTGCAGCTGAAGTTGAAGGAACTGACAGAGATACTGATTTTTATAATGTATTCCACTAGAATATTTGTGTTGCATAGTTTAATCTTCAATGTGATTTTAATTAACAGTAGTAAAATAACTTTATGTGACAGAATTGGGAACACTGTATACTCAAATATGTTAAAGTTAGCCATGTTGTTCTAAAAGTATGGAATTCTTACAAGGAATTGCTCCCTTCCAGACTTAGCTTCTTCAACTGAAAATTTTAAATGTATAATTTTTACATGTTAAAATTTTTATATATACATAATATATTTATGTAACTCACACACATACTGAAACATACATATATACACTCATATATATATTTATACATATGTTTGAGTACATATAAATGTTTGTATGTGTATTCATGTATATGTTGTAATTATATGTTTACTTTTTAAAGTGAGAGATATTTGCCTTTTTCAATTAAAGGAAACTTGCAGTCAGGCATTGTTGAATTCCAAATCTAAGTCATTTCCCTCAACTGTGTTTTTGACATTTTTACTCTGTGGTGTCATAATAATTGGCATGCATTTCCTCTACTAAACCCTGAGGATCCTTATTTTTCTGTTGCATTTAACTAGCATTTCAAGACTATCAGGTAGCACTGGATATGGTAGAAAAGTTCATTGAAGATGGCTAAACTAAAAGTTATTAGTTTATTTAGCAGAGGAAAATGCATTTTCATCATCCATTTTCAGCAGGCATAATTGTTCATCACAATTAATTTTTAAAACTGAATCTTAAGTGTATAATTTAGAACCTGATCTGAATAATTTAATGGTTTCCTTTCTTATTTATAGACTGAATTTCCATACAAACTTTGTTTAATTATAGGAATGATGGATATGTTTTAAAGTTATAATCTTTAAAAATTCCCATCAAAGAATTTATCAAATCTTTCAATGTAACATATTGTCCTTTTTTTAAAAAAAAAACAACAACAATGCATCCGTTTGTTGAATTTAACTGATTTGTGGTTGATTTCATGCTAAACTTTGAAACTGCAATTTTACTAAATAAAACAAGCTTTTGCGTATTATCCAGGTAAGTCACAGAAGAGACTCAGTTTTTATGTTAATCCTGGCTTCCACTTGTAACATAGGACTAATAAATTGATATAGTGATGAAACAGGTTATTCTCATTGATAAACTCTTAATATATATATATAAAACACAGCATCTCAGAAGAATTGTGGTAGATAGGATCAGGTAAAATAGGAAAATTTATGTCTTTTTTTGTGTCTGTTTGAAATCAGCAGTGATGAGTATTGAGAAGTATATATAAAATTATTTTCATGTGAAAAATAAAAATGCTATTCTAGGCAAGAAATGAGGAAAACAGAGTTTTATGTTTACCAAGACATAAGTATATAGATATTCTAGGTAGTATTCCTCTGAATTTTAAGACTTTCTTAATTTCCTTAATGTATTAGATATTTAGAGAGTAATGAATTGATTTTTCTAAGGTTTTCTTTTGTTTCGTTACAGTACAACTGTTTACAAAGAATGTGTTCCTGAGATAATCCTCTTTACTACAGAACTTATTACTTTGAAATTGTGATCAGCTCTAGAAAAAGACTTAACAGAAATCTGCTAACACCCTATTGCCCTTAGGTAGTTTATAGCAACTGTGCATTAGTACGGAGAAATACAACTTGGAAGCTCTTAAATTTTTTACTTAAAAAGCACTCAGATGATCTGTAATACTTTCAGTGATTTTTATTATTTAGTGTTAAAAAAGTTACATGTATTATAGACTACGCTAACATTTTGGGCTGTGTCATTAAATACTTCTCATTACTATAAATACAAAGTCAAGATGGCTTTAAGGAACCTTGGAGTCCATTCTTTAGTCTTTTGTGTTACAGTAGATTTTTTTCATTCATCTAAACTAAAAGTTATATATTCTTTTTTACAACAGCCTTGATCTTGTTCTTTACTGCTTTTTAATACAAATTCTTTTTTGTATGTTTTTGCAGGGGAGGGCAACATAAAGTTATATGTATAAATGAAAGTAAAATGTTTATTTTTATTGAAACAGTAAAACTCCTTCATTTTCCTTTTTGGTATAAGGATGGGAAAAGCATGTTCTAATACAAGTTACTGGAAAATAAAATGAAGATTAAGTCATCTGTAATCTTATCACTCAACTTAGTGACTAAACAGCAACAGTTGTATCACTCAGAGAGAGTCACTATTAACATTTTATATTTTTTTCCTTTCTTTTTTATTACATACGTTTATATGCTTTTCTAACAAAGAACTGGGATGATGTTGCATGACTTTTGTGACACTGTATGAGTTTTGCTTTTTTCTTTTAGCACATTTAAACATTGACTGGTTCCAAATAGGAAAAGGAGTACGTCAAGGCTGTATATTGTCACCCTGCTTATTTAACTTATATGCAGAGTACATCATGAGAAACATGGGCTGGAATAAGCACAAGCTGGAATCAAGATTGCCGGGAGAAATATCAATAACCTCAGATATGCAGATGACACCACCCTAATGGCAGAAAGTGAAGAGGAACTAAAAAGCCTCTTGATGAAAGTGAAAGAGGACAGTGAAAAAGTTGGCTTAAAGCTCAACATTCGGAAAACGAAGATCATGGCATCTGGTCCCATCACTTCATGGGAAGTAGATGGGGAAACAGTGAAAACAGTGTCAGACTTTATTTTTTTGGGCTCCAAAATCACTGCAGATGGTGACTGCAGCCATGAAATGAAAAGACGCTTACTCCTTGGAAGGAAAGTTATGACCAACCTAGATAGCATATTGAAAAGTAGAGACATTACTTTGCCAACAAAGGTCCGTCTAGTCAAGGCTATGGTTTTTCCAGTGGTCATGTATGGATGTGAGAGTTGGACTGTGAAGAAAGCTGAGCACCGAAGAATTGATGCTTTTGAACTGTGGTGTTGGAGAAGACTCTTGAGAGTCCCTTGGACTGCAGGGATATCCATCCAGTCCATTCTGAAGGAGATCAGCCCTGGGATTTCCTTGGAAGGAATGATGCTAAAGCTGAAGCTCCAGTACTTTGGCCACCTCATGTGAAGAGTTGACTCATTGGAAAAGACCCTGATGCTGGGAGGGATTGGGGGCAGGAGGAGAAGGGGACGACAGAGGATGAGATGGTTGGATGGCATCACCAACTCAATGGACATGAGTTGAGTGAACTCTGGGAGTTGGTGATGGACAGAGAGGCCTGGCGTGCTGCAGTTCATGGGGTTGCAAAGAGTCGGACACGACTAAGTGACTGAACAGAAACATTTATTAATGCTATTGTTTTTTAACTTAGTGACTACCTAATATTTTATCACTGGAAACTACATGAAAGGTAGTATAGAATAGTGGACTGTAGAATCAAACTTCTCGGCTTCAAATTCAAGCTCTGCTACTTTTAGCTATAGCTGTGTGATCTTGGGCTATTTTCTCTCCCTGTGCCTCAGTTTCCTCATGTATCGAAAGGGGGTAGTAATATACTTCATAGGTTTTTGGTGAGGATTATATCTATTAAAATATGCAAAGCAATTAGAACAGTGCCTACTAGTAAATTATGTAAATAATGATTGCTATTAACATTATTTATTAAAATAGTTGACCAACCCCACTGTTAGTCTTCAGGGTGATTCCTGATATTTTTCTATTGTAATAAGCCCTCTGGAGAATATCCTTCACACAGACTTTTCTGTGCAGCTGTGATTATTTCCTTAAGATAAATACAGTGAAATGGAATCATCTATCAAGGGGAAAAAACATCATTGAGACCTTGATGTATACTTTTAATTGCTTTATGGAAAGCCTGTACTGGTTTGCTCTTTATCTGGCAGGGTTTGAAAGTATCATTTTTTTATCCCAAGTATTAAAATTAAAAATAAACCTAGATAAATTTTATTTCATCCACCCTAATCTTCGTTTCCTGGAAATGCTCAGAAGTTTACTGTTGTTACTGTGAAAAGACTGGCATATTATTTTTAGAAGTTTCAGATGCATGAACTACTCTAGAAACTGGTTGAGATAGCTGATTTGTCTCCTGCCAGTCTGTGTTGTAAAGAATTCACTGAAACACTAGATTAACTGCTTTCTAACATTGAGATTCTATATTAAAGTTGAGTAGTATGTGTTACATCAGTTAGAATGTATGTAGAATCTTTCAGTGAGAGACCTGTTCTCCTCTGTCAAGTGACTGAAATTAGAGAGAAGTTTACATTTCTCTTAGTAGTCTGTTGAGAGCTGTCCTTAGAGGCGGGCTGGTTCTTTTTGTCTTCCACATACAGCTTCCCTGCCTGGTCCATAGCGACTGCTCCAGTTGTTGACATTTCCCGCCAAACAGGAGGGTGGTGAGGAGGGGTGCTAAAATGAAAAGTCAAGGGGAGCTAGACTTTATCTTTGAGTTTGTGACCTGGGAAATCTGTCACTGTCTTCTAGCTGCAGGAGAGGCTGGGAGAGGCCTCCAAGCACATAGGCATAGTGGTGGTGGTGCTCAGTTGCCCAGTTGTCCGACTCTTGGAGTCCCATAGACTGTAGCCCGCCAGGCCCTTCTGTCCATGGGGTCCAGGCAAGAATACCGGAGCAGGTTGCCATGCCCTCCACCAGACACTCTTCTCGACCCAGGGATCGAACCCGTGTCTCCTCCATTGGCAGGTGGAATCTGCCTCCGTGCCCCCTGAGAAGCCCAAATAGGCATAGACTCAGCTGAAATTCAGTGAGGGGAAAGTCCTGTCTCTAAAAGGGGTAAGGACAAGATGAATACTAGGGGTCAGTCATCTTTGCCACGAGACGAAAGAAAGTGCTAAGTCGAGTCCGACTCTTGAGATCTCATGAATTGTAGCTTGCCAGGCTCCACAATAAGACAAAAAGCACTTCAAATCAATAAGATAAAGATCCATGACCTTTTAGAAAAGTTGAACGTTACAAGTGGCTTGCAGTTATTGGCAAACAGTTCAACTTTCCTCATAATTTTTTAAATTGCAAATTAAAAACTAGGATTAAGATATTTTTCATCTACTGAATGTATAGCGATATCCTTTGTTGGAGAGGTCTGGAGATGTAGACAACTAAAAGATTGAATATTTTTGGAGGACAGTTTAGAACAATAGACCAAAAATGCCTATATATTTTAATCTACAGGTTTTGGAAACATACAGATGTATATGTACATGGATATTCATCATACCATTGCTTGTATGTTTGAAAAACTTGAGACAGACTAAATGTTTGTTACTAGAGAACTCCTCCTGTGTTATTCTATTCATGTACATAGCTATAATATTCAGAACTTGATGTGTATATGTTATTGACATGGAAAGTTAAGCTATTTAGTAAGCAAATGGAGATAAAAATTGCTCAGAAGAACATAGAGTCTGCTCTGGCTTTTTCTGGTGGGTGAGAACTTTCTTCATTTTATATACTGCTTTCAATCTTTCAGTGTGTCATATTTTTAAAATGAAACAGCAAAACAAAGCAACAGATGTCACTCACTGTCCAAAACCTTGATTCGTTACTTGTGGGAATTTCACTGACTACATGCTATCTCATGCTTATCTATCCACTTTGTCTTTTACTCGGTCCATCTTTTTTTTTCTTCTTTGTTTTTAAATCAACTTTATTGACATAAAATTCAGGCATGATAAACTGTATCCCTTCAACATGTACAGTTTGTGAGCTTTAACAGATGTGCACACCTGTGAAATCAAGATACAGAACGTTTTCACCATCTTCAAGCGATTGTGCCCCTGTTGCTGTCCATGCCTCCTCGGCTCCTGGCCACAGGCATCCACTCTGTGCTTTGTATCATTGTTTTCCCCTCTCCTAGAAGTTCATATAAATGCATTCACATTTTATGTGGCCTTTTGTGTTTGGTTTTGCACTTAGCATGACGCTTCAGAGATTCATCATGTTGTTGCCTCTGTTAGCAGTTTGTTGCTTGTTGATGGATATCCCTGCTGTGAGCTTCCTCTATGTCGTGTATTCATTCATCTGTCAATGGACAAGTTTATGTTGCATCCAGGTATTGGCTGTTGTGGATAAACTGTCTAAAATGTTTTCAAAAGTAGTTGTATGTTCCCACCGGCATGTATGAGAGTTCCAGTTGTTCCCATTCTTGCTGACATTTGTTACTGTTGGCTTTTTAAGTGTTAGACCTAATGGGTGTGTAATGGTATCTTACTGTGGTTTAAATCTACATGTCTCTTATGACTAAGGGTGATGAGGATCCTTTGATGGGTTTATTAGTTATGCATATATCTTCTTCTGTGAAGTGTGTCCAGATCTTTTCCTCACTTTCAAAATTGAGCTGTTTGTCTTTATTATTGACGTGTAACAGTTCTGATATTTTTAGATACCACTAAGTCATCAGATGCAAGTTACAAATATCTTCTCCCCAGTCTGTGATTTTTTTTTGTTTGTTTATCTGAATCACTTGTAATGTCATCAGTGTCATTGTTATAGATTATTTTATCAAACTAAGGAGGACTTGTCCTTTCGAAGGAAATGTGAGATGATGAAATTATATCAGAATCTGAACTTGTATATTCACTTCTGGACAGTTCACCTGATCTGGGGATTCCAGTTAATGAATCACAACACTGCTTAAATGAGAGCTAGAGAACAGTGAGCATGGCGTTAAAATATACCAGTATATAAATCTCTTTCTCTGTTATCAAGCAATAGTTATCTGTCTTTCCTTTGTGTGTGTGTGTGTGCACGTGCGCGCACACGCTTGCATGCGTGCGTTCAGTCACTCAGAAGCTGTCTTCTAAACTAACTTCATTTTCCTCTAAAATAACTTCTTTTTCCTTCCCTTTTTCTTATTCTTCTCCTGCTTTAAAAACCTAGCACAGTGTTGTACATTCTACGAAGGAGGACTGGTTCTCAGTATTGAAACTTTAAATTATGAGCAGCATAGTGACTTGATTTTCATTTAGAACAAGAGTTAAAGAGGTTTTTATAAGACTAAGGCTTTTGGTCTAGGACAGAGATTAGCAAACTATGGCCTAGAGGCTAAAATCCAGCTTGATGCTTGTTTCTGTAAATAAAGTAAATGAATATGTTGCATGCTTTCTGTGGCTGCTTTCACACTGTAGTGGCAGACTGGAACTGTTGCACCAGTGACCGTCCGGCCCACGGAGCCTAAAATATTTACTGTGTGGCCCCTTATAGAAAAACTTCACTGACCTCTTGTCTAGAGAGAAATAGGTCCATGAACTTGTAGGCAGCAGTAAAATGAGGCATTTCTGTCTGAGACTGCACTGAGGCACCACTCATGATGATAAAGGTGGATGCTATCCAAGAAACTGAAACTTGTCAAGACCTTCTCTCTTAAAAAGTGCAATCTATTCATTAAAGTCGCATTGTGAGCACAATACTCATCACCGTCAGAAAAAGGCACTTTCTGTGGTGTACTCAAGTGAGTTGTATAGATTGATGTATTCCCCCCACTGCCTTTTTTTTTTCCCCTTGTGAGGGTACTATTTTATTATATTTAGGTACAGAAATTCGGAAACAGATCTCTAGTTTTCTTGCCATATCTTTTTTTTTTTAATTGCAAGATATTTGCTTTACAACATTGTGCAGGTTTCTGCCATACATCAACATGAATCAGCCAGAGAGATACATATTCCTTTCCCTCTTGAACCTCCCATCTCCCACCCCATCCCACGCCTCTGTGTCCCCCATCGCCTTCTAAAGACACTTTGTAAAGCCCTCTCCTTCCTGTCTATCTCTGTTCATTCTTGTAGCCAGCCCCTCCATGCCCTGAGAGTAATGCTAGAGAAGTGAGACATCAAGCAGTGTATCAGGGTTAGGCTTGGAGAACCCAGGATGACTGGGAGTGGGGAGGTGATCTGCAGAGGGAAATTACCCAAGAAGTATAAGAGGCCTTCTTTGTTGTTGGTACTGGGAGGATTTGAAAAACCCTATGGATGATTTGCCCTTGTAGTAGCCACGTCTTTCTAAGATAAATGAGAGTGACGTTAAGAAAGCAATAAGGATTTCTCATGATCTTATTCACTGAACTTTGTATTATGTGGTGAGTATTTTTATTGATAGGACTAATTAGAGAATCTCATTAATTTCTGTCTTTTATCTGTGTTTTTTCCAGTGTTTATTTTAAATCTGTCTGCTGTGTCATTTGTGTTTTCAGTAAAATGCTTCAAGGGTCCTTGTTCTTTAAATCAGTATTCAGTTTTACTTACCTTCTTGTTCATCAGTTATTTATTGACCTGTGGTTACTTGAAATTCTCCTACCTCAAAAACAAACAGAGTTTTGTGTAATTAAATGGAATTTTTGTAGATAATTGCAGTCATTATTGAATAATATTTGAGACATAAATACCAGGTACCTTAATGTTTCTTTATCTTAGAGACACTGTATCTCATTATTGTCTGAAATTTCAGACTCTTGTGAGAAATTGCTTTTCTTTTAATGTCATCAGATAGCCAAACTATTAGATATAATTAATTATGACCTAGGAGTTGAATTAGGATGAAATAACTTAGTGTATAATCATATGTGAAGAGGACTTATTTCATTAATATTCTACTTTCTTCCCAATTTATGTTCATTAGAAATAATATTTAAATAGAACTCTTTTTCTTAATACACAAATTTATTAAAATAGGATTATTAATAGGGGCACATTTACTTGTTAAGAATGGTTAACTGTGATTATAGTCTTAATCTCAAATGAGATATATATGAAATTGTTATGTTTGCTAAGAAGATTTGTGCAAATTTAAGAGATTCTTAATTTTTATAAACCAGTAGAAAAACGTACTTATTTTTATTTTGGTTGTTTTCAAAGATGTTTTTAGTAAATTATTAATATATTAAAATGTTACAAGTTTTTCACAGAAACCCTAAGCTAAACATTTTTTAATGTAATATATTTTTTCTGAGTTATCTTATGAATAACATTTGTTACTTCCGAAGTGCTATCAGTTGCCAGGCCCAGAGATATGAGAGGGACATAGAATCTGTTCTTTTGATGGCATTAAGTTGGAAATACACCAGGAAGCCTTAATACAAGTTAAGTTAGTTCTGACATATACCATGTATTTTTTATGAACCTGAACATGTTTATAGTTAGTAGGTAGACAGAAGTGTCTTAAACAAAACTGTTGAAGTCATGCACGTTTGTTGAAATGATAGCTGCCCTTTTCTTAGATGTGTTTTATGCCTTGTTGAAATTTTTAAATTTTATTACTTGTTAGTCACTAGTTTGTATGTATTCAGAGTTGTAGATTTATATAATAATAGAATGACAACATTTTTTCCAGCTTTCTATCTAAAACACTTTGGAGGAGGAATCTTTTATTTTTATTTCTATATGTTTCATACTAGACATTTATAAATAAAGGACAACATAGTTGTGTTAATGACTTTATCATCATTTACTATTTCACTTGAAAATTACAAAGAATAATATTCTAGTTAACTTCAGGTACATACAAATATTATTTTTAATAGCCCAAGAATAGGACTTATATTACTAAATGGTTAAATGCTCAGAATATATTCCAATAATTTAAATTTTATTGAATATAGAACTAACTTGGAAAATATACACGAATTATGTGATATAAAAACAAATATTTATACATTCCTTTCTTACTGGATTTCACCCTCCCAGCTCTGTTAATGTGTGATTCAGTCATTTAATATGATTTTATAGTTCTTCTATACTTACATGCAATCTGTGGTTTTGATCAGGTGTTTCTTTTTTTCTGCTAACGTAAGTTAATTGTTGTAGCACAGCTAGTCTCTGATTATCCAAGCTAAGTGAGAAAAGAGTACAGAATAAAAAATTACAATTTAAAAATTAAAACATCTCAGTCAAGGCAGTTTTTAACTTTTTTGTTTACTAGCAATTTCTGCAAACACCCCTCCCCCCATCACTTCAAAAAAATGATATCCTTTCAATTTAATTTCTTATTCTGGTTTCTGTTAGAAGTGCTAAGAATGAATAACTCTTTCTGAAAGACAGAGGGGTAGAAAGTGAAGTTTTGGATAACCTACATGCTGAGTAATCCTCCTTTGAAATACAGCAAATGAGTTAAGGATTTAATAGAATTTTTTTCCTAATTTATCTCAGGAATAGTCTGACCCCTCCCCCCCCAAAAAAAAACAGCTACTATAGAAAAGACCATATTATAAATATTTTCATATTCTGTCTATGACCCATAAGTACTCAAATAATCCTATTTAATTAAGCAGTTTTTCTGATTCTACTCATTTTGAATCAAGTAATTGTTGAAATGTTCTGCAAACCCTTGGTTATACTATTAGTATATTAGAGGGAATTTTATTGTCATTTTTCAAGGAGTTCACTTAAATAAAAATTCTTATTGTGTCCTGTTCTTATTGTAGTTATGGAAGAGAAATCTTTTAGCCTTGCCATCAAGTTGAAATTGCCCTTTAGATTTCTCATGTTTATAACCTCAGTAATTCTAGCTAGTAAAACAAAAACTTCATAAATATTCAAAAGGCAGCCTGGACCAGATCCAAACAGTTTCAGTTATATACCTCATTGTCTTACTAGAAATTTGTATTTTTTATTTATGTTCCCTACCCACCATTTGATATGGCTGTCATAGATCTTCAAAGTTTAGAATGAATTTTAGTATGTAGATTTCTAAAATTCCATTATTAGAAGTCATTTTATCTTATATAGTTCATCTGTGTAAGAGTTTTTTTTTTTTAACCTATATTCCTCTGCAATCAATAAAGTTTCTAAACCTTTTAGAGTTTTGTAGATAGTTGGCCACAGCAAATTGTGTTCCTAAATTTCTCCATAGAGTTCTTGTAGAACCATACAATTAGTAATGTTCATTAAATATTATAGTTTAATTATCACCAACATTATTATACATCATTCATTGAACTTCCCTTAGATCCATTTTGACACCATTTCTTCTTAAAAGTAACATAAAATGAAAAAACTGTGAAGGTAATCACACAAATTTTTTATCTTGCGGTTTGAGCTGTATTAAAACTTACAGCAGCACTTCCAAATGGCCACTTAACATTGTAACTAGTGGTCAGATGACCTTAAAACAACATTAAATTTGTATATATTGTAACTTGAATTGAAAATCTTCTGGGAGGAGAAAAGAGAAGACCGCTCTTGTAAAGCTGACTTAAATCACTTTTAATACCTGATTATGTATGTTGACATTTTGTCCACTGTTTAGCATTCCCTTTTGATTTATGCCATGCTGAATTACATGTAGATCATTGTTTTTAAATATTTTGAAGAAAAGAAGTTACAGTTCATTTTCTTAAACTGTTAACAAGTTTAAAATTAGTGTTTCATGAAGGAAAATTTCTGAGTATTCTAATGGCTTTTTTAAACAAATGATTTATTTGCTAGGTAAGTTCTCTTCTACGCTTTATGAGACTGGTGGCTGTGATATGTCACTTGTGAATTTTGAACCAGCAGCAAGAAGAGCGTCCAATATCTGGTATGTGTGAAGTCGTGTTAGGGGAGTTTATGTACTTGCATAATAAGTTTGCCATCTTTAAAGTTTGTAAACCTTGAGATAGAAGAGTTATTTGTTTATATTGGCTTAAATAAATTCACATTATGCATTGGTTGCCAAAAAGTAGAACTTTTTACTTTGGAAAAAAAGAAAGCCATTATTAAAAGCTATTACATGTTTTTGTTTTTTGTTTGCTATTATATGTTTTTAAAAATTAAGTAAAAATTTCCTATAGATGTTACTGTGGGATAGTGGTTTCCCACAATTTCAAATTTAACTCTCTATATATTGCATGATGGAAAAAACTTATTAGACAAACATTTACACAACTACGTTCAAATCCATCAATTCTCTTTTTTGGTGTAATTTCAAATTTTTATTTCTGTGTGAGGATTTCAGCCAAGTGTCTTTTTAAATGATTGTCTTTCATTTTGTTTTAAAATGTGTTTACCAACTATAAGCAGGAGGAATTTCTTAAAATATGACTCATGTGTTACATTTAATTTCTTTTCTCTCCTTCCCTCAGGAAGAAATTATGTAAGATAACAGAAGTTTGGAGGAAAGCAAATAAGAAATAGAAACCTTGATCATATAACACAGTTATAATTTAGAATGTGTTAAAATTTTTCTGAAAGTTTTTACTAATCTGTTCAAATTGCTGTATTGAAACTCACTGTTGCTTGGTTAGCTCACTTTTTTTTTCCTGCAAGGGTCATTTGATTTTTATTTTAGGACTCCTGTTTAATAATGGGACACTTATTTAAATGTTGCATATCTATGGGTAGTTCACTTAGTTTTTTCAGTTTTGAGGGGCTATTTAAAGCAATAAGATCTTATGGTCACTTAGCATGAACATTAAAAAAACTGTACTCTTTAAGCTCTTTTAATACTGTTTCAGAGTTTACCCCCTCAGATTGAATTGCGGTGTTTAGATGATTTTGTAACTGTGGAAGCAACAGGAGGATGGAGCACTGAGAACAATTATGTTTAACATAATTCAAGATAAGAACAATTCCTTACACCATAATGTGTTAAGGTCTCAAGTTTTGAAATCTAAACTAGAGTGAACTGTGGAAATGGAATTGTCATGTTCTGGACTACCATATAGATTAAATTTATTGTGGCTCCTGGCAATATGTTAATTGCTTTCTTAAACAGTTTTCACAGGAACCTTAAAATCAGTTCATTCGTGTCCGACTCTCTGTGACCCCATGGACTTCAGCACACCAGGTTTCCCTGTCCATCACCAACTCCTGGAGTTTACTCAAACTCAAGTCCATTGAGTTGGTGATACCATCTAACTATCTCATCCTTTGTCGTCCCCTTCTCCTCCCGCCTTCAATCTTTCCCAGCATCAGGGTCTTTTCACATGGGTCAGTTCTTCACATCAGGTGGCCAAAGTATTGGAGTTTCAGCTTCAGCATCAGTCCTTCCAATGAATATTCAGGACTGATTTCCTTTAGGATGGACTGGTTGGATCTCCTTGCAGTCCAAGGGACTCTCAAGAGTCTTCTCCAACACCTCAGTTCAAAAGCATCAATTCTTCGACGCTCAGTTTTCTTTATAAGTCCAACTCTCACATCCATACATGACTACTGGAAAAACTAGTTTTGACTAGACGGACCTTTGTTGGCAAAGAAATATCTCTGCTTTTTAATATGCTGTCTAGGATCCTTCCAAGGAGTAAGTGTCTTTTAATTTCATGGCTGCAATCACCATCTGCAGTGATTTTGGAGCCCCCCAAAATAAAGTCTGTCACTGTTTCCATTGTTTACCCATCTATTTGCCATGAAGTGATAGGACCAAATGCCATGATCTTACTGAATGTTGAGCTTTAAGCCAGTGTTTTCACTCTCCTCTTTCACTTTCATCAAGAGGCTCTTCAGTTCTTCTTTGCTTTCTGCCATGAGGGTGGTATCATCTGCATATCTGAGGTTATTGATATTTCTCCCGGCAATCTTGATTCCAGTCTAGCATATTTCATGATGTACTCTGTGTATAAGTTAAATAAGCAGGGTGTCAATGTACAGCCTTGATATATTCCTTTCCCAATTTGGAACTCAGTTCTAACTGTTGCTTCTTGATCTGCTTACAGATTTCTCAGGAGGCAGGTCAAATGGTGTGGTATTCCCATCTCTTTCAGGATTTTCCAAAATTTGTTGTGATCCACACAGTCAAAGATTTTGGCATAGTCAATAAAGCAGAAATAGAATTTTTCTGAAACTCTCTTGTTCTTTCGATGATCCAGAGGATGTTGGCAATTTGATCTCTGGTTCCTCTGCCTTTTCTAAATCCAGTTTGAACATCTGGAAGTTCATGGTTCACATACTGTTGAAGCCTGGCTTGGAGAATTTTGAGCATTACTTTGATAGCGTTTGAGATGACTGCAATTGTGCGGGAGTTTGAGCATTCTTTGGCATTGCCTTTCTTTGGAATTGGAATGAAAACTGACCTTTTCCAGTCCTGTGGCCACTGCTGAGTTTTCCAAATTTGCTGGCATATTGAGTGTAGCACGTTCACAGCATCATTTAGGATTTGAAATAGCTCAACTGGAATTCCATCACCTTCACTAGCTTTGGTCATAGTGATGCTTCCTAAGGGCCGCTTGACTTCACATTCCAGGATGTCTGGCTCTAGGTGAGTGATCACCCCGTTGTGATTATCTGGGTCGTGAAGATCTTTTTTGTATAGTTCTTCTGTGTGTTCTTACCACCTCTTCTCAATATTTTCTGCTTCTGTTAGGGCCATACCATTTCTGTCCTTTATTGTGCCCACCTTTGCATGAAATGTTCCCTTGGTATCTCTAATTTTCTTGAAGAGATCTCTAGTCTTTCCCATTCTATTGTTTTCCTCTATTTCTTTGCACTGATCACTGAGGAAGGCTTTCTTATCTCTCCTTGCTATTCTTTGGAATTCTGCATTCAAATGGCTATCTTTCCATTTCTCCTTTGCCTTTCGCTTTTCTTCTATTCACAGTTATTTGTAAGGCCTGCTCAGACAACCATTTTGCCTTTTTGCATTGCTTTTCCTTGGGGATGGTTTTGATCCCTGTCTCCTGTACAATGTCACGATCCTCTGTCCATAGTTCTTCAGGCACTCTGTCTGTCAGATCTAATCCCTTGAATCTGTTTCTCATTTCCAGTGTATAATCGTAAGGGATTTGATTTAGGTCATACCTGAATGGTCTAGTGGTTTTCCCTGCTTTCTTCAATTTAAGTCTGAATTTGGCAATAAGGAGTTCATGATCTGAGCCATAGTCAGCTCCTGGTCTTGTCTTTGCTGACTGTATAGAGCTTCTCCATCTTTGGCTGCAAAGAATATAATCAGTCTGATTTTGGTATTGACCATCTGGTGATGTCCATGTGTAGAGTCTTCTCTTGTGTTGTTGGAAGAGGCTGTTGGCTATGACCAGTGCATTCTCTTGGACTCTATTAGTCTTTGCCCTGCTTCATTCTGTACTCCCAAGGCCAAATATGCCTGTTACTCCAGGTGTTTCTTGACTTCCTACTTTTACATTCCAGCCCCCTATGATGAAAAGGACATCATAGGGGTGTTTTTGTGTGTGAGTTCGGAAGGTCTTCATAGAACTGTTCAACTTCAGCTTCTTCAGCATTACGGGTTGAGGCATAGACTTTGATTACTGTGATGTTGAATGTTTTGCCTTGGAAGTGAACAGAGATCATTCTGTCATTTTTGAGATTGCATTCAAGTACTGCATTTTGGACTCTTGTTTTGACTGTGATGGCTACTCCATTTCTTCTAAGGGATTTGCCCACAGTAGTATACATAATGGTCATCTAAGTTAAATTCACCCATTCCAGTCCATTTTAGTTCGCTGATTCCTAAAATGTCGATGTTCACTCTTGCCATCTCCTGTTTGACCACTTCCAGTTTACCCTGATTCATGGACCTAACATTCCAGGTTCCTAAGCATTATTGCTCTTTATAACATTGGACTTTACTTCCATCACCAGTCACATCCAGAACTGGGTGTTGTTTTTGCTTTGGCTCCGTCTCTTCATTCTTTCTGGAGTTATTTCTCCACTGATCTCCAGTAGCATATTGGACACCTACCAGCCTGGGGAGTTTATCTTTCATTGTCCTATCTTTTTGCCTTTTCACACTGTTCATGGGGTTCTCAAGGCAGGAATACTGAAGTGCTTTGCCATTCCCTTCTCCAGTGGACCACGTTCTGTCAGAACTCTCAGAAACATGACCCTTGCCTAACTCAGTGAAACTATGAGCCATGCTGTGTAGGGCCACCCAACCTTGTGCTAGAAGTACTCTTATCCTGTGAGGAAACTGAGGTATTAAAAGAATAGATAACTGTCCAACATCTCATTCAGTTGAGGAAGAGGTTTGAATATAAATACTGTGACCCACAGGTTATGCGCCTTATCTCAACCCTAGGAAAATTTGACTTTGTATTTTGAAGTTTACATGGAAAAGTAAAGACAGTGTAAATATCATATAATTGTTCATGCATTTATTTTTCTTGCTACTGCTTGACAAGCTGTTTATTCCCTAAAGTATTTTTCATTTTATTTTAGTGACACGGATTCTCATGTATCCAGTTCTACCTCAGTTCGATTTTATCCACATGATGTGGTAGGTTTTCCTTTATTTTTATAAAATGATATATTTTTGTTAGTTATATAAAGCAGAAAAATGGTGAGGTTATATAATATTGATTTTGTTGAAAACTATGGCAAAATCACCTTTGCTGTCCCATAATGGATGTCTTCTCATAAGTCCTTTGTTAAGAAATAAATATAAAAGCCCGTAAAGTTGGATTAGCTATATATGAATGCATAATTATACTTCTAAGACCTTTGTCATTTTTGAGATTGCATTCAAGTACTACATTTTGGACTCTTTTTTTAACTGTGATGGGTACTCCATTTCTTCTAAGGGATTTGCCCACAGTAGTACACATAATGGTCGTCTAAGTTAAATTCACCCATTCCAGTCCATTTTAGTTCGCTGATTCCTAAAATGACATTTCTCACCAATGTCATAATCTAGGTGTGCCATTTTAAAACTTCACTTTGAATATTATGGTTTTGGTACATAGCTAACTGATTTGGTACTGTGAGCTGTTGGTTAACTATTAGTTTTTTGTTTTGTTTTTTTATGGTTTCTCACAAGATATATTTTTTTTTATTTTAAAATCTTTAATTCTTACATGTGTTCCCAAACATGAACCCCCCTCCCACCTCCCTTCCCATAACATCTCTGTGGGTCATCCCCATGCACCAGCCCCAAGCATACTGTATCCTGCGTCAGACATAGACTGGCGATTCAATTCTTACATGATAGTATACATGATAGAATGCCATTCTCCAAAATCATCCCACCCTCTCCCTCTCCCTCTGAGTCCAAAAGTCTGTTATACACAGCTGTGTCTTTTTTCCTGTCTTGCATACAGGGTCGTCATTGCCATCTTTCTAAATTCCATATATATGTGTTAGTATACTGTATTGGTGTTTTTCTTTCTGGCTTACTTCACTCTGTATAATCGGCTCCAGTTTCATCCATCTCATCAGAACTGATTCAAATGAATTCTTTTTAATGGCTGAGTAATGCTCCATTGTGTACATGTACCACAGCTTTCTTATCCATTCATCTGCTGATGGACATCTAGGTTGTTTCCATGTCCTGGCTATTATAAACAGTGCTGCGATGAACATTGGGGTACATGTGACTCTTTCAATTCTGGTTTCCTCAGTGTGTATGCCCAGCAGTGGGATTGCTGGGTCATAAGGTAGTTCTATTTGCAATTTTTAAAGGAATCTCCACACTGTTCTCCATAGTGGCTGTACTAGTTTGCATTCCCACCAACAGTGTAGGAGGGTTCCCTTTTCTCCACACCCTCTCCAGCATTTATTGCTTGTAGATTTTTGGATCGCAGCCATTCTGACTGGTGTGAAGTGGTACCTCATTGTGGTTTTGATTGGCATTTCTCTGATAATGAGTGATGTGGAGCATCCTTTCATGTGTTTGTTAGCCATCTGTATGTCTTCTTTGGAGAAATGTCTGTTTAGTTCTTTGGCCCAATTTTTGATTGGGTCGTTTATTTTTCTGGAGTTGAGCTGCATAAGTTGCTTGTATATTTTTGAGATTAGTTGTTTGTCAGTTGCTTCATTTGCTATTATTTTCTCCCATTCAGAAGGCTGTCTTTTCACCTTGCTTATAGTTTCCTTTGTTGTGCAGAAGCTTTTAATTTTAATTAGATCCCATTTGTTTATTTTTGCTTTTATTTCCAGAATTCTGGGAGGTGGATCATAGAGGATCCTGCTGTGATTTATGTGTGAGAGTGTTTTGCCTATGTTCTCCTCTAGGAGTTTTATAGTTTCTGGTCTTAGATTTAGATCTTTAATCCATTTTGAGTTTATTTTTGTGTGCGGTGTTAGAAAGTGATCTAGTTTCATTCTTTT
Organism: Capricornis sumatraensis; assembly: GCF_032405125.1. Taxonomy (NCBI): domain Eukaryota; kingdom Metazoa; phylum Chordata; class Mammalia; order Artiodactyla; family Bovidae; genus Capricornis; species Capricornis sumatraensis. The sequence goes on along the minus strand of NC_091070.1, from coordinate 20,323,879 downwards.
ACAAGTGGTTGACCAGTTTTCCCAGCACCACTTGTTAAAGAGATTGTCTTTACTCCATTGTATATTCTTGCCTCCTTTGTCAAAGATGAGGTGTCCATATGTGTGTGGATTTCTCTCTGGGCTTTCTGTTTTGTTCCATTGATCTATATGTCTGTCTTTGTGCCAGTACCATACTGTTTTGATGACTGTGGCTTTGTAGTAGAGCCTGAAGTCAGGCAAGTTGATTCCTCCAGTTCCATTCTTCTTTCTCAAGATTGCTTTGGCAATTCGAGGTTTTTTGTATTTCCATACAAATCTTATTTGTTCTAGTTCTGTGAAAAATATGGCTGGTAGCTTGATAGGGATTGCATTGAATTTGTAAATTGCTTTGGGTAGTATACTCATTTTCACTATATTGATTCTTCCGATCCATGAACATGGTATATTTCTCCATCTATTAGTGTCCTCTTTGATTTCTTTCATCAGTGTTTTATAGTTTTCTATATATAGGTCTTTAGTTTCTTTGGGTAGATATGTTCCTAAGTATTTTATTCTTTTCGTTGCAATGGTGAATGGAATTGTTTCCTTAATTTCTTTTTCTACTTTCTCATTATTAGTGTATAGGAATGCAAGGGATTTCTGTGTGTTGATTTTATATCCTGCAACTTTACTATATTAATTGATGAGCTCTAGTAATTTTCTGGTGGAGTCTTTAGGGTTTTCCATGTAGAGGATCATGTCATCTGCAAACAGTGAGAGTGTTACTTCTTCTTTTCCAATTTGGATTCCTTTTATTTCTTTTTCTGCTCTGATTGCTGTGGCCAAAACTTCCAGAACTATGTTGAATAGTAGCGGTGAAAGTGGACACCCTTGTCTTGCTCCTGACTTCAGGGGAAATGCTTTCAATTTTTCACCATTGAGGATAATGTTTGCTGTGGGTTTGTCATATATAGCTTTTATTATGTTGAGGTATGTTCCTTTTAGTCCTACTTTCTGGAGAGTTTTTATCATAAATGGATGTTGAATTTTGTCAAAGGCCTTCTCTGCATCTATTGAGATAATCATATGGTTTTTATTTTTCAATTTGTTAATGTGGTGAATTACATTGATTGATTTGCGTATATTGAAGAATCTTTGCATCCCTGGGATAAAGCCCACTGGGTCATGGTGTATGATCTTTTTAATGTGTTGTTGGATTCTGATTGCTAGAATTTTGTTGAGGATTTTTGCATCTATGTTCATCAGTGATATTGGCCTGTAGTTTTCTTTTTTTGTGACATCTTTGTCAGGTTTTGGTATTAGGGTGATGGTGGCCTCATAGAATGAGTTTGGAAGTTTACCTTCCTCTGCAATTTTCTGGAAGAGTTTGAGTAGGATAGGTGTTAGCTCTTCTCTGAATTTTTGGTAGAATTCAGCTGTGAAGCCGTCTGGACCTGGGCTTTTGTTTGCTGGAAGATTTCTGATTACAGTTTCAATTTCCGTGCTTGTGATGGGTCTGTTAAGATTTTCTATTTCTTCCTGGTTCAGTTTTGGAAAATTGTACTTTTCTAAGAATTTGTCCATTTCTTCCACATTGTCCATTTTATTGGCATACAACTGCTGATAGTAGTCTCTTATGATCCTTTGTATTTCCGTGTTGTCTGTTGTGATCTCTCCATTTTCATTTCTAATTTTATTGATTTGATTTTTCTCTCTTTGCTTCTTGATGAGTCTGGCTAATGGTTTGTCAATTTTATTTATCCTTTCAAAGAACCAGCTTTTGGCTTTGTTTATTTTTGCTGTGGTCTCTTTTGTTTCTTTTGGATTTATTTCTGCCCTAATTTTTAAGATTTCTTTCCTTCTACTAACTCTGGGGTTCCCCAATTCTTCCTTTTCTAGTTGCTTTAGTTGTAGAGTTAGGTTATTTATTTGACTTTTTTCTTGTTTCTTGAGGTATGCCTGTATTGCTATGAACTTTCCTATTAGCACTGCTTTTATAGTGTCCCACAGGTTTTGAGTTGTTGTGTTTTCATTTTCATTAGTTTCTATGCATATTTTGATTTCTTTTTTGATTTCTTCTGTGATTTGTTGGTTATTCAGAAGTGTGTTGTTCAACCTCCATATGTTGGAATTTTTAGTAGTTTTTCTCCTGTAATTGAGATCTAATCTTAATGCATTATGGTCAGAAAAGATGCTTGGAATGATTTCGATTTTTTTGAATTTATCAAGTTTAGATTTATGGCCCAGGATGTGATCTATCCTGGAGAAGGTTCCATGAGCACTTGAAAAAAAGGTGAAATTCATTGTTTTGGGGTGAAATGTCCTATAGATACCAATTAGGTCTAATTGATCTAATGTATCATTTAAAGTTTGCATTTCTTTGTTAATTTTCTGTTTAGTTGATCTGTCCATAGGTGTGAGTGGGGTATTAAAGTCTCCCACTATTATTGTATTATTGTTGATTTCCCCTTTCATACTTGTTAGCATTTGTCTTACATATTGCAGTGCTCCTATATTGGGTGCATATGTATTTATAATTGTTATATCTTCCTCTTGGATTGATCCTTTGATCATTATGTAGTGGCCTTCTTTGTCTCTTTTCACAGCCTTTGTTTTAAAGTCTATTTTATCGGATATGAGTATTGCCACTCCTGCTTTCTTTTGGTCTCTATTTGCGTGGTATATCTTTTTCCAGCCCTTCACTTTCAGTCTGTCTGTGTCCCTTGTTTTGAGGTGGGTCTCTTGTAAGCAGCATATAGAGGGGTCTTGTTTTTGTATCCATTCGGCCAGTCTTTGCCTTTTGGTTGGGGCGTTCAACCCATTTACATTTAAGGTAATTATTGATAAGTATGATCCAGTTACCATTTACTTTTTTGTTTTGGTTCGGGTTTATACACCCTTTTCGTGTTTCCTGTCTAGAGAATATCCTTTAGAATTTGTTGGAGAGCTGGTTTGGTGGTGCTGAATTCTGTCAGCTTTTGCTTGTCTGTAAAGCTTTTGATTTCTCCTTCGTATTTGAATGAGATCCTTGCTGGGTACAGTAATCTGGGCTGTAGGTTATTGTCTTTCATCACTTTAAGTATGTCTTGCCATTCCCTCCTGGCCTGAAGAGTTTCTATTGACAGATCAGCTGTTATCCTTATGGGAATCCCCTTGTGTGTTATTTGTTGTTTTTCCCTTGCTGCTTTTAATATTTGTTCTTTGTGTTTGATCTTTGTTAATTTGATTAATATGTGTCTTGGGGTGTTTCGCCTTGGGTTTATCCTATTTGGAATTCTCTGTGTTTCTTGGACTTGGGTGATTATTTCCTTCCCCATTTTAGGGAAGTTTTCAATAATTATCTCCTCAAGGATTTTCTCATGATCTTTCTTTCTGTCTTCTTCTTCTGGGACTCCTATAATTCGAATGTTGGAGCATTTCATATTGTCCTGGAGGTCTCTGAGATTGTCCTCGTTTCTTTTAATTCGTTTTTCTTGTTTCCTCTCTGATTCATTTATTTCTACCATTCTATCTTCTATTTCACTAGTCCTATCTTCTGCCTCCGTTATTCTACTATTTGTTGCCTCCAGAGTGTTTCTGATCTCATTTATTGCGTTATTCATTATATTTTGACTCTTTTTTTATTTCTTCTAGGTCCTTGTTAAACCTTTCTTGCATATTCTCAATCCTTGTCTTTAGGCTATTTATCTGTGATTCCATTTTGATTTCAAGATTTTGGATCATTTTCGCTATCAATATTCGGAATTCCTTCTCAGGTAGATTCCCTACTTCTTCCTCTTTTGTTTGGTTTGGTGGGCAACTCTCCTGTTCCTTTACCTGCTGAGTATTCCTCTGTCTCTTCATCTTGGTTATATTGCTGCGTTTGGGGTGGCCTTTTTTATTCTGGAAATTTGTGGAGTTCTCTTTATTACGGAACTTCCTCACTGTGGGTGGGGTTCTATCAGTGGCTTGTCAAGGTTTCCTGGTTAGGGAGGCTTGTGTTGGAGTTCTGGTGGGTGGAGCTGGGTTTCTTCTCTCTGGAGTGCAGTGGAGTGACCAGTAATGGGTTATGAGACATCAAAGGTTTTGGAATAATTTTGAGCTGCCTGTATATTGAAGCTCAGGGGAGTGTTCCTGTGTTGCTGGAGAATTTGAGTGGTATGTCTTGTTTTGGAACTTGTTGGCCCTTGGGTGGAGCTTGGTTTCAGTGTAGGTATGAAGGCATTTGATGAGCTCCTATTGCTTAATGTTCCCTGAATTCAAGAGTTCTCTAATGTTTTCAGTCTTTGGATTTAAGCCTCCTGCTTCTGGTTTTCAGTTTTATTTTCACAGTAGCCTCTAGACTTCTCCATCTATACAGCACCGATGATAAAACATCTAGGTTAAAGATGAAAAGTTTCTCCACATTGAGGGACACTCAGAGAGGTTCACTGAGTTACAAGGAGAAGAGAAGATGGAGGGGGTAGTTAGAGGTAACTGGAATGAGATGCGGTGATATCAAAAGAGGAGAGAGCAAGCTAGCCAGTAGTCACTTCCTAATGTGCGCTCTATAGTCTGGACCGCTCAGAGGTATTTACAGAGTTATACGGGGAAGAGGAAAGGGAGGAAGTAGACAGAGGTGACCAGGAGGATAAGAGAGAGGAATGAGAAGGAGAGAGACAAATCCTGCCAGTAACCAGTTCCTTAGGTGTTCTCCACCATCTGGAACACACAGAGATTCACAGAGTTGGATAGAGAAGAGATGGGGGAGAAAAGAGACAGAGGCCACCTGGTGGAGAAAAAGGAGAGTCCAAAGGAGAAGAGAGTGGTCAAGCCAGTAATCTCGCTCTCAGGTAAACTTGGGTAGTGAAGTTTGGGTTTTTAAATGTACAAAATTGACAACAAAAACCTAAGAGCAAAGGTTAAAAATCTAGAGTAGAGGTTGGATTTTCAAAAATACAATATTAAAGAAAAGAAGCAGAAGGAAAAAGGAAGAAAGAAAAAAAAACAAGAATTATTAAAAAACAAACAAACAAAAAAGAAAAAAAAAACCACCAACAACCATCCAAAGGCTATATATGGTGTTTGCCTTAAAAAAAAAAAAGTCTTTTTTTTTTAATAGTAATAGTAGGTTATAGTAATAAAAATTAGAGAAGAAATAGAAGACTTAACAATTTTTAAAAAGTTAGAAAAAAGAAAAAAAAAAAGGAATGAATTTAAAAATAGTAAAACTATATCTGGCCCTTCTCTGATGTTTTGGGCCGTGTGGGATCACTTCCAAGGTGGTTCCCTCTGTTTAACTTCTTCCGTTTGCTGGTTTTTTAGGCTCACTAGTTCAGTCACGCTGTGGGGAGGGGGGATGCTGCAAACAAATAGCACTGTCGTGTGCACAGTGTCTCCGCCCCGCTTGACCTGTCCCTTCTCGCGGCGCACAAACCGCTCCGGCTCTACGATGCTCAGCCGGGAACCGTCTGGGGCCGGCCCTAGGCTGCGTGCACTTCCCCGGTCCAAGCCGCTCAGGTTCGGCGCTCAGGCAGCCCTCAGAGGCACAGATTCGGCTGGGACTGCGCTTTGTGCCCTTCCCAGGTCCGAGTAGTTCAGGAGTTTGGCGAGCGCGATCGCCGCGGCTTGTCACCTTTTCTGCCGCTGCTGTTCAGCTTTCTGGGTGGACCGCTGGCGTCCCCCGTGAGGCAGATTGTGACTGTCCAGCACCCCCAGAAGTCTTAGCAAAGAAGCCTGCTTGCAGTTAGGTAAGTAAAGTCTCTCCGGGTCTGCAATTGCCCCTTTCCAGTTCTTACGGCTCTGGCTGCCTGTTCCCGGCGGGGGATGGTCTGCAGCCGGCTTTTCCGTTCCGTCCTTTGTTCTGTGCTCGGTCCTGGCGGTGTCTTATGTTCAAGCTTTTCGCGTGGTAGCTATCCCACAGTCTGGTTTGCTAGCCCAAGTTAGATTGTTCTGGTTGCGCGTGGGGCGTTCCTGCCCGATTCTTACAAAGCACTGCAGCCCGCGCCTCCCGCGCGTCCCTGCCCTGCCCCCACTTCCCAATGGCGGATGCAGGCGTCTGTGCTGCTTTTCCACTGGGGGAGTTACTGTTGGGCTTGTAATCTCTTGGTTTTAATTATTTCTTTATTTTTCCTTCCTGTTATGTTGCTCTCTGTGTTTCCAAGACTCGCCACAGACTCGGCAGGGAGAGTGTTTCCTGGTGTTTGGAAACCTCTCTTCTTAAAATTCCCTTCCCGGGACGGGCTTCCCTTCCCGGGACGGAGCTCCCTCCCCACCTCCTTTGTCTCCTTTTTCGTCTTTTATATTTTTTCCTACCTGTTTTTGAAGACAATGGTCTGCTTTTCTGGTTGCCTGATGTCCTCTGCCAGCCTACAGAAGTTGTTTTGTGGAGTTTGCTCAGCGTTGAAATGTTCTTTTGAGGAATTTGTGAGGGAGAAAGTGGTCTTCCCGTCCTGTTCCTCCGCCATCTTTATCCTCTCTCCTATTAGTTATTTTTATATCAGTGTGCATATCTCTCTGTGTGTGTGTGTGTGTGTGTGTGCGCGTGGAGAGCTTAGTGACATTATTGCTCTATTGAAAAAAAAAACATAGAAGATACAGTGGGTATATTTTAAAAGACAACAAAGATAGCACTGCCTTTGTGTGATACATATAAAGATGTATATATTGAGGTTAAAAAAATAAAGTAGAGGAAATCCTTATAAGCAATATATGAGATATTTAGATAAATTTAATGCCAAAGGGATTAATTTTAATGTTTGCTCAAGTCCTTTGTGTTAAATGACAAAGTAGTAGTTTCCATCATTAAATGGTGTGAGAGCCTTGAGATAGCACAATTCTGGCTAGTGCTATGCTAGATGTAGTCAACTTTTGATTCTTTCAGAGGAAGGAGAAACTGGTGAACAGGTGAATGGATGAGTTGAACCTGAAAGAAACGTAATGTGGTAATATCCTGTATAGCCTCAGCTGAGCAGTGTGCCAAAACAAAAATAAATGCGTATGGGAGGGATTTGAAAACAGCAGTAACGATGTTGAGAGAGTATAGGAAGAATTGAGCATTGAAGGCATTGAATCCAGGGCAGAGGAGCTTAGATTTACCATAGTAGTGAGCTTCACAGCTTAATGAGAGAAGGGAAGGGACTGGGAGCGGGACACCACTAATCATTCTCCGTAGGTTGTGGAATGGATCCACCAGCTATACAGCCATAAAATGCTAAAATTTCAAACACTCCCTAATAAAATCTTTCCAAAAGCCCCATCAGTTGATTTGCTTTGTTGTAGTTTTCTTTCTTTGTCACCTTCTGTAGTTTCTAATGATCATAAAGTATCCACAAGAGTGGACTAGTATAGAGAATTAAGGTGGTTTTGATAATCTGCAAGCTGATTGGGTAGCCCTTGAATCATGACTTGATTAAAGATATTTTAAGCCTTTCAGTGCTGATTTTCTTTTAGCTTTCTCTTCCACAGATCCGACTGAACAGACTATTGACCATCGACACAGATTTATTGGAACAACAAGACATTGACCTAAGCCCTGATTTGGCAGCTACTTACGGTCCAACAGAAGAAGCTGCTCACAAAGTTAAACACTATTATCGCTTTTGGATCTTGCCTCAGCTGTGGATTGGCATTAACTTTGACAGACTCACACTTTTGGCCCTGTTTGATAGGTGAGAATGTAGATTTTACTTTTAAATTGAAACGTTTCAAATTACCCGTTGAGTATTTGACTTGGTTTCCATGTTGGAAAGTGTTTTCTATTTTAGAAATCACTTTTATCATTAAGAATCATGCAGCTGTGTTTAAAAGCCAGAGAATATGAGGTGTTAATGGGCGTAAGGTTATACATATTACAGTGACTCTTATTATGAAAGGTTTAAGAGGAAGTTTCTTTCCCTACTTCTTGTCACTAGTCTTAATAGTAAACAGCAGTAGTTAGTTATGAACTTGGTGGCCAAATGCTGCTTCTAGTTTACTCCAAGGAGTGAAAAAGGCTGGACTTACTCTTCCACCTGAAACAATGAAAAACAGATAAAATGCATGAACCAGTGGTTTTCAAGACACAGGAGATAAGACAGAAAAAGACGGTGACACCTGAGAGATAGGAAGCAAGTTATGTGAGCCCTGCAATTGCCCAGCTTACCGCCTAAAGAGAGTTTCCAGGTTCTGATCCTGAAGTAGAGTCCAGTAGACTTGCTGAGTTGAGGAGATGGAGCTGAGTCCAGGGAGACTAGAGCAGCCTGAGCCTGTGGTACAGAACATCAGAGAGAGGATCGCTGCTCAGAGAGAAACTCAGAGATGTGTAGCGGATCCTCTCACTGTTTAGCAGAGTATTGGTAAGAGAGTGTGCGAGGAGACTAGGCCAGGGGAGAGAATCATGTAAAAGAAATCATGTGAATCATGTCAAAGAAATAGAGGCACAGTGCCTGGCACACAGGGCTGGGAATGGTGCCTGTCCTCACCTGCTGGGCTGAAGAAACTCATAATAATTCATATTTTATGGTACATTATGTACAGTACTCAGGAAAGTCCTGCCTTAGAAGTTGGAGTACTTAGCCCTAGTATGGGCACTGTTCCAGACCCACCTAGCAAGTCGTAAAAACAAGACTTGAAAGGATCTAACTGTTTTCAAGTAGTGTAGCAAAGCTCAAGAAGATTTATGGAAATTCAGAAATTCTCACCACATAAAAAGTTGAGGTTCACAAGGTCTGGCATCCAGAGAGTACCAAGCATACAAAGAAATGACAAAACGTGATTTATAATAAGGGAAATAATGAGTCAGTCGAAACCAGCCTTTAGCTGTCACTGATATTAGAATTAGCAAAGACATTAAAGTTACAACTATGCTTTGCATGTTAATAAAAGTTAAGTAGATATGTGGAAAATGCAAAGGAAAAAAAAAGACCCAAATTGAACTTGCAGATGAAAACTAAAATGTCTGAGATGAAAAATACAGTGGATGAGATTAATGGTAGGTTAGACATTACAGAAGAAAATCTTAATGAAGTTGAAAGCATGGCAGTAGAAACTATTGGAAGTGAAACAAAAGAAAAAGAATTCCCCTCCCTCCCCTCAACAAAAAGAACATACAGAATGAAAGTATGCTCTGGGAGAGAGGGGGAGAGAAAAAATCTTGAGGAAGTTAATAGTGGAAAACTTTCCAAATTCGATGAAAACTATTGAAGAATCTCCTTGAATCTCAAGTACAAGAAACATGAAAAAAACTATAGCAAGGCATATGGTTGTTCAAAACCAATAATAAAATTTTTTTAAACTTCAAGAGGAAAAAGATACAGTTTGTATAGGGGAACAAGGATAAGGAAGACATCAGATTTATTGTTGGACAAAATCCAAATAAGATAATGAAGCAGCATTTTTAAAGTATTGAAGGGAGAAAAAGCTCAGCCTGGAATTCTGTAGCCAGCAAAACTGCAAAAGCCAGGATGAAATAAAGATAGTTTCAGACTAGAAAAAACTGGGAAGAATCTTTTTCTGGCAGATCCACAGTACAATTTAGTACTGGATTTCTTTCAGGCAGAAGGATAATAATACCAACTGGAAATATGGAGCTACCCAAGGAAACAAAAGGTGAATGCAAATGTTAACTACATGAATAAATATATAAGATTTCTTACTAATTAAATCTTTTTGAGACATAATTGGATGTTTAAACAAAAATAATGATATATATTGTGTGATTTATAACATAAGTAAAAGTAAATTTCACAGTAATAATAGCATAACTTTTATCAAGATAAACCATATTCTAGGCCATAGTATGTCCTTTACTCCAGGAAAGGACATTTGAAAGTATACTACTATAAGTTTCTTATACTATATGTGAATTGATTTAAGTTTATTTGAGTTAGACTATCATAAAATGTATACTTTAAACCCTAAAGCAAACACTAAGATAACAAAAGAGTTACAAATGGTAAGTTAAAAAAATAAAGGAGATAAAATAGACTTATAAAAATTATTCTGTTAATCTAATATAAGGCAGAAAAAGAGATCAAAAACAGATTGACACAAGATAAATGGCAAGGTGATAGTTGGGAAAAGCCAGAAATTGTCAACTTGGAGAAAATAGCAAGACTCAATTCTTTGCTGCCTATAAGAAATGCACTTTAAATATAAAAGTAGAAAAGATAGATCATCCTAACACTAATCAAATTAAAGTCGGAATAGCTAAATTAATATCAGACAAAGTAGTTTTCATATCAGACAAAGTAGATTTCATTGGAGAAGGCAATGGCAACCCACTCCAGTTTTCTTGCCTGGAGAATCCCAGGGATGGGGGATCCTGGTGAGCTGCCGTCTGCTGGGTCGCAGAGTCAGACATGACTGAAGCGACTTAGCAGCAGTAGCAGCAGCAGCAAAGTAGATTTCAGAGCAAAGAAAATGTTCTTTTTACTCCCAAGATAAAAGGAGGTGGTTGTATAATGATAAGGGGTTAGTTAATCCATAGGATTTAACCATTCTAAATGTTTCTACATCTAAACAATGCTACAAACTAAAAGCTGATAGAAATAGAAATGGATAAATTCACAATTATAATTGAATTCAACATGAAAGTGAAAGTGTCAGTTGCTCAGTCATGTCTGACTCTTTGCAATCCCATGAACTGTAGCCTCTGTCCTTGGAATTCTCCAGGCAAGGATATTGGAGTGGGTAACCTTTGCTTTCTCCAGGGGATCTTCCCAACCCAGGGATCAAACCTTGCAGGCAGACTGACTGCAAGTCTCCCACATTGCAGGCAAATTCTTTACCGTCTAAGCTTATATACCTCTCTCAGTAATTGATAGAACAAGTGTAGAAAATCAATAACGATATAGTAAATTTGAACAATACTGTCAACCAGCCTCAAATATCAATAACCTCAGATATGCAGATGACACCATCCTTATGGCAGAAAGTGAAGAGGAACTAAAAAGCCTCTTGATAACAGTGAAAGTGGAGAGTGAAAAAGTTGGCTTAAAGCTCAACATTCGGACAACGAAGATCATGGCATCTGGTCCCATCACTTCATGGGAAATAGATGGGGAAACAGTGAAAACAGTGTCAGACTTTATTTTTTTGCAGATTTTGCAATATCACTGCAGATGGTGACTGCAGCCATGAAATTAAAAGACGCTTACTCCTTGGAAGGAAAGTTATGACCAACCTAGACAGCATATTGAAAAGCAGAGACATGACTTTGCCAGCAAAGGTCCGTCTAGTCAAGGCTATGGTTTTTCCAGTGGTCATGTATGGATATGAGAGTTGGACTGTGAAGAAAGCTGAGTGCCGAAGAATTGATGCTTTTGAACTGTGGTGTTGGAGAAGACTCTTGAGAGTCCCTGGGACTGCAAGGAGATCCAACCAGTCCATTCTGAAGGAGATCAGCCCTGGGATTTCTTTGGAAGGAATGATGCTAAAGCTGAAACTCCAGTACTTTGGCCACCTCATGTGAAGACTTGACTCATTGGAAAAGATGCTGATGCTGGGAGGGATTGGGGGCAGGAGGAGAAGGGGACGACCAAGGATGTGATGGCTGGATGGTATCACTGACTCGATGGACGGGAGTCTGAGTGAACTCCAGGAGTTGGTGATGGACAGGGAGGCCTGGCATGCTGCGATTCATGGGGTCACAAAGAATCGGACAGGACTGAGTGACTGAACTGAACTGTCAACTAACCTAAGCTGATGGGCATTTAGGAAACACTTCACTCATAACAACAAAATATATGTTATTTTACGTGCATACTTGAACTTTTATAAAGATAAATTCATATTCTAGGCCATAGTATAAGGATCAAATGTAGAAGGATGCAAGTTCTATGTAGTATATTCTCTGACCATAGTTGAGTTAATTATAAATCAGTAACAAAAGAACCTTGGAAAATTCCTAAATACTTGAAAGCAAAATACCTCCGAATAACTCACAAATCAAAGGAGAAATCAAGAGGTAAATTAGAAAATATTTTTAAACTGAATAAAAATTAAACACAGCTTACCAGAATTTTTGTGATGTTGTTAACACATTACTTGGAAGAATTTATAGCACGAATAAGAAGAAAAGTCAGTTCAGTGCCTTCACCTTCCCTTTAGGAAACTTTAAAAAAGAAGAACACATCAAACCTACCTATTCAGAAGCTAGAAAATTGTAAAGAACAAAGTGGAAGTCACTGAGGAGGACTCAGAAGACAGAAAAGTCAAGGAAACCAAAACCTCAGTTAAATTAATGCACTCTAGCCAGGATGACCAGGGCCAAAAATGTTACAGATGAGGGCATGTGAGCTAGGATGTCATGATAGGAATGTGAGCTAGGATGTCATGATAGATTCTACAAGTAATAAATGGATAATAAAATATGAGTGGTTATATGTAAATAAGATAAATTTCTTGAATAATAGAAATTATCAAATTTCACTCTGAAAGAAATATAATACTTAAGAAATACAATACCTATCAAATAAATGGGCATTATAGTTAAACACCTTCCCATAAAGAAAACTATTCAGGTCTAGAGAGTATCAAAATAATATCCCAAATCATAAAAATAGGCTTTTCAACAAGTGGTGCTGGCCCACTGGACTTCTCTATGCAAAAACAAAAAAAAAGAATTACCTTGCGTCATATTGTAAAAGTTAACTCAAAATGGATCATAAACCTCAGTGTAAAGTCTAAAATATAAAATTCAGAAAAAAGCAAAACATAGGAGAAAAGATTTGTGACTTTGGGCAAAATTGCTCAGATGTGACATAAAAAACAGGATCAATGAAAAAATGGATGGATAAATTGGATTCATCAAAATTAAAAGCTAAAAAAAGCTGAAAGGAGAACACATGTTCAGAGACCAATGATGTGGCAGAATGTGGTGTAGCAGGGCTAACAAGAATCACTGGGCTCGGCAAATCTGGAATTCCACATCTGCCACATAAGAACAAATGAAGAGATGCCAGTGTTCCGTTTATTGTTTTGAAAATACTGTTGAACTTATTTTCATCTGGGAGAACTATCAAGTGAAATGGTACAGAGATGTTTGTGAATTTTATTTTTTAGGTCAATAGATCATTATAAATAGGGCATTGACTTAATAAAAACAAATGAAAACACTTTTATGATTATAAATGCAATTTTTTATGAAATACATAGAAAGACTTTAAGGTAGAGGCCAGCCACAATCCTTCCACCCAGAGAGAACCATTATATCGATATATGGTGTATTTTCTTAATAGAACTTACATCTTCCTACAGTTCTATGTCCTGCTTTTTTTGTATAGCGATGTACTGAGCATGTTCCCGTGTCAATAAATGTTCTTTAAAATCAAGACTTTTAGTACTCTTGCCTGGAAAATCCCATGGACGGAGGAGCCTGGTAGGCTGCAGTCCATGGGGTCGCTAAGAGTCGGGCATGACTGAAACGAGTTAGCAGCAGCACATATTTTACATTTTGTGAGTAGCATTTGCCTAAGAAGTAATGAGACAAATAGTTATTTTTTTGGCATTATCTACAGAAATCATTTTAATTGCTGTATGTAGTATCTTGGATTTCATACTGCTTCTTTTACACGGTCAGTTTAGTAAAATATAGAACTGTCTCAGAAACTGATAGAGTAACTTTTTAATTTTCTAGAAACTTCTTTGAATATTTTTCAAACTTATTTCTTTGTATATTTCCTTTATTTGCCATCCAAGTTGGTTAGTTATTTGGCAACAAATTTGACAGAAAAGCAGATGTTAAGAGTAAAGTTATAACATAGAAATTAAAACTATATTATGTATTAGAACTTCACAGTCCTCTGTAGCATGCTTTATTTGCACATAAGAATGTGTGCTACTGTTGGTGGGAATGCAAATTGATACCGCTACTATGGAGAAGAGTATGCAGATTCCTTAAAAAACTAGGAATAAAACTACTCTATGACCCAGCAATCCCACTACTGGGCCTATACCCTGAGAAAACCATAATTGAAAAAGACACATGTACCCCAGTGTTCATCACAGCACTGTTTACAATAGCTAGTACATGAAAGCAACCTTTTCTTACTCTTCTATCTTTTTGCCTTTTCATTCTGTTCAGGGGGGAACAGTATGAAAAGCGGGAATACTGAAGTGGTTTGCCATTCCCTTCTCCAAGTAGGGAAAACCACTAGACCATTCAGGTATGACCTAAATCAAATCACGTACGATCATATAGTGGAAGTGACAAATGGATTCAAGGGATTAGATCTGATAGACAGAGTGCCTGAAGAACTATGGACGGAGGTCCGTGACATTGTACAGGAGGCAGGGATCAAAACCATCCCCAAGGGAAAGCAATGCAAAAATTCAAATGGTTGTCTGAGGAGGTCTTACAAATAGCTGTGAATAGAAGAGAAGGAAAAGGCAAAGGAGAAAAGGAAAGATAAACACATTTGAATGCAGAGTTCCAAAGAATAGCAAGGAGAGATAAGAAAACCTACAGAAATAGAGGAAAACAATAGAATGGGAAAGTCTAGAGATCTCGTCAAGAAAATTAGAGATACCAAGGGAACATTTCATGCAAAGATGGGTACAATAAAGGATAGAAGTGGTATGGACCTAATAGAAGCAGATGATATTAAGCAGAGGTGGCAAGAATACACAGGAGAACTGTACAAAAAAGATCTTCATGACCCAGATAGTCATGATGGTGTGATCACCAACCTAGAACCAGACATCCTGGAATGTGAAGTCAAGTGGCCCTTAGGAAGCATCACTATGAACAAAGCTTGTGGAGGTGATGGAATTCCAGTTGAACTATCTCAAACCCTAAAAGATGATGCTGTGAACGTGCTGCACTTAATATGCCAGCAAATTTGGAAAACTCGGCAGTGGCCACAGGACTGGAAACGGTCAGTTTTCATTCCAGTCCCAAAGAAAGGCAATGCCAAAGAATGCTCAAACTCCCACACAATTGCAGTCATCTCACACGCTAGTAAAGTAATGCTCAAAATTCCCCAAGCCAGGCTTAAACAGTACGTGAACCATCAACCTCCAGATGTTCAAACTGGATTTAGAAAAGGCAGAGGAAACAGAGATCAAATTGCCAGCATCCATTGGATCATCAAGAAAGCAAAAGAGTTCCAGAAAACATCTATTTCTGCTTTATTGACTATGCCAGAGCCTTTGACTGTGTGGATCACAACAAACTGTGGAAAATTCTGAAAGAGATGGGAATACCAGATCACCTGACCTGCCCCCTGAGAAATCTGTATGCAGGTCAGGAAACAACAGTTAGAACTGAACATGGAACAACAGACTGGTTCCAAATCTGGGAAGGAGTATGCCAAGGCAGTATATTGTCCCCCTGCTTATTTAACTTATATGCAGAGTACATCATGAGAAACACTGGGCTGAATAAAGCACAAGCTGGAATCAGGATTGCTGGGAGAAATATCAGTAACCTCAGATACACAGATGATACCACACGGCAGAAAGTGAAGAAGAACTAAAGAGCTTTTTGATGAAAGTGAAAGAGAGTGAAAAGTTGGCTTAAAGCTCAACATTCAGAAAACTAAGATCATGGCATCTCGTCCCATCACTTCATGGGAAACAGTGGAAACAGTGACAGATTTAATTTTGTGGGGCTCCAAAATCACTGCAGATGGTGACTGCAGCCATGAAATTAAAAGATGCTTGCTCCTTGGAACAAAAGTTATGACCAACCTAGACAGCATAATAAAAAGCAGAGACATTACTTTGCCAACAAAGGTCTGTCTAGTCAAAGCTGTGATTTTTCCAGTAGTCATGTATGGATGTGAGAGTTGGACTATAAAGAAAGCTGAGCACTGAAGAATTGATGCTTTTGAACTGTGGTGTTGGAGAAGACTCTTGAGAGTCCCTTGGATGGCAAGGAGATCCAACCAGTCCCTCTTAAAGGAGAATAGTTCTGAATATTCATTGGAAGTACTGATGCTGAAGCTGAAACTCCAATACTTTGGCCACCTGATACAAAGAGCTGACTCATTTGAAAAGATCCTGATGCTGGGAAAGATTGAAGGCGGGAGGAGAAGGGGACGACAGAGGATGAGATGACTGGATCGCATCACCAACTCAGTGGACATGAGTCTGGAGACATGAGTCTCCAGGAGTTGGTGATGGTCAGGGAGGCCTGGCGTGCTGTAGTTCATGGTGTCACAAAGCATCAGACACGACTGAGTGACTGAACTAAACTGGAAGCAGCCTAGATGTCCATCAACAGATGAATGGATAAAGAAGTTGTGGTACATATAGGCAATGGAATATTAGCCATAAGAAGAAACATGTTTGACTCAGTTCTAATGAGGTGGCCAAACCTAGAGCCTATTATCCAGAATGAAGTCAGAAAAAGACAAATGTCATAAACTAGTGCGTATTCATGAAATCTAGAGAGATGGTGCTGATGAACCTATCTGCAGAGCAGCAGTGAAGGCCAGAAAGAGAGAACCGACTTGTGGACCCTTGGGTGGAGAGGGTGGGGCGAGTTGAGAGAGCAGCATTGAAACATGCGCATTACCATATGCACAATTAGATGACCAGTGGAAATTCTGTGTGACGTAGGGAGCTCAAATCCAGTGCTCTGTGACAACCTAGAGGGATGAGATGGGGTGGGAGGTGGGAGGGAGGCTTACGAGGAAGAGGACCTTTGGCTAAGGACCTATGGCTGATTCACGTTGATATATGACAGAAACTAATATAATATTATAAAGCAGTTATCCTCCAATTAAAAGTAAATAAAAAATTTTATAAATCCACACACATATGGACACCTTATCTTTGACAAAGGAGGCAAGAATATACAATGGAGTAAAGACAATCTCTTTAACAAGTGGTGCTGGGAAAACTGGTCAACCACTTGTAAAAGAATGAAACTAGATCACTTTCTAACACCGCACACAAAAATAAACTCAAAATGGATTAAAGATCTAAATGTAAGACCAGAAACTATAAAACTCCTAGAGGAGAATATAGGCAAAACACTCTCTGACATAAATCACAGCAGGATCCTCTATGATTCACCTCCCAGAATACTGGAAATAAAAGCAAAAATAAACAAATGGGATCTAATTAAAATTAAAAGCTTCTGCACAACAAAGGAAACTATAAGCAAGGTGAAAAGACAGCCTTCTGAATGGGAGAAAATAATAGCAAATGAAGCAACTGACAAACAACTAATCTCAAAAATATACAAGCAACTTATGCAGCTCAATTTCAGAAAAATAGACGACCCAATCAAAAAATGGGCCAAAGAACTAAATAGACATTTCTCCAAAGAAGACATACGGATGGCTAACAAACAAACACATGAAAAGATGCTCAACATCACTCATTATTAGAGAAATGCCAATCAAAACCACAATGAGGTACCACTTCATACCAGTCAGAATGTCTGCGATCCAAAAATCTGCAAGCAATAAATGCTGGAGAGGGTGTGGAGAAAAGGGAACCCTCCTACACTGTTGGTGGGAATGCAAACTAGTACAGCCACTTTGGAGAACAGTGTGGAGATTCCTTAAAAAATTGCAAATAGAACTACCTTATGACCCAGCAATCCCACTGCTGGGCATACACACTGAGGAAACCAGAATTGAAAAAGTCACATGTACCCCAATGTTCATCGCAGCACTGTTTATAATAGCCAGGACATGGAAACAACCTAGATGTCCATCAGCAGATGAATGGATAAGAAAGCTGTGGTACATGTACACAATGGAGTATTACTCAGCCATTAAAAAGAATACATTTGAATCAGTTCTGATGAGATGGATGAAACTGGAGCCGATCATACAGAGTGAAGTAAGCCAGAAAGAAAAACACCAATACAGTATACTAACACATATATATAGAATTTAGAAAGATGGCAATGACGACCCTGTATGCAAGACAGCAAAAAAGACACAGCTGTGTATAACAGACTTTTGGACTCAGAGGGAGAGGGAGAGGGTGGGATGATTTGGGAGAATGGCATTGTAACATGTATACTATCATGTAAGAATTGAATCGCCAGTCTGTGTCCGATGCAGGATACAGCATGCTTGGGGCTGGTGCACGGTGATGACCCAGAGAGATGTTATGGGGAGGGAGGTGGGAGGGCGGTTCATGTTTGGGAACGCATGTACACCCGTGGTGGATTCATGTCAATGTATGGCAAAACCAATACAGTATTATAAAATAAAGTAAAAAAAAAAAAAAAAAAAAGTAAATAAAATTTTAAAGAATGTTTGCTAGCTTTCTATCTCAACCGGGCATACTTTTTCAGCATGAGCCAAAGCCTTCTTCAAACCTAGGACAAAGGAAAAAAAAAAAACATCGTAGCAAATATAATATGAACTTCATATGGATGTCTTGCCCTTTTTCACTCTGATTCATTTCTTGTATTGATCATGTACTTACTGATAATTTTTTTCTGTCTACAGAAATCGTGAGATCCTGGAAAATGTGTTAGCTGTCATCTTGGCTATTCTTGTGGCTTTCTTGGGATCCATTCTTCTTATACAAGGCTTCTTCAGAGATATCTGGGTCTTCCAGTTCTGCCTGGTGATAGCCAGCTGTCAGTACTCACTGCTTAAGGTACCAGCATCTCTCTTCTCTTCAGACTTTGGCATAGTCGCTGTGTTAAAAGGCAAAAGGTTTTGTATCATTCATTGAATTACATTAAGAATATAACTTTTAGATTTATTTTCCTTGGATGTTTATATTAGATTGGGTAAGGAACAAAAGGGACATATAAACTTAAAAAAAATATGTGAATTAAACTTCCTAAACTTTTGTTTGTATTAAATATTTGGGCACTTATTAAAAGAAAGAGGTTGTGTGTTTTTTTTTTTTTTTTTTTGGCATCACCTCCTGCGGTCGCAGAGTTGGAGATGACTGAGCGACTGAACTGAACTGAACATGGTTTGTGGAATCTTAGTTCCCTGACTAGGAATTTAACCCAGACCCCAGCAGTGAAATTACCAAGTCCTAACCACTGAACTGCCAGGGAATTTCCAAGAATTTGAGTTCTTGAAATTAATTTCTTTTTAATTTATCAACATTAACCCTCCCAATCTCATATTTTAAGTCTCCTATTATGTAGATGAAATTTGTTAAAATCCATTATTGGTAGATAGAATAATGTCAAAACTAGCATATTTATTCTTTGACGACACCAAGAGCACATGATTGGCATCCATTTGCTTTTGTTCAAAGAGTGGCTCTGAAATACCAATTTTAAGCTTTCCATAAATGGGAGAATTAAATACCAAAATTTTTACCCTCCATGCAACCTCACTGTGCACGGGTAACTCGAACTGTTTTCTTCCCTTTCTTAGCCAGCTCTGTTTATTTGCCTGGTACACACTAACATGCGGAACCCTGTCCCATCCCGAGAACTATTTGTTTAGTTCTGTTTACACCATCAGCTACCCTTGCTTTCTTCTCTCTCCATTTATAGACCTCTAGAGTAAGCCACCTGTGTCAACTGCTGTTTCTTCAAGACCCATCCATACGTTTTTCCTCGTCGCAGTTCTGAGATTACAGTCTTTGTGCGCTAATAATCTCTAGTTGCCAAACCTGTGGTCTTAGTCTTTGTTCTCTGTGAGTGCTGCTCCGTTTTTATGTTTTCCTTCTTGTTGATCTGTGATCTTATACTACCCTCGTGATCATCCGACTTTTCAAGTAACTTTGTTTTTCTTTGTTGATGCCCCTTTGTTCTTTTGACCACTTCTTAATTTACGAGAATTTGCTAGGGTTTTATTTGGCCCTCTTTCCCATTTGCACTTCTTGCCAATGAAGTCATCCTCTTTTATTGCCACTCTTATATACTTGCATATAAATCATGTCCAGAATTTTTATTTCAGTCTTCACCTTTCTCCTAAGCGTTAGTCCTGTATATCTAAGAGGAAGCTGGGCGTATTCTGAGAAGGGCGCACCGTTGTCTTCTGATGTGTTCCTCTCCCAGTTCTTTTGCTTTTGATCCTAGTCTGTACCTGTGTGTACTCAGTTGTGTCTGACTCTTTGCGACCCCGTGGACTGTCACCCACCAGGCTCCTCTGTCCATGGGATTCTGCAGGCAAGAATACTAGAGTGGATTGCCATTTCCTCCTCTAGGATTTGGTAGTAGTATACCAACCCAAATCTTAGAGCCTCTGCTCCTTCCTTCTTGACCTTCAATTAATAACATTAGCTAAAGTCTCTCTGATTAAATTTGGTGATTCTGTGTTAAAATTTCTGGACTTTGTCCTTTTTGTTTCAGTTCCCATTAAACCATCCCTTTATTGCCTTAAACCATTTGAATTCATTCCCTGGACTCAGTGTTTCTAACCCTGTTAATTTTGTCCACTGCTTAATATGGTTAGATATGGAAAAGGCAAAAGATAAGTGAGATTTTTTTAAGTATTTCAGATTTTTAAAATCAGCTTGACTAACAAGAATAGTAATATCATAAACAGAAATAAGAAAGGCAGGAACAGAGCTTTAGGAGGATAAACATTCAAGTTGAGTTTAAAGAGACCAGACAAGGGCTATGTGCCAAACTCTGTGATCTTAGTCCAGTGTTGAATTACAGGATGGCAATAGACTATCCTAGTGAAATTCTTTGGTATGCTATTGAAAATGAACTCCCAACTCGGGAGAAAAGTCATCATTTGGGAGGTAACTGCATAATACCTTTTGAACATTTCCATGGAAAATTGATGGTCTCTTAGAAGGCTATAACTTATTTGAGTTCGATGTGAAAATGCATCATATAAAATGTATGCTTGATACAACTGCCATTGAATTGTTTAGTAAGCTTGAGTTTGGGGCATAACTGGAATCCTTTTTATAAGCTCACTTATGCTGCTGCTGCTAAGTCGCTTCAGCCGTGTCTGACTCTGTGCGACCCCGTAGACGGCAGCCCACCAGGCTCTCCCGTCCCTGGGATTCTCCAGGCAAGAACACTGGAGTGGGTTGCCATTTCCTTTTCCAATGCTGCTGCTGCTGCTAGGTCGCTTCAGTCGTGTCCGACTCTGTGCGACCCCATAGACGGCAGCCCACCGGGCTCCCCCGTCCCTGGGATTCTCCAGGCAAGAACACTGGAGTAGGTTGCCATTTCCTTCTCCAATGCATGAAAGTGAAAAGTGAAAGTGAAGTTGCTCAGTCGTGTCCAACTCTTCGTGACCCCATGGATTGCAGCCTACCAGGCTCCTCCGTCCATGGGATTTTCCAGGCAAGAGTACTGGAGTGGGGTGCCATCGCCTTCTCTGAAGCTCACTCATAGTTTATGCATTTCCTGAATGGAGTGATGTTGCCATAAGAAAGCATTCTGCCTTAATTGTACTTAGATGTTGTAATGTGCCAAGCAGTAAGATGGATCTATCAGCTGTTATATGCTATTTCAGAAACATAATAAGGTTAAGCGTTAGGAAAGATTTGAGTGGAGCTGGTGTTTCATCTTCTGTTGATGCTTCAGCAGAATTAATGACCTACAGGTCATGACTTAGCTATGCAATATTCACTTAAAATTATTTCACGTATTTTGGAAGTTAATGTAAAATTTCCAGGTCTTCAATAATATAATCTATCTTTCTGTTTCTTTTTTAGAGTGTTCAACCAGATTCTTCTTCTCCTAGACATGTAAGTCACTCTGATATACCTACAACTTGTGATTCCTTGACATTCCTCAGAAACCATTTTTTTGGTCATATGTCAGATTGAATTAAGATTTGTGGTAGCATTTTCTCATTGGCAGAAGAAACTCCGTGATTGTGCATTTGTTCTTTGTAGTCTCCTTTAATCTAGAGCAGTTCCTCAGTATTTGACACAGTATTGACGTTTTTAATGGATACAGGCTATTTTATACACGACCTTCAATTGGACTTTGTCTGATATTTCTTATTAGATACAGGCTGTGCTTTTTTGGTAGAAATAGTACAAAAGCAATGTGTTCTCAGTGTATCATATAAGGAAGCACATAATAACTGATTTATGCTTTTACTGGTGATAACTGATCTTTCGTCTAAGGGTAGTATCTGCAGTGTTTTTCAAACTCCGCAGTGTTAACATTCAGGGCTGGATAATTGTTTGTTGAAAGTTGGGGGTGGGGAGGCTCTGTCCTACGCATTGTAAGATGTTTAGCATTATCTCTGACTTCTACCCACTAGATGCCAATAGCATACTCACTCTAGTTGTGACAACCACAGTGTCTGCAGACTTTACCAGATGTCCCCTGGAGGGTGAAGTCTCCCCTGACCCCCTGCCCGCCCCCGCCCCTTGAGAACCAATACTCTAATCTTACCATTTTTCTCGTGTAGTCAATAACTATATAGGAGACACTTGAGATTGTGTATATGTCCTGTTGCTCTGCACATCTGCACCGACTTGTTTTTAATATCTGTTGATGTTTCTTGGCTGAATCAGTTTTTATTTCTTGGTGACCAAACAGTGATTTTTTTAGGTCCATGTTCCCTTCTATATTTATTAGTTGACTTCTTTTTGTAAGTAAGAACTTTCCCTTTTCTTGTATTGTTGTGGTTTCATGGACTCTTACTTTATTAAATGGACCATAAT
Source organism: Capricornis sumatraensis (assembly GCF_032405125.1). Lineage (NCBI taxonomy): Eukaryota > Metazoa > Chordata > Mammalia > Artiodactyla > Bovidae > Capricornis > Capricornis sumatraensis. The sequence continues at coordinate 20,301,448 of NC_091070.1, read as the reverse complement.
GTTACTATCATTACTTTTGATGTTCAAATTGTCCCTGATTTGACCATTGAGAACCCATCAGCTGCCTTCCTTGTCCTTTTGACATACCTTTATCATTTTAAAAGTGTTTTCTCCATTTGGAGCACAGTAATTTGTTCCAGGGTCATCTTACACTTTCCCCGTCTTAGCCTTGAACCAACTTTTTCTCTGTGGATCCTTGGATCCTTTTAGTGAGTATTGTTATCCGTAAACTAAGATCGGTTTGCTAGTAATCTTTATTACTAGAATATCATTGCTTCTAGGTCCTCTCAGTGGATAAAACTAGAAAAATATATGTATACACATATACTCACACATTTATTCTTCATCTGTCTGCATTATTAAAAATAATAAGTTCATAGTGATACTTAATTTCAATTGATATCCTAAGGTTTATTCTGTTCTTCCTCCTTTCCATATTTGTAATTCCCTTCTGCCACAGTCAGAAACCTGACTTCACATGGAAACATTTTGAATCTTCAGCATATAAGCCATCAAAGATCACAGTAGCTAGTTGTGACTCTTCAAATTAACTAACCTGACTTCTTCTTAATGTCATTTTCAGGGTCATAATCGTATCATTGCCTACAGTAGACCAGTTTATTTCTGTTTGTGCTGTGGTCTTATTTGGCTCTTGGATTATGGTAGCAGAAACCTAACGACAACCAAGTTCAAATTATATGGAATAACTTTCACCAATCCTCTGGTGCTTATATCAGCCAGGGATTTAGTTATAGGTGAGTCATCTTAAGGTATTGTAGGTCTTAACATTATTTGTATACAAACCATTCACTGATCTTTAAAAATAGTTTTAGTGGACTTATTTTGCTATTTATTGCCATCCTCTCAGTAAGGAACGAAAAAACTATAGGGCATTAGGAATGAAAAAACTGATGATGAGCAAATAGAGCTGATGGAATGAGAGATTTCCCTTGGATCTTCATCTCAGGTTCATATTATGTGAAACACTAAATTGTTCATAGTTGGAAAGATTATTTAATACTCAGGCAGTTATGTAGAGAAATATTTAAAATGGTAACTTTAAGAAATTTGCTTAGTAGTTTCAAGCAGTTGCAAGAAACTTGCTTAGTAATCTGTGTTAATTTGGGGATGGGTGTGACATGCTGTTTTTAACTTGCTTTTCTTTCCTTCTGTAGTGTTTACACTCTGTTTCCCAATAGTATTTTTCATTGGTCTCCTGCCTCAGGTGAATACATTTGTAATGTACCTTTGTGAACAATTGGATATTCATATCTTTGGTGGTAATGGTGAGTACTTCCTTAGAAAAATTAAGTTTAAAGTATTACTTTTACAGATCATTAAACAATAAACTGACCATTAAGTTGCTTTTTCAGTTTTTACTTTAGAATTGAAATTAGAAAGAAAAGGCACTATTTAATAATTAAAGATTGAACAGGAATTAGTTTGTAGATAGGAAAAAAATAGTCAAGTTTGCTACTTTAGTGAAAGATCCAGGAATAATGGAGATGATTTGTAACAAGTGTTAAAATACTGTTACCTTGAAGTTAAAAGTTACAGTGAGTTACATGGAACTTTATAGACTTATGAAATATTTATAAAAGATCAAATAGTTTGAGCTCTGATATGTGGCATTATATTTACATTTTGAACTAGTATATGCATTTGATATTCTATATTTAGTTTCAGAGCTTTGTTTCATTTTTAGAATCAGTTCAGTTCAGTCGCTCAGTCATGTCCAACTCTTTGCGACCCCATGGACTACAGCATGGCAGGTCTCCCTATCCATCACCAGTTCCCAGAGTTTACTCACACTCATCATGTCCATCGAGTTGATGATGCCATCCAACCATCTTATCCTCTGTTGTCCCCTTCTCCTCCTGCTTTCAATCTTTCCCAGCATCAGGGTCTTTTCCAACAAGTCATTTTGTATCAGGCGGCCAAAGTATTGGAGTTTCAGCTTCAGCATCAGTCCTTCCAATGAATATTCAGGACTGATCTCCTTTAGGATGGACTGGTTGGATCTCCTTGCCGTCCAAGGCACTCTCAAGAGTCTTCTCCAACACCACAGTTCAGAAGCATCAATTCTTCAGTGCTCAGCTTTCTTTATAGTCCAACTCTCACATCTGTACATGACTAATGGAAGAACCATAGCTTTGATTAGACAGACTTTTGTTGGCAAAGTAATGTCTCCGGTTTTTAATATGCTCTCTAGGTTGGTCATAACTTTTGTTCCAAGGAGCAAGCGTCTTTTAATTTCATGGCTGCAGTCACCATCTGCAGTGATTTTGGAGCCCCCCAAAATAAAGTCTGCTACTATTTCCACTGTTTCCCCATCTATTTCCCATGAAGTGATGGGACCAGATGCCATGATCTTAATTTTCAGAAAGTTTGAGTTTTAAGCCAACTTTTTCGCTCTCCTCTTTCACTTTCATCAAGAGACTCTTTAGTTCTTCTTTACTTTATGCCATAAGGGTGGTGTCATCTGCATATCTGAGGTTATTGATATTTTTCCCAGCAATCTTGATTCTAGCTTGTGCTTCCTCCAGTTCAGCATTTCTGATGATGTACTCTGCATATAAGTTAAATAATTAGGGGGACAATATACAGCCTTGAGTACTTCTTTCCTGAATTGGAACCAGTCTGTTGGTCCATGTTTCATTCTAAATGTTGGTGCTTGACCCGCATATAGACTTCTCAGGAGGCAGGTCAGGCGGTCTGGTATTCCCATCTCTTGAAGAATTTTCCGCAGTTTGTTGTGATCCACACAGTCAAAAGCTTTGGCATAGTCAATAAAGCAAAAGTGGGACACCTAAACTAGAACGCTTTTACATTTTACTAAAGAAGATTTTTAGAAATGTCTCTGCTTTTAGAGTAGAATATATGGATATGAATTGATACCATTAGAAATGTATTCCCCTGTTGTATGTACATTTTATTTTCAAAATAAGTAAGACCATACCAAAATTATTCTGGAATAATGTTCTGCAGAAATTGAAAATAACACTTTGGTCTGTGGTTAACTGAGGTTAAAATATACCCTTATTTAGTTTAACCATCCAACATTTTACTGAGAGATGAGTGTACAGCTAGGAAAAAAAGTATGAAAGGGAAAGAAATTACTGACCTTTGTTCATCACATTTTGCTGTCCTTATCTCCCAAGTACAGCATTGAAATTATCGCTACTGATAAAGTGTTGATATTATAGTTTAAATTTGAAATAGAAACAAAGCTTTTTTTATGTTGCTGTGTATCTAGAGCACTTTCAATGTTTTGAAATTTTGAAGGAGCATGAATTAAGAACAGTTGGTGTTCAGCACAGCTTAATGGTTATAAAGCAGTTTCAGTATTTAGGGGGCTATTATAGGTGCTATATTAATCTATGGAGAAGGCTTAGTGTAGATAATTTATAATAGTGGGCATCATCATAATTTATAAACTTGTATGAGGTATAAGCTTTTTAATATCTCCTAAAGAAAAATTTTTCTTGTAGTTTTTTTTTTAAGGTCACCATATAAAATTACTGTTGAAGTCTGTTATCTTAGCCATCCTTTCTTCCTTATTAGTAATCCCATTGGATCTGTTTTTTTGTTGTTAGTAATTAGTCAGATCTATATTTTTTGTGAGAATTAATTAACTGATTACAGGAATATAAATTTACTTCTGTGGGTAGCAGAAGTTGTGTTTACATAGACTGACTAACATCTTTTAGTGAAAATACATTTCTAGTTTCTTTTGAGGCTCTTTGAACTTTATATTTTCCCAAACTTTGATAAATAATAAGGTACATTCTTGAAGTACAATATAGGTATAATTTTTTCTACTGTAGATAAATATAGTAGTAAAATAGAATAAAATTTTAAAGATTTTTTATTACTTTAGTACTTCCAAGGTGAATATATTTTACCTTGTATCAGAAATTGCCTGTAGTAAACCTTTATCATCTCAAAATTTTTGAAAGGACAGGATAAAGAAACCCAATTTTTATAAAGTAAGCAAGTAGATACTTAATTATACTCAGTATCATGCCATTTTAAATACTTTTCAGTGACTTTTTTATGTAAGTTTCTTCCGTCCACTTACATGCTTATGAGTGTTGATTTCTGTCTCTCTTTTCTGTCTAGCTACCACAAGCCTGCTTGCAGCACTTTACAGTTTCGTCTGTAGTATCGTGGCAGTAGCCTTACTGTATGGATTATGTTATGGGGCCTTAAAGGTGAGCATTACATGTAGTATGTTTTGTCATTAAGGCTGCTTTTCTATTGATATATGAAGATTGTTTTAAATTGACTAATTACTTTTTTCCTGGTATGTCTTCAGTATTAATTTCCATGGTCTTCATATGTTGAGCATTATTCTTATTTTCATTTAGCTTGAATTTGAGAGCAATTTTATAGTTAATTATTATTAAAAGAAAATTCTGTGCAGTAATAATAGGTTAATATTAGAAGCAGATTATTAAAAACTAAGCTGGTCTAGGTTAGAGGTGGGGCATGGTGATAGCAGAATATAAAATTAATTTTAGATTTTTACTTGAGAATATGTGTAACTACTTTTCATATCAAGATTTTTTTCAAACTTAGAGAACAAGTTCAAGTACTGCAATTTAAGATTCAGTCTAGTAAAAATTAATGCACTGAAATTTAATGTTATTATTGGTTTAGAAGAATTTGATGAGCCCTATTAGCTCCATTTTTAAGTAATTGTCTCCAAATTATAAGTAAAAATTTTAGGTTTCTCATAAACAATTCTTAGTATTCTTTTTAATGATTAATACAAGATAAACAGAATAATAGGGTTGAAAGGATTGTGAGAAGGGGCTCATAGCATTCTTCCTTGATTCGTGTACTCAGTAGCATTTACTGTGCTTACTATGTGCCTAGTTCTGTGCTAAGTACCATTTTCTGCTTTTAAGTTGCTGGTATGTTAACTGTGGTTAACAAGTTAACTGATGCTCTTAACTGAGGGTGAATAGAGGGGATGAAGGCTGTGAAAACAGTATGACAGGTATATGAACTAAGACATTATCCTCTTCAGCCTAAAGGGATTAGAGAAGATTTTCCAAGGGAGTGGTTTTTTACCAAAATTTGAAGGACAGTAGGAATTAGCTAGTTGAAACACGGGGTGAAGAACCATCGAGTTGTAAAGAAAGTGTGTTGTGTACAGGAAACAGCAAATAATTTGGAATTGCTGGAAATTTGGGTACATGAGGAAAGATGGCCTACAGTAAGGCTGGAAAGGTAAGCAACGACTGGATTTTGAAATATCTTTTGTCCTGAACGTATTGGGTGGAGATGGAAGACCATCAGAATAATTGGAGGTACGGCAAGGAAATGATCAGTGTTGCGTTTTAGAAAGATTACTTGGTCCCCAGTGTGAAATATAAGCAGGTAGGATCAGAAGCAGGGAGTCACTTGTGCTGCCACCTTAAAATGATAAGGGCCTTCATGAAAGCTGGGCTCAGTGAAGATACTTGGGAACTCGGTGGTTAAAAGGAAAAAGCCCAAGTAGGATCTGGGAGGACTCCTGGGTGGGTGCTGGTTTGAACAGCTGATTACATACTGATACTAATGCACATGAGTGGAAGTATCTGAGTTTCCTGCGGAAGGGGATTGTTTACATTTAGACACTTTTATTTGTTGGCATTAATGGGGTATCCACGGGTACATAGCGGGTAGTTATTTGTGGTAATGATGGAAAGATTTAGAATTCATCAGCAAATTAAAGTATAAGAAAAAGATTGCAACCCTGGGTTGGCAGGAGAAAATGGACACAGATAGAACCCTGGGAAATGCCAGTATTTAAGCAGTGAATATTAAGCCGTGAATGAAACGAATCCAACAAAGGAAACTTCAGAGGTGGTACAACGTGAAAAAATTTTTATTTAATTTGGCAGTTAATAGGATAATGGTGACTTGAGCAAAATAGCTTTTTTTTGGTATTTTGGCTGAGGAAACTAGCGAGAATTAATAGAAATTTAGGTTTGAATTGATATTAAGGAAACATTTTCTACTCTGTAGAATATAGTTGAGAAGCCTGTGTACATGAGACGATTGTTTCCTGGGTTTTGTTTTCTAAGAAAGATCTGAGGCTTGATTGCATTTAAAAGGGGAGGTAGGAAATTGAGCAGAGAGGGAGATGCTTGATGATGGCCCAGGAAAGAACTAGAGGTAATGAATGAGATCCAAATCCAAGCTCTCCCAGGTACACCATCTAAACCATCCTGGTATAAAGGTTTCAGATCTGTGTTTGGAGAATATGTTTTGGAAAATGGGTCATTATTTGGAAATTGCAGCCATAGAAGTTAACAGTGCAGTAAGTTTTCTAATTTTCCAAAAGCCAGTTTAACTGTAATTATGTAGCAGAAGAGCAGCAGTTGTAAAGCTGCCAGCTAGTACCTTGTGTCCTAAGACAGGCAGAGAGAGGTATTTTTTTCCTTCTTTCTTGGCCATGGCATTTTATACCAGACTATTTTACTTTTAGATGTTCCCCATTGTAATAGAATAAAAAATGTGGCAGATTTGGTTATGTAAATGAGTAAAGATTATATACAAAGATTTTATCATAGCAGTGTTTATAACAGCGAAAGCTGTAAATGACCCAGTATTTGTCATTTGTGGCTAGTTAAATTAATTATGGTATAGCCCCACAATGGAATACCATACAATCATGAAAATGAATAAAAATAGATTTCTCTGTGCAAATGTGAGATTTCCAAGACGTATTATTTTTCTTTTTTTCCAAGCTGTATTGACATGTAGTTGACAAATAAAAATTAAGATATTTAAAGTGTACGTGATGATGATTTGATATACATTTAAATTGTGAAAGAACTCCCCCCATAAGTTAACACATTTATCACCTCACATATTTAGTTTTTTTTTCCATTGGTAAGAATGTTTAAGTTTACTCTCTCAGCAAATTTCAGTTCTACAATACAGTGTTATCAACTATCACTGTGTTACTTATTAGCTTCTCAGACCTTATTCATCTTTTATTTTTTTATTAAGGTATAATTGACAAATAACATTAGTTTCAATATTTATGTATATTGCAAAATGAGCACCACAATAAATCTAATTAATATCTGTCTCTATGTGTTAGTTGCTCAGTTGTGTCCAACTCTTTGCAATTGCATGGACTGTAGCCCATCAAGCTCCTCTGTCCATGGGATTCTCCAGGCAAGAATACTGGAGTGGGTTGCCATTTCCTTCTCCAGGGGATCTTCCCGACGCAGGGATTGAACCTGGGTCTCCTGCGTTGCAGGCAGATTCTTTACTGTCTGAGCCACCGGGGAAGCCACTGTAGATAATTACAAATATTTTTCCTTGTGGAGAGAACCTTTAAGATCCTGTCCTCTTAGCGACTTTCACATACGCAATGCAGTATCATTAACTCTGTACTTACTACCTTTTAGTACTTACTTATCTTAAAACGGGAAGTTTGTGCCTTTTGACCCTCTTTATCCATTTTGACCACACCTTACCTAAATTCTGTTTTATAACTCTTTCACCAACCTTTCCCTGTTTCCCCTACCTCCCAGTCCCTGGCAAGCACTTTTCTATTCTCTGTTTCTATGAGTTAATTTTTTTTCCCCTTTTTATGATTCCGCATATAAATGGTAAGATGCAGTATTTGTGAATCTCTGTGTCTTATTTCCCTTAGTATATTGCCCTCCAGTTTCATCCATGTTGTTGCAATTAACAAGATTTCCTTTTATTTAGGTTGAATACTATTCCAGTGTGTGTGTGTGTGTGTGTTAATACAAAGGAAAACAATATGCCAAAAAATAAATGTTCCCTTTGTGCCTTTATTTAAAAACACACCTGATAACTTATATATACATAGAGCATTTATGGAAGAATACACAAGAAATTGATCATAGAAGTTACTTTTGGACAGTTAGATTCGTTGAGGAACTTTATTGCATATCTTTAGGAATGGTTCAATTTTTTTAATCTATTCACTAATACAGACATTTATTAGATTGATACAAAAGTAATTGTGGTTTTGGACCATGAATTTTAAATCATTATAAATAGACTTGACCACATGTTTATTAATCAGGATAGGATCCATGACAATCAACCCATTTTTGCCAATGAGAAACAAGTGTTTATTCCTGTAGCATAAAAACCCATGCTTCAGGATTTGATGAACTCGTGGAAAGCATTTTCTGCCTCCTGCTGTTTGTGGAAGTGATTTCCTTGCAAAAAGTTGTGGAGATGCTGGAGAAGTGGTAGTCGGTGAGAGGTCAGTTGAATATGGCACATGAGGCAAAACTCTGTAGCTCAATTCGTTCAACTTTTGAGGTTTGGTAGTGCAACGTGCAGTCAGGCATTGTCATGGAGAAGAATTGGGCCTATTCTGTTGAACAGTGTGGGCTGCTGGCATTGCAGTTTTCGGTGCATCTTATCAATTTGCTGAGCATACTTCTCACATGTAGTGGTTTCACCAGAATTCAGAAAGCTCTAGTGGATCAGATGGGCAGCAGACCACCAAACAGTTTCACAGTGCCCATGACCTTTTTGATGCAAGTTTGGCTTTGGAAAGTGCTTTGGAGTTTCTTCTTGGTCTAGCCACTGAGCTAGTCATCACTGGTTGTCATATAAAATCTACTTTTCTTCACACATCCTAATCCAATCAAGAAGTGTTTTGCTGTTGCACAGAATAAGAATATGACACTTCAAAACAGTAACTTTGCAAAAAATTTTCAGTCGGCTCATGAGGCACCCACTTATCCAGCTTTTTCATCTTTCCAGTTTGCTTCAAATGCTGAGCAACCATAGAATGGTTGATGTTGAAGTTCTTCAGTAACTTCTCGTGTATTTTTAAGAGGATCAGCTTCAATGATCCTCTCAATTGGTTGTTGTCAAATTCCGATGGCCGACCATTAACGCTGCTCATCTTCAAAGCTCTCGTCTCCTTTGCAAAACTTCTCGAACCACCACTGCACACTGTACATTGGTTAGCAGTTCTTGAACCAAATGCGTTGTTGTTGCAAGTGGTCTCTGCTGCTTTACAACCCATTTAGAACTCAAATTTTAAAATTGCTCACATTTACCTTTTATCTAGCACCATTTCTAAAGTAAGTGTAAACAGCAGGTAATAAGTCATTAGCAAAAAACATAAGCAAGAAATGCACATAATGTATAACATAATTTAAGAATGTATTTAAGAATGTATCCCAATATCAGACAGCAAAGTTCAACAATGCAAAACCATAATTACTTTTGCACCAACCTAATAAACTGTGAACTTCCAGATGTTCAAGCTGGTTTTAGAAAAAGCAGAGGAACCAGAGATCAAATTGTCAATATCCACTGGATTATCGAAAAAGCAAGAGATTTCCAGAAAAACATCTATTTCTGCTTTATTGACTATGCCAAAGCCTTTGACTGTATGGATCACAATCAGTTTAGTTCAGTCGCTCAGTCGTGTCTGACTCTTTGCGACCCCATGAATCGCAGCACGCCAGGGCTCCCTGTCCATCACCAACTCCCAGAGTTCACTCAGACTCACGTCCATCGAGTTAGTGAGGCCATCCAGCCATCTCATCCTTTGTCGTCCCCTTCTCCTCCTGCCCCCAATCCCTCCCAGCGTGAGTCTTTTCCAATGAGTCAACTCTTCGCATGAGGTGGCCAAAGTACTGGAGTTTCAGCTTTAGCATCATTCCTTCCAAAGAAATCCCAGGGCTGATCTCCTTCAGAATGGACTGGTTGGATCTCCTTGCAGTCCAAGGGACTCTCAAAGTCTTCTCCAACACCATAGTTCAAAAGCATCAATTCTTCGGTGTTCAGCCTTCTTCACAGTCCAACTCTCACATCCATATATGACCACAGGAAAAACCATAGCCTTGACTAGATGGACCTTAGTTGGCAAAGTAATGTCTCTGCTTTTAAAATGCTATCTAGGTTGATGATAACTTTTCTTCAAAGGAGTAAGCATCTTTTAATTTCATGGCTGCAGTCACCATCTGCAGTGATTTTGGAGCCCCAAAAAATAAAGTCTGACACTGTTTCCCCATCTGTTTTTTATGAAGTGATGGGACCAGAAGCCATGATCTTTGTTTTCTGATTGTTGAGCTTTAAGCCAACTTTTTCACTCCTCACAATAAAGTGTGGAAAATTCTGAAAGAAATGGGAATACCAGACCACCTCACCTGCCTCTTGAGAAACCTGTATGCAGGTCAGGAAGCAGCAGTTAGAACTGGACATGGAACAACAGACTGGTTCCAAATAGGAAAAGAAGTGTATTTTTCTTATAAGTTAAGTCGCTCAGTCGTGTCCAACTCTTTGCGACCCCATGGACTGTAGCCCACCAGGCTCCTCCATCCATGGGATTCTCCAGGCAAGAATACTGGAGTGGGTTGCCATTTCCTTCTCCAGGGGATCTTCCCGACCCAGGGATCGAACCCAGGTCTCCTGTATTAGAGGCAGACGATTTAACCTCTGAGCCAAGGCTGTATATTGTAACCCTGGTTATTTAACTTATATGCAGAGTACATCATGAAAAATGCTGAGCTAGATGAAGCACAAGCTGGAATCAAGATTGCCAGGAGAAATACCAGTAACCTCATATATGCAGATGACACCACCCTTATGGCAGAAAGTGAACTAAATAGCCTCTTGATGAAAATGAAAGAGGAGAGTGAAAAAGTTGGCTTAAAACTCAACTAAGATCAGAAAACTAAGATCATGACATCTGGTCCCATCACTTCATGGCAAATAGATGGGGAAATAGTGAAAACAGTAGCTGACTTTATTTTTGGGGGCTCCAAAATCACTGCAGATGGTGATTGCAGCCATGAAATTAAAAGACGCCTACTCCTTGGAAGAAAAGTTACGACCAACCTAGACAGCATATTAAAAAGCAGAGATACTACTTTGCCAACAAAGGTCCGTCTAGTCAAAGCTGTGGTTTTTCCAGTGGTCATGTATGGATGTGAGAGTTGGATTATAAAGAAAGCTGAGTGACGAAGAATGATGCTTTTGAACTGTGGTGTTAGAGAAGACTCTTGAGAGTCCCTTGGACTGCAAGGAGATCCAACCAGTCCATCCTAAAGGAGATCAGTCCTGAGTGTTCATTGGAAGGACTGATGTTGAATCTGAAACTCCAATCCTTTGGCCACCTGATGCGAAGAGCTGACTTTTGAAAAGACCCTGACACTGGGAAAGATTGATCGCAGGAGAAGGGGACGACAGAGGATGAGATGGTTGGATGGCATCACCGACTCAATGGACATGCATTTGGGTAAACTCCAGCAGCTGGTGATGGACAGGGAGGCCTGGAGTGCTGTGGTTCATGGGGTCTCAAAGAGTCGAACACCACTGAGTGACTGAACTGAATACATCTATTAGAAATTCTGGCTTCTGATTTTTTTGTTTACATTTTTTCCCTTGAACTTTAAACCTCATTAAAAGTTAACAGTTTTCCTCTAAGACAACTTTATTTCTTACTGTTACATACACACTTCCCACATCTTTAGATATTTTTAAAGAGATTGCTAGAACGTGGGCCATTGTTTACTGAAGTAAAAGCATTTAAACCCAGTACAGCGTGTAGAACAAATTCAGCTCTTAATCCTTTAATCATCATATTTCATGATTCAGAATTATTAGTATAAATAAAATAAGTCATTTTGAGACCAATTTAAGGATGCTTTTCTTTTGTCTGAGAGAAATAAAAAGTATTGTCAAGCGTTTGTTAAATAATACTTGTTTTGAGGCAGAATTTATACACAATGAATCTTATGTACACAGTTTGACAGGTTTTGACAAATCATGTACCTGTGTGATATACACCCCTAGTGAGATATAAAATAGTTTCTCACCATCAGAAGGTTCCCTCTGGTTTGTTCCCAGTCACTTTTATTGTAGGTTTTGTACCCCTTTTTCCCTTCCTCAGAGTTACCACTTTCAGTTCTTTGAGCTGATTCTTTTGGTGTTTGCCTCTGTATCTCTAAGTAACTAATTTATACTTCCTATAATTTGTCAAGTTTTAGGCATTAGCCATGGACTGCACATTATGGAAGCTGTAGGCTTAACTTTGTTTTCCCTCTCTCCCCGTATTTCTATTAGACAGTCTTCCTTGTCTCCCTCCTACACCTGATGCTAATGCTGTTCTTACATACATTTCATTTTCTCCTCTATTTTGTTGCCATATGTATTTATCTCTCTTTCATTCTGAAACTCTTCACATACTGTTTAATTTTATGCTCAGCAAATTCAAACATATAAGGAAGTTCAGTTTTTGGTTCCACCGGTTAACTGGACATATTTAAACCATCTCTACCTTAGTTTCCTCATGTATAAATTAGAGAGTAACAGTACATATCTCCAGGGATGATTCTAAGAATTGATAAATACTTAAAAAGATCTGAGAAAGAAGCTTGATACAGAGTATGATATACATAATATGATGATGATGATTAGATTTTTATGTTTCCATTAAAGAGAAGGTCTCTGTTGTGATGTGGAACAATTTCCAAGACTTTATTATTAAGTGGGGGAGGGGAGCAGGTTGTGTAATGAACTACCGTTTGATTACCTACTCCACCATTCTCCCCGCTTGAATCCCCAGAGACGAAGGTGCTCACCTCACAGGCCATGCTTAGGAACTGTTAGCTGTTCCTTTCACCAGTGGTGTCTACTCTGCACCAGGAAGCGTGTTAGCAGACTCCAGAGATACTGCAGTGAGCGAAGCAGACATGGCATACCCACGTGTCTGGTGACCTCAGAAGCGAGCTTTGTATTACTTATTTCTGGGAATATACAGCTGTTCACTCAAGAAGCACTGAATGCCTAGTGCTCTAGGGAATATAATGGCATATGAACAAAGGCATCCAGAAAGTAGTGTACCAAATGTCAGCAGTTTGTTTTGCCTGAAGTATTATATCATGTGTTGCCTTTTCCTGCACCATTATTATATATAATCAAAAGTTTGCTACAACAAGTTATTCTGTTTTTTAAAAAATAGGACATAATTTACTATAAACTTAAGTTTAGTTCAGTCGCTCAGTCGTGTCTGACTCTTTGCGACCCCATGAATCGCAGCACGCCAGGGCTCCCTGTCCATCACCAACTCCCAGAGTTCACTCAGACTCACGTCCATCGAGTTAGTGAGGCCATCCAGCCATCTCATCCTTTGTCGTCCCCTTCTCCTCCTGCCCCCAATCCCTCCCAGCATCAGAGTCTTTTCCAATGAGTCAACTCTTCGCATGAGGTGGCCAAAGTACTGGAGTTTCAGCTTTAGGATCATTCCTTCCAAAGAAATCCCAGGGCTGATCTCCTTTAGGATGGACTGGTTGGATCTCCTTGCAGTCCAAGGGATTCTCAAGAGTCTTTTCCAACACCACAGTTCAAAAGCATCAATTCTTCGGCTATAAACTTAATACCACTTAAAATATGACAGAAATTGATAGCAGCATGTATCAGAAACAAATGCACCATTCCTAGTGTATAATAGAGCTTTAGTGCCAGAAGCAACCTGATGGTCATTTAGCAGTTAGATTCTTGTTCGTCAGAAAGTAATAAGTCTGTATGGAATAAAATGCAATTGGTAACATTACTGAAAAGGTTTTGTTTAATTGTGTTATCTTCTCCAAAATACTGACATAAAAGGATTATATGATAGATTGTGAATTAGAAGCATATTGTTCTGTCATACTTTTCTTTCTCCAACAGGATTCTTGGGATGGCCAGCATATTCCAGTGCTTTTCTCCATTTTTTGTGGCTTATTAGTGGCAGTATCCTATCATCTCAGCCGACAAAGCAGTGATCCATCTGTGCTTTTGTAAGTGATCCCTTGTTATTGAATTAGAGAAATTTAAATAAATTGGCATTTCTTTTAAATTAACTTCCAAGATCTGTTTTTCCACTGCACTGTCAAAACACTGTTGACTTATCTATATTTGGTTTCAAAATATATCAACTTTGGGTCATTGTAATCACCAAGGCTGAGAGTATTTGTTAGCTTTTAGCTTTTTGTCCTCTAAGATATTACACTGTAGTTTTATTATAATATTCTTATTGTATGCTTATTTATGGCATCTTAAACTTTCTCATTTGTTAATTAGTAAATATGGGCTTTCCTGGTGGCTCAGACATTAAAGAATCCACCTGCAATGCGGGAGACCTGGGTTCAGTCCCTGGGTTGGGAAGATGCCCTGGAGGAGGGCATGGCAACGCACTCCAGTATTCTTGCCTGGAGAATCCCCATGGACAGGGGAGTCTGGCAGGGGTAGCCCATGGGGTCTCAGAGTCAGACGCAACGACTGAGCGACTAAGCGTGCATACACACGATGAGTAGATATACTTGGATCACTTTGTTTTCTGTTATATCATAAAGTTTATTTGTCATTTGAAATACTAGTTTATAGGTTATGATTTTCTCTCTCTCTTTTTTTAACATAAAGCTCTTTGGTGCAATCCAAAATTTTTCCAAAAACAGAAGAGAAAAATCCAGAAGACCCTTTGTCTGAAGTAAAAGATCCACTGCCTGAAAAACTTAGAAATTCTGTTGTAAGTTTTAACTTTTTAAGATCACCTCAAATTGAATTTTATACAGTTCATCATATTGTATAATGAATATTTTAGGGGGTAACACAATTTTAGTAACTGGGAAAAATACATGTGTATTATTATTGTACATGGTTGGTGGTTTTTATTTCAGATTTTCACATGTAAGAAATGCTCATTCCTCAAAGTTTGTTTTGATGTAGAACAGTATGCTAAATATTCATTTTAGATAAGGTGAAAGAATACACAGAAGAACTGTACAAAAAAGATCTTCACAACCAAGATAATTACGATGGTGTGATCACTCACCTAGAGCCAGACATTCTGGACTGTGAAGTCAAGTGGGCCTTAGGAAGCGTCACTACAAACAAAGGTATTGGAGGTGGTGGAATTCCAATTGAGCTATTTCAAATCCTGAAAGATGATGCTATGAAAGTGCAGCACTCAATATGCCAGCAAATTTGGAAAACTCAGCAGTGGCCACAGGGCTGGAAAAGGTCAGTTTTCATTGCAATCCCAAAAAGGGCAATGCCAAAGAATGCTCAAACTACCGCATGATTGCACTCATCTCACACACTAATAAAGTAATGCTCAAAATTCTCCAAGCCAGGCTTCAGCAATATGTGAACCATGAATTTCCAGATGTTCAAGCTGGTTTTAGAAAAGGCAGAGGAACCAGAGATCAAATTGCCAACATCCGCTGGATCATGGTAAAAGCAAGAGAGTTCCAGAAAAACATCTATTTCTGCTTTATTGACTATGCCAAAGCCTTTGACTGTGTGGATCACAATAAACTGTGGAAAATTCTGAAAGAGATGGGAATACCAGACCAGCTGAACTGCCTCCAGAGAAATCTGTATGCAGGTCAGGAAGCAACAGTTAGAGCTGGACGTGGAACAACAGACTGGTTCCAAATAGGAAAAGGAATACGTCAAGGCTGTATATTGTCACCCTGCTTATTTAACTTATATGCAGAGTACATCATGAGAAATTCTGGGCTGGATGAACCACAAGCTGAAATCAAGATTGCCAGGAGAAATATCAATAACCTCAGATATGTGGATGGCACCACCCTTATGGCAGAAAGTGAAGGAAGAACTAAAGAGCCTGTTGATGAAAGTGAAAGAGGAGAGTGAAAAAGTTGGCTTAAAACTCAACATTCAGAAAACTAAGATCATGACATCTGGTCCCGTCACTGCATGGCCAATAGATGGGGAAACAGTAGCTGACTTTATTTTTTTTGGCTCCAAAATCACTGCAGATGGTGATTGCAGCCATGAAATTAAAAAGACGCTTACTCCTTGGAAGGAAAGTTACTACCAACCTAGACAGCATATTAAAAAGCAGAGACCAAAAAAAAAAACCAGAGGCATTACTTTGCCAACAACGGTCCATCTAGTCAAGGCTATGGTTTTTCCAGTGGTCATGTATGGATGTGAGAGTTGGATTATAAAGAAATCTGAGCACCGAAGAATTGATGCTTTTGAACTGTGGTGTTGGAGAAGACTCTTGAGAGTCCCTTGGACTGCAAGGAGATCCAACCAGTCCATCCTAAAGGAGATCAGTCCTGAGTGTTCATTGGAAGGACTGATGCTGAGGCTGAAACTCCAATACTTTGGCCAATCTCCAATCTCGTGTAAAGAGTTGACTCATTGGAAAAGACTCTGATGCTGGGAAAGATTGAGGGCAGGAGGAGAAGGGGACGACAGAGGATGAGATGGTTGGATGGCATCACAGACTGAGTGGACATGGAATTGGATGGACTCCGGGAGTTGCTGATGGACAGGGAGCCCTGGCGTGCTGCGGTTCATGGGGTCGCAAGGAGTCGGACTGAATGACTGATCTGAAATGAAATTGATTTCATTGTTTACAGAATTCTCAATCCTATTGAATTTAAACTAGGATTTGAAAGGTGAATATTAGCATGAATTAGACTTATTTTCTTGTTCTTATTGATGATAACTTTGTACTTATGAGTCATCTGCTGGTCTTTTAGTGGTTTTAGTTCTGTAAAGTGGTTTGAAAAGTGTGTATGTGTGTTTATTTTCTAGGTTGAAGGAGAGAACAGTAACCTATACTAATTTCATATACTTCAGCAGATATAGTAATTTAAAACTTTGTAATGTTACCTCCCTTCTTTTAATAATTAAAAAAATGAGTTCTATAGATTTATATCTGCTTTATGCAACAAAACAGAAAAACATATTTTTCCTAAGTTACTTAACGTATCTTCACTTATGAAAGACTGAATTTATATAGGTCGTGAATTAGATTATATTTACATTCACTGAACTTGAGCTGTTCACATAGTCAAATAGAAAACTTTAGAGAACTATAAAACTGCCTCAAGATATAATTTAAGCAATTTCTCATAACTTTAGTTTTCATGTTAGCAAAGGACATTTCTTGTTAAATATAGTAGGCTATTTCTGAATCTAGCTTAAAAGCTTTATAAATCTGAGGTGATGATGACCATAGATATCAAGAGGTTTTTGGTTTTTACTATAACTCCCCAAAGAATCAAAATTCAGTAAGTAAAATAGGACATGTACATACAATTTCAGCATTTCAGAAAGCCAGTGAAAATATAACTGTTATCCAAAACGATATACCCTATAGAAAAACTTAAGGATCTCATTTCTTTTTCCCATGTAAAACTTATAGACCAATGAGGGGAAAGCATTCATTCTAAAAGACTTTATTATGATATATTTACTGTGTGTGGAAATAGTTAAGCTTGTTTAATTTCCTTAAACAATCCTTGGTACAGCATCGAACCAAGATAGGAGGTAAATAAAACTTCTGGTAGTTAATTATTGTGTGTAAGAAATAACCTGGAAGTGCTACAGAATAGAATCAATGGAAATTTTGTTTCTTAAATTTGGCCATTGGGAGGAAAGATTTGTTTAAATTTTTGTGTGATGCTTGATGAGTTGTTTTGTTCCATAGAGCGAGCGTTTACAGTCTGACCTAGTGGTGTGCGTTGTAATCGGCGTGCTGTATTTTGCTATTCATGTAAGCACAGTGTTCACAGTATTGCAGGTAAGGAATCATTTAGTTCTTTTCACTGGGGGAAAATAACTTTGTTTGGATTCACTTCTGATTTGATCATAATGCTAAAATATATGACTTTGTTTGGTTTTAACAACAAATTCTTACTCTTCTCACGGTTTCTCATGGGTCGTGACTCTTGAGAGTGGCTTGGATGATCCTAGCTCAGTGTGTTTCGCTACCATCATATGCAGTTGTAGTCATCTGAGGCCATGAGTAGGCCTCACTTCCTTGCTGACTGTTGGCCGTATAGCTAAGTTCCTGTCCATGTGGTCCTCACCATGGGCTGCCGAAGTGTCCTCACTAGCTGCTTTGCCCCAAAGCTGGTGATCCTAGAGAGAGAAGGCCCAAGACTGATGTCCTGATTTCTATAACTGTCATGGATGTGGCGTACCACCAAGTCTTCTGTATCCATAGGTCACCCCGGGCAACCTGCTGTAGTGTGGGAGGGGAGTACAGGCAGGCATAAATGTCAGGAAGGGAGGATCGTGGGAACCGTTCTGGACTGACTTCTACAGTCTGCCTGCTTTCCTCCATGACTGACATTCTTGTAAACTCCCTGGAGTCTCATTCTGGTACAGCTGGAAGTCCAGAACCCCGTCCTGTCAGTCGGGCCCGGGTGTGGGTGGTGCTTCCCAGATGGTGGTCCTGCAGGCCCCGTGGCTGCCCTCCTCGGTGCTCTTCGTTCTCCTGTGCAGACCCGTGTTTCTGCATGTCGGCAGTTTGACTGTCCTGCCCCATCGCATGGTTTTCTTCATGCCTTTGTGCTTAGGGTACATTGCATCTGTGGTCTAGTTTTCATCAACTTTAGACAGTTTTGGTCATTATTACTTTAAATGTCTTTTCCCTTTTTCTTCTGCTGTCCCTCCATCCACTCCTGCTGGTGGACTCCAGTTACATAATCTTTGGCCTCTTGAATTGATCCCACAGATCACTTTTTTTTAAATTTTAAATTCTGTTTTTCCCTCTGCATGTTTAATTGTGAATACTTTCTATTGCTTTGTTGTTAAGTTCACTAATCTTTTCTTCTGTAATGTTTAATCTGCAGTTAATACCATCCAGTGTATATTTTAATGTCAGAACTAACAGGTTTCATCTTTGAAAGTTGGTTTCAGGTCTTTTTCATATCTCTCATGCCTCTGTTTACTTTTTTGAACTTACACGATTCCCTTCTATCTCTCTTAATGTCCTTGTCTCATAATCCTAACTTTTGTGTTACTTATGGGTTGGTTTTGATTAACTGATTTTTTTCCCCCCATGAATCATAGTTTCCTGATTCCTTGCTTTCACGGTCATTTTTGATTGGATGTCAAGCATTATGTTTTGCCTTGTGGGTACTAGATTTTTTTTTTTTTTTCTAGAAATATTCTTGAACTTTGGTTTTGGCCCTAAGTTCCTTGTAAACAGTTTGATCCTCTCAAATCTAACTTTTAAGATTGCTTGATGGGGACAGGACTATTCAGTCTAGGGCTAATATTCTGCCTACGTTTGGAGGCAGCACCCTTTGCAGTACTCTGCCCAGTGCCCTGGGAGTGTTGAGTTTTTCCGGTCTGGCCTGTGAGAACAGGCACAGGAGTGCCTGCCGTGTGAGGTTGCCGTGGTTCTTTCTCTGGCCGCACATGGTCTATTCCCACACATGTGTGGCTGATTCCCCTGAATACTCGAGCTAGACCCTCTGCAGATCCTCCTCCATGCAGCTCTCTGTCCATGCAGTTTTCTGTTTAGAAAACTATTTACTCTGATGAGCTCTAGCTGCCTTGCTGTGTCCAGCCTCTAAGTTCCATTTCCTTCACTCAGGAGGTTCCAGGCTTACATGGGTTCCCCTCCCTGCAGTACAGTCTGGAGACTCTTTCTAAGGGCAGTAAGCTGGAGCAGGCCTGACACTGACCTCATCTGTTCTCTTTCTCTCAGGGTTCACTGTTTATTTCCTTAATGTCTAATACATTGCAAAACATTAGTTCATGTATTTTATTGTATTTTGTTTCATGCGGAATAAAGTAAGTCTCTATTATTCCATTTGCCTAGAAACAAAGGTTGTATTATTTAATTTTAACATTTTTGCTTGTTTTCTTCTTTTCCAATTTGAACCATTAACTCCTGAGTACCTTGCAAACTGAGTGAGATCCTGTGAGTCTTCAGGGGTCAGATGCAAGCCTCTTTAGTTTCTAAATAATTAATTTGAATATTTGAAGTGATGGTACTTTGTTTTTTTGTAAATTTAGTCATACACAAGAACTCTCTTGCAAACTATGTAAAGACACAACAACAGAATACTATTTTAAGTTTGAGTCTGCTCTTCAAATTTACAATTTTATTTAGCTAATGTCTTTTATCTCTGTTAGTAAAAATTTAATACATTGCTCTGCTAGTCACGTAGAACATTCCTAGAGTAGGAAGCGGTACACCTCAGGCCATACTCTAGTTACATGGGCAGTGTGAGACACCAGAGTAGTTAACACATTTTAAAATATCTGTATTACATGACCAGCCACTAACTTTTATAGCTGTTTTAATCAGAAAATTACATAATATGGAAATGTTAACTGTAGACAAATGTTTAGTTGTCAGATGCTGTAAGTGACTAAAATTGAATTGACAAATTAGAGGTTCTCCTTTGAGTCATTTTCAAAATCACTTGTAATTTTTTCAACTTTATCCTTGCCTTAGCCTGCGCTCAAGTACGTGCTGTATGCACTGGTCGGCTTCGTGGGTTTTGTAACCCATTACGTGCTGCCTCAAGTCAGGAAGCAGCTGCCGTGGCACTGCTTCTCTCACCCTCTGCTCAGGACAGTGGAGTATAATCAGTATGAAGTTCGAAGTAAGTGGTTCATTAGCACTTTTCCTTTCAAGACCGTGGATTTTTTCTTTTACTTAGTGGACAGGCAGACAGTTAAATAAGTTTCATCAGGTAACACTTTGGTTTGTGTTTCTCAGCTCTTGTCAGACCTTTTGCAAGATGCTTTCATTTCATTTGAAGTCTTAATTGTCAGTGCTGACTTTCCACAGGATAAGACCTTGCTCTTTCTTCCTCTAAGCTGTCCATCACAGACCTCTCATTGATTAATCCTTCAGGGTATGTCTGTGACTTCTCTTTCCAGGCCCACCTTTACCCTCAATTCTTCCTTGCCATTTGCAGGCAACTCAACCCCATACAAGACTTCCACTTGGCATATTTTTAACTCAGATCATAAAAGAAATAGGCTTCTGTTTCCACCAATGACACTGCATCCTACCAGAGAGAGTTATAAAAGAGTTGATCAAGAGAAAAGAGGTGGAAAGCACTTGTAATTGCTTCTTCTCATTCAGATAATTTAGGATAGAGTATAAAATTACTAAAAAGAAGTAGAAGGCCAGTCCATTCGACAAGTGTTTTACTTGTTGCTATAAACCTTTACTTTTCCATTATAAATTATCAGTCTGGTTCATTGGCTCCATAAACTATAATGGCCTCTAATGTACTATACTTCCTCATTTTAGAGAAATAATAGAAGTTAATATCTGTGTCATCATTGTTATATGCCATTGATTAAACAAGCCAGTGTTTAATGAATTAATATGGAGAGTGAATTTCTCAATTGTTTGGAGATAAATTAAACTTCTGTGTTTGAAAGCTTTCCATACCAAATTTGACTTTGCAATCTCAAAGCAAATTTCCTGAGCTTTTTAGCAGAATTGCTTAAGTCATCATGGTACTGTGATCTGGATCACTGTTTTGATCCTGGAGAGATGATTAACCAAACAATAATGTGTAGATTGCAATAAAATGACATAAGACTAAAAGAATATGTACTGGTCCATTCTTACTGTAAGGAAAATAACTCACAGTGATGTAAATATTTTTTATGGTTAATTATTAATTGCTTTCATATATAAATGTTAGCAAGTACATCTGGTTTGTTTTAACAGTTTTCGTTAAATTGATCTTATACTTTGTTTTCATCTTAACAATTTAGTCCAAAATTTTTTCAATTTTGAAAAAACATTTTTCACTTATTAAGAGTGTTAGGCATTAGCAAAGTTGATTTTAACAGCTATAAAGAAAAATACCCATTAGAAAACTTCTTAAGATGGTTGACATTATTTTCAGATGGTTGGAGAACCTTATTTTAAATCTTTCAGTTTATCCTGGACGCTTTTCCCAATGACGTTAAATGTTCAAGTATTGGGAAAATGTTGCTGGCAATGAAAATGACACTTAGGCAGTGTGTGAATCCAAAGCACACCATACTTTCAAAGCTCTTCTGAGATTTATATATTAAAGGTGTATGTGTGAGTGTAAGGATTTTTAAAACAGTTTAATAGATCATTTATTTCTTTTGGGTGAAAGAACAGTCTTATTATCTTCAATAACCTTTTCTCCAAATGCTATAAGTGTAAATATGAGAAAGTTATGGTTGAAAACTGAGGTTTCAAGAAGTAAAGCTTAAAATGAAATTCAACTCATCTAAATTTAAGTTAACATCCGAGTTGGAAAATTGAAATGTGGCTCAGAATTCATAAAATTGACAAATGACTGATGTATTGGATTTTTTGCATTATTAATAGTAGAGCTGAATTTGAGTAGGAAGATTTTCCTTTCTTATGACATTGACAGACTGTTCTACGCATTAAAGTGTGTTTATACATGGTCTTCTTAACTTAATATTGCCTTGTTAGATGCAGCTACTGTGATGTGGTTTGAAAAACTTCATGTGTGGCTTCTTTTTGTGGAGAAGAATATCATCTATCCTTTGATTGTTCTCAATGAACTTAGTAGCAGTGCAGAGACAATTGCAAGTCCAAAAAAACTGGATACAGAGTAAGTATGATATTCCTCTTATCTAAGTTTGACTGTTGAGGACTGTCGTAGCACTCTCTCCTCTTAGGTTATTGATCAAATATCAAGTAATCATTGAGTGTCTCTTTGGTGCAAAGCACTGTGTGAAAAATTAAGGTGAAATTCAGTCTTTGAGTTCCCTTTTCTGAACATCTGTTTCTGCTGTTAGCATATTACTACTCCAGACATCTTATTGTCAACCTATATTTTATGAGATGACATTTATTAAATAAGATTCACTTTACTATTAGATGGTAAGTTTTGGAGATGATTATTTTTGTGTACTATGTGAATCAGACCATTTAGGTGGTCACTTGCCTATACAGTCATGCTGTAGGCCTACTAGGTACATGTTGTTGGGTAAGCATTAATATGATTTTTTTCCAGCCTTGTTTCATGTTCATTTTTATTGGGCTATAGTTGCTTTATAATGTTGTGTTAGTTGCTTGCTGCACAGCAAAATGAATCAGTCATATGTATACATATCTTGACTCTTCTTTAGATTTCCTTCCTATTTAGGTCACAACAGAGCTTTGAGTAGAGTTCCTTATGCTGCATACTACACCCTCATTAATTACCTATTTTATACATAGTAGTATATATATTTCATTATTAATATGTTTTTACGTGCTAAATGCTATTAATGTTAAAGCAGTAGAAATACTGAGAACCTGAAGAACCAAATGTCA
Source organism: Capricornis sumatraensis (assembly GCF_032405125.1). NCBI lineage: Eukaryota > Metazoa > Chordata > Mammalia > Artiodactyla > Bovidae > Capricornis > Capricornis sumatraensis. The sequence goes on along the minus strand of NC_091070.1, from coordinate 20,278,374 downwards.
GAATTGGAATATTGTCACTTATTTGTATGTGTGTGTGGGTTTTTTGTTACTTACTTTTTAAGCGTGCTTCTTTATATAAAGGATCAGAATCATGACACATTATTTAAAAGGAATGTTTGAAGTTTAAATTTGATATAATATTCTAAGCTTAGTAAATGAAATGGTAATTTCTCTGAAGTTCATAATTATCTAAAGTTTTCAGTCATTATTTGATTAACATTCTTTCTCTACATTGTAGATTAGGTGCTTTAATGATCACCATTGCTGGTCTGAAGTTGCTGCGGTCCTCTTTTAGCAGTCCTACATATCAGTATGTCACAGTCATCTTTACTGTGCTCTTTTTCAAAATCGACTATGAAGCTTTTTCAGAGACCATGCTCTTGGATCTCTTCTTCATGTCTATACTCTTCAACAAGGTAATATCTGAAGAAAACATTCCTGTCCGTAAAAAGTGTCTCCCTAAGTGTATGCCATTTAGTGAGGATTATGCTTGCATTTCATTTGCTTCATTATCTTTTAAGTAATATCTTTCTTTGGTCAACCAGTTATTTAGGATTAGAATCCCTAAACAATACCAGTCAACTGTGACCCATAGAAGATAACATTTCTTGCTGTAGGTAGGCAGGTAAGATTAAATATGTGGGAAAATTAAAGGAACTCTTAATAAGTATATATTTTTGAATACATGGGATCTTCCAAAAGGGGGTGTGATTTTGAGGTTTAGAAATAGACATGGTAACAACTGAACTGAGCTGTGGGCAGCTGGATAGATAGAGGAAATAACCTGATGCTGAGTGAAAATGGTAGAGATGGAGAGCAATGAACCCATGTGGGAACAATCAGACACCAGTTGATTTGCAGAATACTCTGCAGTTTACAGAATGCTTCCAAGATTTGTTTTCCACCCATCAGATAGGTGCTTTTAGTCCTACAGATGAGATGGTAAAACCTGCATCTTCTGCCTCCAAGAATCTTTTTGCTAAACCACACTGCCTTTCTGAATGACTTCAGTTGTGCAGATTATTTGAAATTAAATAGAGCTTAGATTTCATTTTAACACTGACCACATACAAAGGACTTTGATATATATTATCCCATTTGATAGGTAACAGACAGCTGAAGCATATGAGCAGCTACAAAACACAAAGAAAGCCCAGTTTTAGAAAAGTTAGCCTGGTCAGCCACATTTGGGATGAATTGGGGAAGAGAGAATCTAAAAGGATGGAGAACAGCTTAAGAGATTGTGACAGTAATTTAGATTTGATAGAGATCTGGCCTAGCATGGGGACAGTACAAAGGAAAACCATTAATTGAACAAGGCTTTAGTAGTAGTCAGTTTCTAAATATTGTACTATGTATCATGCTAAATAGCTTCTAAAATATTGCAGTATTATATTTGCTCAATTACTAATTTGTTTACATTTGTATCACTTATTTCCTCTTTTAGTGAGCATGTTTAACCAAAGAAAGAAGCCAGAAAGTTAGTTTGAATTAAAAAAGCATGTGATTACTCACAGACTTAATATTTAGATTGGAAATTGTATTGAATCTTCTTATACGGGTTGGAAAAAAGTGAAAGTTGGAGTAAAATATAAACTAAACAATCCTTGAAATAGTCATGACGCTTAACTCACATTAGCTTGCACTTTCTTAATACTTTCATTTGTGAGGCAGATTGTTTTTGAGAGCATAGCACGTTCCAGAACTATTCTAGATGCTTAGGCTACGTTAGTTAACAAAACAGAGAAAGGGTAAGGAGTTTGTGTTTTCTATGGCTACTTCATAGAACTTAACAGTCATATTAAGCACGTAGTATTGAATATTTATTTTAAGATACCATTGTAAGATATACCATCAATTTAATAATATTTCAAGAAAACAATTACTCTGAATATGAAAATGGTTTCACCAGGCACTTTCCATGTCGTTTTTCTTTAATACTACAGTCAAATTTGAGTACAGTCTGTATTTAGAGATGGAGGAGTGTTCTGAGTCACTGTTTTTAAGCGGTTGTAATGGCTTCTGATAAGTCTTCCCGTCATCCCGCTCATGTTAGTGCAGGGGATTGTCAGCACAATTTTGAGTCATGGCAGAGAATGCAGGGGTTCATCTGCATTTTCTGATTGGTTGAGGTTGTGACTTCTTTTTTAACTTAGAAATTAAACAAGTTCATTTGTTAATCAGCTAAATAATTTAAATTTGAGGTGTTTGGTGCCTGAATCATGGCACTGAGTTAGTCAGAACCTCTTGCTTTTGAGATTCTGGGATCTGTTCTAAGAATGAGGTCTTGCATTGCCTACCATGCAGAGGCAACCTTAGGCAAACGCAATATTGTGTTTCAGTGTTGAAGACATATTCAACAGCAAAACAGATCCTAATTTAAATAAGATGGAAATGTACATTATGTTTCCATTGGCAGTAACAGTTCTGATTATGAACAGATGCCTAATACACACTAATAAAATTCTTAGGCAAATAGGCAGTGATAACTGTATTACAACTTATCCCCTTCCTGGCTGCTTTCAAATTCCTTTTGACATTGCCTTTAAAACATGCTCAGTTCCCAAAGCACCAAAATTTGACGGAAATGTATTAGAATAAAAAAATATATATTTATCGCTTAAGTTTTATAGACATCTGTATTTCCTACCTTTTTTTGTTTGTTTGTTTGTAGTTGTAATAGAACCAGTAGAGAGCATAGAATAAAAAAAAAAAAATTCCATAAGTCAGTTAACTGTCTTTACTTTAAAAGGTGCAGTGTTTTGGCAGGGCTGTTTCTTTTATTTCAGTGCTATTTCCTTGTTAGGAAGAAAATCATTTTAGAAGTTTTTCATTTTCTATTTTAAAAGTCTGATAATAAGCTTTTTACTGATTGTTTTTTTCCTCCTACAGCTTTGGGAACTCCTTTATAAGTTGCAGTTTGTGTATACTTATATTGCCCCATGGCAGATTACATGGGGTTCTGCTTTCCATGCTTTCGCTCAGCCTTTTGCAGTGCCCCGTATCCTTCTAATAAAAATGTTATAAGAAAGGGCAGTCATATCCTTGGTGAGAATGTTGGTTTGTAGGCATAACTTTTCCCAGGCATAGAATATAGGGTACATGCATGCGTGCTAAGTCACTTCAGTCATGTCTGACTCTTTGTGACTCTATGGACTGTAGCCCACCATGCTCCTCCGTGCAAGGGATTCTCCAGGCGAGAACACTGGAGTGGGTTGCCATGCCCTCCTCCAGGGCATCTTCTCTACCCAGGGATCAAATCCATGTCTCTTACATCTCCTGCATTAACAGGCAGGTTCTTTACCACTAGAGCCACCTGGGAAGCCCAGAGTATAGGTTACTGTATGATAAATTATCAGAAACTCATAATCTTTTGAACCCACACTTGTACCGATTTTGATTGTTTAATTTGTATTAACGTCTGTGGTCCACAGATCATCTGAGCATGAGGACAGTATTAAAGTTTAATAATTAAGTGATGCTGATTAAAAATTTTATGTTAATATATGTGAGTATTAAAGTCTATGAATTTTCAATACATATAAAATGTGTTTAAAGATACGTATAAATGAATGAGGGTTCAAAACATTTTTCATAATGATAATAAAACTTTAATGTTCAGAATTTTCTGTTCTCATCTTAAATGTACATTCTAAGTAAGCATATAAGTTAATGACCATGTAGATGTTGATTTTTATCATGTAGAAGTTTAAAACCGAGCGTGGTTTGGGTATACCTACCCGAGTGGTACATGGAATTTTATCAGACACACGTTAGGAAATATTTCTTTGGCTCCCTTCACAGCATCATGCTGGGCTGTACATTCCTGGCCATGTCTTTTTACTTCTGCCCCTCATATGCCCAGGGACACTTTCTTCTGTATTCGTCTGATGAACCTCATCTTTGTAACTGCTGTAACTGCGGTGTGTTTATGAGAGAGGTGAATGTATGCATGTGTGTGTGTAATAACTAGATAAGTGTTAAGATCCTTAACCAGTTTTCCCATAGATTCAGCCATGTTGTTTGTCCAGGCTGCCGTGTCAGCCTTCTTTTCTACTCCACTGAACCCCTTTTTGGGAAGTGCAATATTCATCACGTCATATGTTCGGCCTGTGAAATTCTGGGAGAGAGACTATAAGTGAGTAAAGACAAATCTTTGAAAGCCAATTTTTATCTTTTTTTTTTTCCCTAGGAAAAGCTATTAACAACATTATTTTAAATTATTCTTGGTTAATCAGTTTTTTGTATTGAAATACTTGAAATTTTATGAATACTCTTAAAGTTCCAAAATTGTGTAAAATTGGAAGAATCAGTCAATTTTCTCTACCTTTTTTCCCCCTAAGATTTAACAACATAGTCCTAGTTACATATACTCATTTTCTGTTTGCTTTTAATGTTATTTCTTAGAATTGTTTCACATTAATCTTACTCTGAAACTTTTTGCTACACAATGTTACTTCATTATAGCAGTCATAATTAGTTATCTTATAGTTTTCTAAGAAGGGTGTTTTTAGAGCTAAATGTTTTCTAGATTATTTATAGTTTTTCATGAGGACAGACTTTTAAATGACCATCTTTGTACATAAAGTGTTTTCCCCATTGAAGCTTAGTTCCTTAGATGAGATGTTTAATATGATGCCTAGAAACTATCTTCGTATATAATCTTTCCAAATTTTTTTCTTGTTTTTTTTTTAATATAAGAAAATATCTAAAGGAGAAATACTAAATCATGGAGCTTAAACTTTATAAAGACTTACGATATATATTAATGTATTGATTCAGAAAGAGCTTGTACAAATTTATAACTTAGCTGGCCAGCTCCATGACTGTATTCCTCTCCACAGTGTCACACATTGGCACATATAATAGGTGAAAATGGTAATCTTGACTTTTGAACAATGAACTAGCTTATGGATGTGAAACTTCTTCTCTGGTCTTTTACCTAAAACCACACATAGTGTTTCCCTTTTTGGTGAATTTTAGTGTTTGTTTATGTCTTTGTTTTCTTTTGGGCCAACTTAAATTTAGTTCAGAATAACTTCCGTGGCAGCAGTTATTAAACTTTTTTGATCTCAGAACCCCTTCACATAAAATCTTAAAGTTACTGAAGTCTCCAAAGAGTTCTTGTTGCAGATATTTTATCTATTACACCCCTGGTGGCTCAGTGGTAAAGAACCTGCCTGCCAGTGCAGGAGGCAAGAGACGTGGATTCGATCCCTGGGTCAGGAAGATCCCCTGGAGGAGGGCATGGCAGTCCACTCCAGTATTCTTGCCTGGAGAATCTCAGGGACAGAGGAACCTGGCAGGCTACATACAGTCCATGGAGTTGCAAAGAGTCAGACATGGTTGAAGCAACTTAGCACACACATACATGCACAAATAATGTACAACGTGCTGCATGTGCTGTGCTTAGTCACTCAGTCATGTCCGACTCTGCAACCCTTTAGACTGTAGCCAGCCAGTCTCCTCTATCCATGCGAGTTTTCAAGCAAGAATACTGCAGTGGATTGCCATTTCCTTCTCCTGGGGATCTTCTTGACCCAGGGATTGAACCCATGTCTCCTGTGTCTCCTGCATTGCAGGCTAAGTCTTTACCCACTGAGCCATCAGGGAAGCCCAGTATAAATCAAAACTCAGAATTTTATATGTTTATTAATATAAAGATAACAATAAACTCATTACATGTTACTATAAATGACTTTTTTTCTAATGAAGAATAACTGTTTCCCATTCCACACCAAAAAAATCAGAAGAATGTCATTGTTTTCTTAGTTTTGTAAATCTCTTTAATGTCTGGCTTAATAAAAGACAGCTGGATTCTCTTACCTGCTTCTGCATTCAATCTGTTGTTGCTGTATGTTGTTCTGGTTTAAGTATATAGAGTAAATCTGGCCCCCATACAGACATATAGTTTGAAAAGAAAGTATTTTAATATCCTTTTTAAACAATAGTGGGTATTCTTCTTTGACCTTTGACAAATGGTAGTTTCCTAATGATTAGTGGAAATGTGTAATCTAAAACTGTATCAGTGAATTTTGGGAGCTGTATTACATCAGAAGTCACTGATAATGTCTTATAGTGTGAATGGATCTTTTACCCATGCATATGTTTATAACATCTTTATTTATCATTTGGAAAATACTAGTTCAGTAAGTAATTATTTCTTCCAGATTTTGAGCTATTTCATTATACAATATTATATATATATATATATATATATATATATATTCATATCACCACCAATCTCGAAAGTACTGAAGTATTGGGAAGCTATCAAGCACATGGTAGTAAATGAAAGTTTTCTAAAATTCTAATATTTACTTGAAATCTTGAATTTTTATTATTGGCAACAGGTATAATTATCAGTTATTTTCCTTGAAATGTCAAACTAACTTTCTTCACTTGAGAAATGTCTGTCAGATACTCAAGTCTGAATAGTCATAGTTTATTCAAGTGAAAATGGTGATCCATGGGGGAAAAAAGCTAGTGCAGTCTGCAAGTCACGTAGCTACTCAACTGCTTTCCATTCAGATAGTCATCCTACTTCAGAATGCAGCAGAAATGCTTTATGTGTATTTTGTCACACACGATATTAAAAAGACCTGTACTGAGGGACTGCAATTTAATAAAATTAATATTTTTATTGCTTCATTAAGGACATTTTTAAGGGAAACTGAATTTTTATTTGTTTTTTCTTGTGCATAGGTAGCAGTGAAAAATAGTACAGTTTGGTGCCACTGCTTTGATTCACGTTAAAGCATCAGAATCTTATCCATCATTGTTTTTGCACCATCAGCGCAGTTGTCAACACAGTGGGGAAAAAAACAAAGCAAATGCCAGTCCAGTACTATTATGAAAATGGTTTTGATTTGGAAAACTCCCTGAAAAGATCTTGAGTCTCATGCTCCAGGTCCTGTGGACCACATTTTCGAAACCACTGTTTTAATGAACATTGTCCCACGGACATTAATATTTCCTTTACAAGGAATGTTTCATGCACTGAGTATTTTTAGGAACTGTGTATGTACAGTATGCATTTTTTCAGCCTAATCAAAATTTTTTACATTAAACTCATTACTGTATTTCTGTACACTGTTCAGTTAAAAATCAGCTAAGAAAAAATTTGTGGTTATGTATGATAGAGGTAGAAGAGTAAAAACTAAATCCTTACCCTAAAATTGTTCTATTGGAGAACTTTATCAATATGATACTAAACAGATTTTTCTCAGACATTTTCATAAAGTGGTAATATTTATTGCATCTGTATTGTATAGTTTTCTCACTTTTAATTATTAGGCTTCTTTAATATAAAAAAGCATGCTAAAGATGTTTTGTTTTGCCCTTTTCAGCACAAAACGAGTGGATCATTCAAATACCAGATTAGCTTCCCAGCTTGATAGAAATCCAGGTAATAGCCCTATTTTTGAGTAAAGAAGCAAGTCTAAGGAATTTGTTATATTTGTACTTCACTGCCAACTTACTGGGAATCCTCTGTGGCATCCAGAGGTCATTTTTTTATTAACTAAATATCCTTTGCTATGTTTTACTTTAGCAAAGTGCATGTGAACTAGAGTATCTAAAATTTATATACTCATCCTTTATAAAATGTATTTTAAGAATGCTGATAAGCATAAAAACTGCCATTCAAAGGTTGTTCTTACACAGGTTAAAAAAGTAGAGCACGGTGAAAGTAAAACTGCTGAGGGGCATTGAAGAGTATGCAGTCTGAACTTTACTTATTAATATGTTTGCTTCTCTGCCTCCCCAGATGTTTAGATAAATGTTAATGTAATTTCATTTAGCTTATTGTATACAGAGAGGTCGTCTATAGGAGGCAAATAGCCACTCAAGGTAAGGCTTCATTGGGTGAGATTTTGGTGGTCATTACATGACTGAGCGACTGAACAGACAGACAGATCATTACCATTATCTAAACTTTGGGCCTATGGGCCTACCTATTACCTGTATTCTGGCACAGAAAGAGTGAGTCTCATTGTCCCAGCCATAAAAGATTAATGTATCAACCGGAATATCAGTGTATTAATCTACTAAAAGAAATATAGCTCCCCATAGACTGGAATATTTATTTTCATTGACTCACAGATTACTCAAGTACTCTGCTTGAGAAACTAAATTATAGTAATCAGATTGATTCATAATTATAAAATTGGATTAAGGAGAACTACTTATTTGATATTAATGACTGTGTTTATCATGTTCTGGTGGATGAAACAGCTGTCTCAACTCTGATATGTCCTTGGAAGGGGCTTGGAATGATGTTGCCTTCCTTTGTATCACAAAGACCCATGTCCTGAAGTAATACGCGCACTTTCATAATGACCAGACAGAGCATCAGATACAACTGTTTTATTGAAGTTTGAGCCTCGGCTTTCCTTTTTGTTTTGTTATTTAGTTAAGCTGAGTTTAAAATAAACATTTAGCTTAGTATATTTTGCCATTCTTTAGTTCTGTACTTTGGGCACCCATTTACAGATTATTGCTTTGGATGCACTACTTTTGAAGACACTCATCTCATTTATTAGGTGATGTTTTATTGTAATTTTTTTTTTCTTAAAGGATAACTAATGAATTTTTCTGGTTTCTTGTTGCTGTTACTATATATATAGGGTTTATTTCTGTTAAACTAATATTAGACATCTCAATATACAGTTGTTTTTTGTTTTGTTTTTAAGTGACCAACTTCTTTTTGTTTTGGACTGTCTTATTTGTCCAAATCTCATATTACTTAACTCCCTTCTTTTATCATTGTTGGGCTTCCCTGATAGCTCAGTTGGCTAAGAATTCGTCTGCATTGCAGGAGACCTGGGTTTGATCCCTGGTTGGGAAGATCCCCTGGAGAAAAGGATAGGCTACCCGCTCCAGTATTCTTGGGCTTCCCTTGTGGCTCAGCTGATAAAGAATCCGCCTGCCACGCAGGAGACCTGGGTTCAATCCCTGGGTTTGGAAGATCCCCTGGAGAAGGGAAAGGCTACCCACTATAGTACTCTGGCCTAGAGAATTCCAGGGACTGTATAGTCCATGGGTTGCAGAGTTGGACATGACTGAGAAACTTTTATCAGTGTGTCTTTTTGTTGTGGTTTTAAATTGCTTTTATCTTTTTCATTTCTCTTACATCGTTTTAGTTATAAGGCATAGTTAATTGAGCAGTGATAGAAAAGATCATGGTCTGCTAAAGAGGAGGAAATGACCTTAGATCTTATCTAAGATCTTATCTAATCCAATTCTTACATTTTATGGTTGGGAACCAGAGATTTAGAGAGGTTATGTGACTTCTAACTCTTAAGAAATTTTCCCATTGTCCTTTGTTTCATTTTTCTGTACAAAGTCTAAGGATATCTAAATATTGTCCTCCTTGTTAAAGAAATATAGATATAACCCTAACTGGAAATTAGTTATAATACTTGTAACAATCTTACTTGTAGATATAAAGGGGACTTAAAATAATTTAACATTTTTTAATCCCTTCTTATAGGATCAGATGACAACAATCTGAATTCCATCTTTTATGAGCATTTAACCCGATCCCTACAACACAGTCTATGTGGTGATTTACTCCTAGGACGGTGGGGAAACTATAGTACTGGGGACTGTTTCATTCTTGCCTCTGACTACCTCAATGCGTTAGTCCACCTTATAGAGATTGGAAATGGGCTGGTGACTTTCCAGCTGCGGGGACTTGAATTCAGAGGTAAGATATTAACCTTTAATTTCTATAATGTACTCCTGTGACATCTAAGTTTTAAGTGTTTACATCTCCAATAGGAAGTTATAAGATCTTTAGCCTTTGGATTTGTGGAAGGAGGAAAGCTATTAAAGACTAATTACTAGCTTTTTTCCAAATTTCACATTCAGAGAAGAACAATTGTTTGTAATATGCTCGGTATGTAAAGGTAGTATCTATAAGGTATAAATACACTTGTTTCCCTGATGATAGTGAATTTTTGTTCTGTGCTTGCCCTCTTGTTTGTCTCTTTGTGATTAGCTGCATATGTTCATTAGAGGCAGAGATTAGCTGAGTTACTTTCATGTGGTTGCCATGCCATTGTCTGCAACAGTTTTTTTTAATTGAGATGAAATTCACATAACATCGATTTTAAAGTGAACAAATCAGTGGCATTTAAGTACATTCATGATATTGCACAACCATCATCTCTGTCTAGTTCCAAAGCATTTTCATCATCCCCAAATACAACCTCACATCCATTAAGCAGTTACTCCCTCTTCCCCCGCCAGCCCTCAACAAGTTTGTATACTAACAAATGAAGCTATTTTTACACAGAAAATTGTACATTCAGAAACATATGGGCTTGACTTTATCAACTGCTATAAAGTGAATGTCTTGTAAGCAGAAATGAAAACTTATTTCATAGGAATTGAAGGAGTCCTATTAGTGCACATGTATCCAACCTAGCGAACATTTGGACTGGAAAGTTCTTAGAGAAAGCATTCAAGCAGTGTTTTGATCTATTCTAAGAAGTACCATAGGTATTTTTAACTTGAAACAGGAAATAAAGCATTTGTCTAAATAGAGGATCAAATTAGACCTATACCTTATAGCTTTATTTTTGCCATAGTATTGAATCAGAAAGTTTGTACCTTTTTCATGTAATATCTTTGTTAATGAGGCAAGTGCTTTTCTAAAGTTACTCCATTCATCAGAAATAAAATTTTACTTGTATAACTCTCAGGGTAGTAAATGTTAATGTTTGCTATTTATTTGTTATTTATTTGTAATCCATTCTCTCTCTCTTTTTCAAAATGTCCTGTTGTCTTATGATTTGTTCCTGACTCTCCATCAGAAGCTTGGGACCTTAATTCTGTCTCTTCTAGGATCTTAACCCACTGCTGTTCAAATTGAATGCAATTGGTCTTATCCAAAAGTTGGCACCCCCTTACCACTACAGATACCACTGCTGTAACTTCACTTTCTTTTAAAATTGCTGGCACCTGAAGATTTCACCTTTGCTTTTTAACTCTTTCTTTAACAAATATTTTGTGGGGAGGCTATTTTATCCAGCATTTCTGTGTGTGTGTGAATTGGAAAGGAGTCCTTCTTACTGCTCATTCCATCAGATTGGTCAGAAATGCTCCAAATCAAAAATAGATCCGAAATTTCATTCTCCCAGCCTTATTCTCTGGTACCAAATAGATTCAAATAAAATTTTGGATAAATCTTTTACATCCAAACTCTCATTAAAAACAACTCAAATCAGTATGGGAATGTAGTACTCATTAACTTTCTGAAAATGAAAATGTTAGTCATTCAGTCATGTCCAGCTCTTTGCAACCCCCTGAAATGTAGCCTGCCAGGCTCCTCTTTCCATTGAATTCTCCAGGCCAAAATACTGGAGTGGGTAGCCATTCCCTTCTCCAGGGGATCTTCCTGACCCAGGGAGCAAACCCAGATCTCCCACATGACAGGTAGATTCTTTACCATCTGAGCCACCAGGGAAGCCCCATGTTATTTTCTGAACTCATGTTGAGTTTCAGTAGCCAGGGGACCCTGTAATTCTTCATTCAGCCATAGTGATTCTTTTTCTTAAGGTGAATTCAGTTATGTCCTTTCCATGGTTAAAATTTTCAGTGGTTTTTTATTGTGTTTAAAGTAGAATTCAACCTCCTTACAGCAGCTGCAAGATCTGTCCTCTCCCAGCTTCTCCAGCTTACTTTATTAGCACCCTTCTCATCCACTCTAGCCATACCGGCCTTCCTTCAGTGTCCTAGCTATGCTGAATTCTTTACTAAGACCTTCTTATCACTCTCCTTTTGCCCAGAAAGTACCAGCCATCTCCTCTCCTCCCACCAATCTTCCACCTCTAGTTCCTTAATTATCTTTAATAATTAGAATAACTGTTAGAATTCTAATTTTATATTTGTTTGTGTTTATTTGTTTTTAGTTTATTTCTTCTGTAGCCAGGGGTTGGCAGACTTTTTCTGGAAAGAGCCAAGACAGTTAATAGTGTAGGCTTTTGTAGCCATGCACGTTCTCTGTTGCATGTTCTTTTATTTTTCTGTTAAACAACCTTTTAAAAATACCAAAACCACTGTTAGCTTAAATTTGGCCCAGGGCTGTATTTTGTAAACCTTTGCTGTAGATTATAAACTCCTCAAGGACAGGAATCCTATCTGCTTCATTTATCATCGTATATCCAGCACCTCTCACAGCACACCTGACCTGCCTCTTGAAAAACCTGTATGCAAGTCAGGAAGCAACAGTTAGAACTGGACATGGAACAACAGACTGGTTCCAGCTAGGAAAAGGAGTACATCAAGGCTGTATATTGTCACCCTACTTATTTAAGTTATATGTAGAGTACATCATGAGAAACACTGGACTGGAGGAAACACGAGCTGGAATCAAGATTGCCGGGAGAAATATCAATAACCTCAGATAGCCAGATGACACCACCCTTATGGCAGAAGGTGAGGAAGAACTAAAGAGCCTCTTGATGAAAGTGAAAGAGGAGAGTGAAAAAGTTGGCTTAAAACTTAATATTCAGAAAACAAAGATCATGGCATCTGGTCCCATCACTTCATGGGAGATAGATGGGGAAACAGTGGCTGACTTTATTTTTCTGGGCTCCAAAATCACTACAGATGGTGACTGCAGCCATGAAATTAAAAGATGGTTACTCCTTGGAAGGAAAGTTATGACCAACCTAGACAGCATATTAAAAAGCAGAGACATTACTTTGTCAACAAAGGTCCGTCTAGTCAAGGCTGTGGTTTTTCCAGTAGTCATGTATGGATATGAAAGTTGGACTGTGAAGAAAGCTGAGCACCGAAAAATTGATGCTTTTGAACTGTGGTGTTGGAGAAGACTCTTGAGAGTCCCTTGGACTGCAAGGAGATCCATCCAGTCCATCCTAAAGGAGATCAGTCCTGGGTGTTCATTGGAAGGACTGATGTTGAAGCTGCAACTCCAGTATTTTGGCCACCTGATGCAGAGAGCTGACTCATTTGAAAAGACTCCGATGCTGGGAAAGATTGAGGGCAGGAGGAGAAGGGGACGACAGAGGATTAGATGGTTGGATGGTGTCACCGACACAATGGACATGGGTTTGGGTGGACTCAGGGAGTAGGTGATGGACAGGGAGGCCTGGCGTGCAGTGGTTCATGGGATCACAGAGTCGGACACGACTGAGCGACTGAACTGAACTGGAGTACTAAACAGTATAGGTCATTAGCTTGGCCAAGCTTACCTCTTCAGTCTTATCATTCGTCATACACCACCACCACTAAGTGGGGCTAAATTTCATCACATCTTTTTTTCTCAGAGTAGCTTTTCAAATATACATGTTGTACATGTTCTGTTTAAAATAAAAAACGTATTATTACATCCCACTTATTTTTGTTATAATGTAACTTTAATATATCCTGGAGAAGGAAATGGCAACCCACTCCAGTAGGTTGCCATTTCCTTCTTGCCTGGAAAATCTCATGGACGGAGGAACCTGGTAGGCTACAGTTCATGGGGTCCCAAAGAGTTGGACACAACTAAGCGACTTCACTCACTTTTCAACTTTAATATATAGCTTTAAAATTAGCTATAATCCCTCTGTAGTCCTTATCATGTAAGGAATTTACAGATTAAATGAAAGTAAGACCACAGAACAAAATAAAATTAACATTAATGTGATGGGTGATATTTTGTTGGCATAGATGGCTGTGGCTCTAATTCTTCATTTAATCTGACTTTCTTTTTTTATTTCACAAATTCTCAGACCCAAATGTGCTGATACGCATTCTGATTCTCCAGAAGATGAATGTATACTATGCCTCTCTTCAGGAATGTCCTGCGGTTTGCAAATGGACAGTCTAAAGCAGATCCAACACATACTCTTAATTGCTATAAACTAAATGTGTTTTTATTTCAGAGTTTCTCATATCTTTGAAGTATTCTTTTTTCCACTTCATGTTTTACCCATTTGCTATAAGAACTTTCTTTCTCTGTCTCTCTCAGGTACTTACTGTCAACAACGGGAAGTGGAGGCCATTACCGAAGGTGTTGAGGAAGATGAAGGATTTTGCTGTTGTGAACCTGGCCATATTCCTCATGTGCTTTCATTTAACGCTGCATTTAGCCAGCGCTGGCTGGCTTGGGAGGTGATAGTCACCAAGTATATTCTAGAGGGCTATAGCATCACTGACAACAGTGCTGCCTCTATGCTTCAAGTCTTTGATCTTCGGAAAGTACTCACCACTTACTATGTCAAGGTAAGAGATGTGCCTCTTCAGAGCTTCTGGTGTCAGAGGCTCTTCTTTAAAAATATATATAGTTGTTTTAACTTGTGTCTTGCTTTTTCATAGCAATAGAAATTTTCTAGTATCCAATACAGTTAGTAAATTTTACCTATGAGGATCTTGCCATTTCTTTCTTCAGTGGAACTTAACTACATTTGTTCATTAATATTGTTATTAAAAACTATTACCTGTAGCACATCTCTTTTAGGCACTGTATTAAAGAATACATGCATGCATGCATGCATGTATACATACGCCTATATATCTCTTAACTAGTTCTCTAAAGGAATATTACATTCCTGTTCTACAAATAAACAAGTTACTGATCGAAAGTTAACTTGGTCACAATCCTCTAACTAGCAAGTGAAATCAGGGATTTAGAACCCAGTTTTGACTGACTCCTTAGCCCTTGCTGTTAACCACTGCTTTCAGAAATCTGAATGAAAGTATTGTATGATTTGGGAGGTCCCCCAAAACACCATCACATTTGACACCATTGCAATTTCAGGGTCTCTGAGACCACAGTCAAGTTCATTAATTTGTTAGAAGGACCCTCAGAACTCAGCAAAGCCATCATCCTCATGGTTAGAATGTATTACAGTGGAAGGATACAGAGTAAAGTCTGCCCAGGAAAGAAGCACATAGGGCAAAGTCTAGAGACCCTAAGGCATGAACTTGCAGTTGTCCTCTCCCAGTGCACTTGTGCAGACAATGTTTATTCCTCCCAGAAACAACTGAGGCAATACAGAGTGTTGCCAGCCAGGGATGCTCACCTTATCACCTGAGCCTCAGTGTGCAGAGTTTTCATTGACACACAACCATTTAGATTTGCTCGCCCATCCACATCACCAGCCTTAATCTCCAGATCCTATAGAGTTCATGGTTCTAAGCCTCCAAGTAAATAAAGACTCTCTTATGAGGCAGGACATTGCAAGGGATTAGAGTTGAACTCCCAGAACCCAAGTGCAAAGGCCAAACCTCTCTTTGAGCAAGGTTAGTGTTTTACTGCACAGGTATTCTGTTTTTTGCTAAAAATTTCACAGATATACAACATGGTTATCGCTAGAGGTTTATAGGCAAAGCCAGCATTTTCAAGAGGAAAACATATGCTAAATCTTCATGATTCATGTGTTATTACTTCTGTGTACCAACTTATTTGTGTTGATTGGTTGGGTTGAAGCCTGAATCTTCTGTTTAATTAATGTTTGGTTAAACCCAACCTCAGGAAGCTAAAGAGATTGAATTTACAACATTTTTTATTAATAACATGTGTGTGTGTGGCCTTTCCTATCTCTATGTGTTTCTATTGCTTTATTTATTAGTTATATTTTTATGAGTTGACATAAAATCACAAGATAGCTTAAAGTTCTGTGAGAAATTTCTCAAAATACACCACAATAAAGGTTTTTCACCTCTCTTAAAAGATCGTAAATTCAGTAGATTGGAATTGTTTTGGGACTATTTTAAAGTTAGTAAACTAATGTCACTTTGATTCATATTATCAGTATAAACAATTAATTTAATGAGATATTGGTGTTAATTCAGATTGTGATTTAGCCTGAGGTGTTTTTTTAAAATCTTTTTTCTCATTAGGGTATCATTTATTATGTTACAACCTCTTCTAAACTAGAAGAATGGCTAGCTAACGAGACGATGCAGGAAGGACTGCGTCTGTGTGCCGATCGAAATTATGTTGATGTGGATCCAACATTTAATCCAAACATTGATGAAGACTATGACCATCGACTGGCAGGCATATCCAGGGAGAGTTTCTGTGTGATTTACCTCAGCTGGATAGAGTACTGCTCTTCCCGAAGAGCAAAGGTGGGTGATTTACCTCAGCTGGATAGAGTGCAGCTCTTCCCGAAGAGCAAAGGTGGGTGATTTACCTCAGCTGGATAGAGTACTGCTCTTCCCGAAGAGCAAAGGTGGGTGATTTACCTCAGCTGGATAGAGTGCAGCTTTTCCCAGAGAGCAAAGGTGGGTGATTTACCTCAGCTGGATAGAGTGCAGCTCTTCCCAAAGAGCAAAGGTGGGTGATTTACCTCAGCTGGATAGAGTGCAGCTCTTCCCAGAGAGCAAAGGTGGATGGTTTACCTCAGTTGGATTGCGTGCAGCTCTTCCTGAAGAGCAAAGGTGGGTGATTTACCTCAGCTGGGTAGAGTATAGCTCTTTCCAAAGAGGAAAGAATACCTCTATTCGTTATTATGTCAGTTTTTCTAGATTTTCTCCTTTAAACTATCTGCATAAGAGGACCTGTGTGGTTCATAATGGTTGGGCCAAACCAGCTCTATCAAAGCAGATTAGAAGGAGAAGCCTCCCTCGTTCTTTGACCTGCAGTGTCACAGTCTCACTGTCTGAATAGCACTGCGTCTACCTGTGCATACACATACATATAGGTTGTAGATTACATGTAGAACCTTCTTAAAGACTGCATTTTGGAGCACCTCCAGCCCCAAGTCCCCAAACACACATACCAGACTTATGGATAATTAATATCTTTGTCCCAAATCCAAAGT
Organism: Capricornis sumatraensis; assembly: GCF_032405125.1. NCBI lineage: Eukaryota > Metazoa > Chordata > Mammalia > Artiodactyla > Bovidae > Capricornis > Capricornis sumatraensis. Next base: position 20,261,590 of record NC_091070.1, on the reverse strand, counting down.
CTACTACTATTACTAAGTCACTTAAGTCGTGTCCGACTCTGTGCGACCCCATAGACAGCAGCCCACCAAGCTCCCCTGTCCCTGGGATTCTCAAAGCAAGAATGCTGGAGTGGGTTGCCATTTCCTTCTCCAATGTGCAAAAGTGAAGTCGCTCAGTTGTGTCTGACCCTCAGCGACCCCGTGGACTGCAGCCTTCCAGGCTCCTCCGTCCATGGGATTTTCCAGGCAAGAGTACTGGAGTGGGGTGCCATTGCCTTCTCCAAAGTCTAGACCAGTGCTAATACAATCTTCCACAATGATGGGAACATTCTGTGTTGTTCCAGTATCGTAACTACTAACCCCTCACATACGGTGGATTATGAGACACTTGAAATGTAGTCGGTATGACTAAGGAAATGAATTTTTAAGTTTTATTTAATTTTAATTGATTTAAATTTAACAACTCATATAGGATAATGACTACCATACTAGACAGTATTCATCTAGATTATTGACTTTAAAATGTTAACATGGATAAAAATGATATAGGAATGAGTAAAAACACAGGTTCCTGGGCCTTGCCTGTGAGATTCTAATTCTGTAAGTCTAGGCTGGGAACCCAAAATCTGTATCATGCTGGGTGATTGTACTTTCAGTTCAGTTCAGTCACTCAGTCATGTCCAACTCTGTGCAACCCCATGAATTGCAGCACTCCAGGCCTCCCTGTCCATCACCAACTCCTGGAATTTACTCAGACTCACGTCCATCGAGTCAGTGATGCCATCCAGCCATCTCATCCTCTGTCGCCCCCTTCTCCTTCTGCCCCCAATCCCTCCCAGGATGAGAGTCTTTTCCAATGAGTCAACTCTTCGCATCAGGTGGCCAAAATACTGGAGTTTCAGCTTCAGCATCATTCCTTCCAAAGAAATCCCAGGGCTGATCTCCTTCAGAATGGACTGGTTAGATCTTCTTGCAGTGCAAGGGACTCTCAAGAGTCTTCTCCAACACCACTTAGGTGGTTCTTAATCCATACTTCAGAACAACCTGTCTTACCCTAAAGGAAGGGTGAGTTGTAGACTTCTCCAACTACTGTTTTCCTGCTGGGCCTCATGGCTCTTTGGCAGTGTTGCTCCTGATTAGACGCCATGTACAATAACCACAGTACCAAGGCCTGTGATCCCAAAGCTAACCCCTCTATCACTATTGCTTCCCAAGCAAAAGTCTTGTGTAGTTGAACCATTGGTATCCTGTGTACAGGTTTATTCTGTATCATGGAGCATAGGGAGCCAGTTTGACAACCAGTGCCTGTATTGTGGTCTGGGATGTACACGCTGATGGACTTTTAAGTGTGATACCTTGTTTAGTCCTTCTTTTACAGCTACTCAATTAGAGTAAGGCATGCCATCATATCAGCCCGTTTCTCTTCACTTCATCAATAAGAAAGGGAGCATCCTATAATTCCCCTCCGAACAGTGACCTTTGAGCTTTTATATTGGATGCACAGTAGATACTGAGCAGAGTAGCATATTTTTAAAGAAGGACCAAGGAATAGAATAAAATAACCTCAAAAGAGCTCAGGAAAAGGGTCAGTGGACAATGTCTGGAAATAGAGAACCTCAAAGCTTACCATCTCTTCTTTCAAACACATAACATTTGTGGGTTTTTTTTTTTTTTTCCCATAAATGAAATATACCTAAAATGCTTTGCATGCTACTCTCAAATCCTTGGACTTATTTCTTGGGGCAACAGGGGACAGGGAGTGATCATATTATTCAAATAGCCTTTCTCTGGCTTAGACTGTATTGGTTACTTTTGTTTAACTGTGGTTGTCTGGGCTAGGAGCTCATTGTCTTCCCACTCAGAAACAGGCTCCATTCTTTCTAAATTTAAGGAATACATAAACTCTTAGAGATTATTGCTGAGGTCATAGATATATAATAGCTCAAGGAAGTCATTCTCTTAATTCCTAATAAATCATATTCAAAACGTTTGCCTCCAAACGTAGGTATCTCCAGTCTCTTCTGAGAGCTTTCTGTCCCTAGGTCATTATGGCTTATAGTCTACTCTTGTAGTCCCCTTTAGAAGAAAATTGTCAGGAAAGATAATTCCTTCATGCTCCCATTTTTTTTAAGTTGAACAATATTATCCCTACCTCCTTAGAACCATGCATTCTGTTTTCTGAGTCATCATGCCCGGAAGAGCCTCTTCACAGGGACGTTAATTAAAGCAGAAAAGTTTGCTGACTCTAGATTGTTGTACCCTCACTTGAATGTTAATAAAGTTGCCTTCAGACGTTCTGCCCCCATAGTTTTCCTTCCAAGATAGTTTTCTAAGTTGCATGTTGTACAAAAATAAAAACTCATTCTTTGCACCTTCTCTCATTATATGTATTCTTGGAGGAAATAATCTTTCATACAGTAGCTGTACCTGTCTTCTAAAGAGCTTGAAATAATGTTTTTGTAAGTGTGGCCCTGGATTAACTGCATTAAAGCCACCTGGAACACTAGACTCAGAGAAGGCGATGGCACCCCTCTCCAGTACTCTTGCCTGGAAAATCCCAGGGATGGAGGAGCCCGGTAGGCTGCAGTCCATGGGGTCGCGAAGAGTTGGACACGACTTCACTTTCACTTTCATGCATTGGAGAAGGAAATGGCAACCCACTCCAGTGTTCTTGCCTGGAGTATTCCAGGGACTGGGGAGCCTGGTGGGCTGCCGTCTATGGGGTCGCACAGAGTCAGACACGACTGAAGCGACTTAGCAGCAGCAGCAGCAGCAGCAGCACACTAGACTGCAAGGACTTCTCAGCTTGACTTCGCTTCCTGCTTCTTAAATGACCGTAGTTTTCTTTCACCTTTGTTAGTGTTAGCAACCAGTCTGAGAATTTCTAATTCAGTTGAGGATATAAGACACATGCCTTCTCCAGCCATAACAAAAAGCTACTATGGTCTAACCAATTTTTTTTTTTCTTTTGAGTACGTTAGCAACGCGGCTACACTTCCTCTGGCTTGCATTGTTTCTGATGAGATGTCTGTAGTCATTCTTATCTTTGCTGTTCTGTACAAATAATAAAGGCGCATCTCAGAGATACGGCAGGTTTCATTCCAGACAACCACAATAAAGTAAATATCACAGTAAAACAAGTCACACAAATTGTTTGGTTTCCCAAACAGTTGTGAATATTATGTTTACATTTTAGTAAGTGCCCTTTTAGGCTATTTGCATCAGATGACCAGTATCTTGGACATGTGATGCAAACGGCCAACTCATTGTAAAAAATCCCTGATGCTGGGAAACATTGAGAGCAGAAGAGGGTGGTCAGAGGATGAGATGGCTGGATGGAATCACCAAGGCAGTGGACGTGAACTGGGCAAACTTCAGGGGATGGTGAGGGACAGGGATGCCTGGCATGCTTCAGTCCATGGGGTCACAAAGAGTTGAACACAACTGGGCGACTGAACAACAACATATCAAGTGTGTGATTACATTATGTAAAAAATGTAATGATGTACATTACTTAATTTAAAAATACTTTATTCCTTAAAAAATGCTGGTCATCATCTGAGCCTTCAGCAAATCACAATCTTTTTGCTGGTGGACAGTTTGAAATATTTTGAGAATTACCAAAATGTGACCCAGGGACATAAAGTGAGCAAGTGCTATTAGAAAAAAATGGTGCCAGTAGACTTGCTTGAAACAAGGTTGCCAGAAACCTTCAGATTAAAAGAAAAAAAAAAAGGTATCTGCAAAGCACAATAAAGCAAAGTGCAGTAAAACACCATATACTGGTATGTGTCACGTAACAATGTGGGGTTTTTTTCCCCCCACTAGCTCATTTTTAAGATTTTTCTTTTCATCACTAGTTTAAGCAGTTTATGCTGTTTTCTTCATGTTTCTTGTTCTTGGAACTCATTGAGCTGCTTGAATCCCTAGGTGTGTATCATTTTCATCAGATTTGGGAATATTTCAGTTATTGTTTTCTCAAAATGTTTTTCTGTTTTCCTCCTTCCCTTTGTGGGGGAACTCCAATTACATTTATATTGGGCTGCCTAAAGTTATTCTACCCACTCCAGTATTCTTGCCTGGAGAATCCTATGGACAGAGGAGCCTGGTGGGCTACAGTCCATGGGGTCGCAAAGAGTTGGACACGACTGAGTGACTTAACTAACTAAAGTTGTTCTGTGACTGCTGATGCTCTGTGGTTTCTTTTTTTCAGTCTTTATGTTTAATTTTGTGTAATTTCTGTTGATATATATTTAGATCATTTATTTTTTCTTCTGCATTAATATCATTAATCTCATCCAGTGTATTTTTTCTATTCTCAGACAGTGCATTATTTTTTAATCTCCTGAGGTTTAATTTGTGTTTTTATATAGACCTTCCATGTCTCTACTTAGCACCCTATCATTCCTCTGTCTTTTTGAATGTATGGAATACAGTTACAATAACTGTTAATATCCTTGTTCACTAATTCTAACATCTGTATCATTTCTGGGTCAATTTTGATTGACTGGTTGATTATTTTTCTAATTGTGGGTTCTATCTTCCTGCTACTTTTGCATGCCTGACAATTTTTGATCGAGTGCTAGACTTTGTGAACTTTGCCTTGATGAGGCTGGATATTTTTGTATTCCTATAAATATTTTTTTCTTTAAGTGTTTTTTTTAAATGTAGACCATTTTTTAAGTCTCTATTGAACTTGTTACAATATTGCTTATGTTTTATGTTTTAGTTTTTTGGCCATGAGGCATGTGGGATCTCAGCTCCCAGACCAGGGATTGAACCCTGACCCCCTGCATTAGAAGGCAAAGTCTTAACCACTGAGCCACCAGGGAAGTCCCTAAATACATTTTTTTTAATCTTTAAAAATTTATTTGGCCGCACTGGGTCTTCATTGCTGCACATGGGCTTTCTCTAATTGCGGCAAGTGGAGGCTACTCTCTAGTTATAGTGCACAGGTTTCTCATTGTGCTGCCTTCTTCTATTGCAGAGCACAGACTAGGGTGCAGAGGTTCAGTTGTTGCAACTCCAGGGCAAGCCGGCTCAGTTGTGGCTCATGGGCTTAGTTGCCCCACAACATGTGGGATCTTCCCAGACCAGGGATCATACTAATGTCCCTGTTTGCTACATTGGCAGATGGAGTCTCAACCATTGGACCACCAAAGAAGCCTCCTGTAAATACTTTTGAACTTTGTTCTGTGACAATTAAATTCCTTGGGGACAATTTGATCTTTTCAGGGTTTACTTTTAAGCTTTATTAGGAGGGACCAAAGCAGCCTTTAGTCTGGGGCAATTTTTTTTTCCCATTACTGAGACAGTATTCTTTTGAGCACTGTAGCTAATCACAGAACTTTCCATTCTTGTCTGCATTTTTCTGTTGGTTTTTCCCTTGGGCTTGGCTCATGTGCTTATAAGTAATCTGCTGAACTCAAAAAAGGGACCTTCTGCCGGTCTCCAGAGCTTGCTCCCTGTGTAGCTATCTCCTTCTTGGCACTGTGCCCTGCAAAACTCTAGCTACCTTGACCTTCCCAGACGTCTTCCCAACCTGGAGGTCGCTAGGCTCCTGAATTCCTCTTCTTCATACCATGGCCTGGAAATGCTTATAGGGCCACCTCATTTGTTTCCCAGAGATTAGTATCCAGTGTCTCAATATATTTTTTTCTTGGTCATTTCAGGTGTATGGGTGTTGTTGTTTGGTTGCTAAGTCCTGTCCAACTCTTTGCAACGCCATGGACTGCAGCACGCCAGTCTCCTCTGTCCTCCACTATCTCTTGCTCAGATTCATGTCCATTGAGTCGGTGATGCTATCTAACCATCTCATCTTCTGCCGCCCCCTTCTCCTGTTGCCTTCAATCTTTCCCAGCTTCAGGATCTTTTTTTTTTTAAGTTATTTATTTTTTACTGAAGGATAATTGCTTCACAGAATTTTTTTGTTTTCTGACAAACGTCAACATGAATCAGCCATAGGTATATGTATATCCCCTCCCTCCCATCTCCCTCCCCATCCCACCCCTCTAGGTTGATACAGAGCCCCTGTTTGAGTTTCCTGAGCCACACAGCAAATTCCTGTTGACTATCTATTTTACATAGGGTAATGTTACTGGTGTTCCATATGTCTCACTCTCTCCTTCCCTCTTCTCATGTCTGTAAGTCTATTCTCTGTGTCTATTTCTCCACTGTTGCCCTGTAAATAAATTCTTCAGTACCATTTATCTGGATTCCGTATATATCCATTAGAATATATAGAAAATATATATATATGTTTATATTTTATCTATGTATAAATATATAGATATTTATTTATCTTTCTCTTTCTGACTTACTTCACTCTGTATAGTAGGTTCTAGGTTCATCCACCTCATTAGAACTGACTCAAATGCATTTCTTTTTATGGCTGAGTAATATTCCATTGTGTGTATGTACCACAGCTTCTTTATCCATTCATCTGTTGATGGACGTCTAGGTTGCTTCCATTTTCTAGTTATTGTAAATAGTGCTGCAACGATCAATGGGATACATGTGTATTTTTCAATTTTGGTTTCCTCAGGTTATATGCCTAGGAGTGGGATTGCTGGTTCATATGGTGGTTTTATTCCTAGTTTTTTAAGGAATCTCCATACCGTCTTCGACAGTGGCTGTATCAATTTACATTCCCACCAACAGTGCAAAAGCATTCCCTTTACTCCACACCTGCATCATTTATTGTTTGTAGACTTTTTGATGATGGCCATTTCATGTGTTTGTTAGTCATCTGTATTTCTTTGGAGAAATGTCTGTTAAGGTCTTTTTCCCACTTTTTGATTGGGTTGTTTGTTTTCCTGATACTGAGTTGTATGAGCTGCTTGTATATTTTGGCAATTAATCCTTTGTCAGTCCCATTCTGAGGAGAAAATAATGTCTTTTCACCTTGCTTAGTTTCCTTTGCTGTGCAAAAGCTTTTAAGTTTAATCAGGTCCCACTTGTTTACTTTTGTTTTTATTTCTGTTACTCTAGGAGGTGGATCATAGAGGATCTTGCTTTGATTTATGTCATCAAGTGTTCTGCCTATGTTTTCCTCTAAGAGTTTTATAGTTTCTGGTCTTATATTTAGGTCTTTAATCCATTTTAAGTTTATCTTTGTATAAGGTGTTAGGAAGTGTTCTAATTTCATTCTTTTACGTATAGCTGTCCTGTTTTCCCAGCAGCATTTTATTGAAGAGGCTGTCTTTGCCCCATTGTATATTCTTGCCTCCTTTGTCAAAAATAAGGTACCCATAGTTGCATGGGTTTATTTCTGGGCTTTCTATCTTATTTCATTGCTCCATATCTGTTTTTGTGCCGGTGCCAAACTGTCTTGATGACTGTAGCTTTGTATTATAATCTGAAGTCAGGAAGGTTGATTCCTCCAGCTCCATTCTTCTTTCTCAGGACTGCTTTGGCTATTCGGGGTCTTTTGTGTTTCCATATGAATTGTGAAATTTTTTGTTCTAGTTCTGTGAAAAATGCCATTGGTAATTTGATAGGGATCACATTAAATCTGTAGATTGCTTTTGGTAGTATAGTCATTTTCACAATATTGATTCTTCCTACCCAGGAACATGGAATATCCCTCCAACTGTTTATGTCATCATTGATTTCTTTCATTGCTGCTGCTGCTGCTAAGTTGCTTCAGTCGTGTCCTACTCTGTGTGACCCCATAGACGGCAGCCCATGAGGCTCCCCTGTCCCTGGGATTCTCCAGGCAAGAACACTGGAGTGGGTTGCCATTTCCTTCTCCAATGCATGAAAGTGAAAAGTGAAAGTGAGGTCACTCAGTCATGTCCGACTCTTAGCGACCCCATGGACTGCAGCCCACCAGGCTCCTCCATCCCTGGGATTTTCCAGGCGAGAGTACTGGGGTGGGGTGCCATGGCCTCCTCCTGACTGTAATTGCACCAGACTGAATATAACATGCACTTTATGATATACAAGGACTTCCCTGGTGCTCAGAGAGTAAAGCGTCTGTCTACAATGCGGGAGACCCGGGTTGGGAAGATCCCCTGAAGAAGGAAATGACAATCCACTCCCGTACTATTGCCTGGAAAATCCCATGGACAGAGGAGCCTGGTAGGCTACAGTCTATGGGGTCACAAAGAGTCAGACATGACTGAACGACTTCACTTTCACTTTATATGCCATAAAACCACTGTCATGTTTTCATTGGCATTTGTTTCTAGAAATATTTTTATTTCCCTTTTGATTTCTTCAGTAACCTGTTGGTTATTTAGAGATGTGTTGTTTAATCTCCATGTGTTTTTGTTTCTTACAGTTTTTTTCTTGTAATTGATAATCTAGTCTCATAACATTGTGGTTGGAGAAGATGCTTGATAGGATTTCAATTTTCTTAAATTTACTGAGATTTGATTTGTGACCCAAGATGTGGTCTATCCTGGAGAATGTTCCTTGTGCACTTGAGAAGATGTATTCTTCTGCATTTGGATGGAATGTCCTGAAGATGTCAATGAGATCCATCTCATCTAATGTATCATTTAAAACTTGTGTTTCTTATTAATTTTCTGTTCTGATGATCTGACCATTGATACGAGTGGGATGTTAAAGTCTCCTATTATTATTGTGTTACTGTCAGTTTCTCCTTTTATGTCTGTTAGTGTTTGTCTTACGTATTGAGGTGCTCCTATATTGGGTGCATAGATATTTACAGTTGTTATGTTTTCCTCTTGGATTGATCCCGCCATCATTTTGTAGTGTCCTTCCATATCTCTTGTAAGCTTTATTTTGGTCTGTTTTGTCTGATATGAAGATTTCTACTCCAGCTTTCTTTTGCTTCCCATTTGCATGGAATATATTTTTCCATCCTCTCACTTTCAGTCTATATGTGTCTTTAGGTCTAAAGTGGATTTCTTGAGGACAGCATATAATATGCGTCTTGTTTTTGTATCCATTCAGCCAGTCTGTGTCTTTTGGTTGGAGCATTTAATCTATTTACATTTAAAGTAATTATTGATATATATGTTCCTATTACCATTTTCATAATTGTTTGGGGTTGATTTTGTAGATCTTTTCTCTTCTCTTATTTCTTGGCTGTCTAAGTCCCTTTAACATTTGTTGTAAAGCTAATTTGGTGGTACTGAATTCTGTTAACTTTTGCTTGTCTGAAAAGCTTATTTCTCCATCAGTTTTGAATGAGATCCTTGCTGAGTACAGTAATCTTGGTTGTAGATTTTCCCTTTCAGTACTTTAAATATATCTTGCCATTCTCTTCTGGCCTGCAGTTTCTGCTGAAAGATCAGCTTAAGTGTATGGGGTTTCCCCTGTATGTTACTTGTTGCTTCTCCCTTGCTGCTTATAATTATTTCTTTGCATTTAGTCTTTGTTAGTTTGATTAGTATGTGTCTTGGTGTGTTTCTCCTTAGGGTTATCCTGTATGAGACTCTTTGCACCTCTTGGACTGGATTGACTGTTTCTTTTCCATCTTGGGGATATTTTAAACTATAATCTCTACAGAAATTGTCTCATACCCTTTATTTTTCTCTTCTTCTGGGACCCCTATAATTCGAATGTTGGTGCGTTTAATATTGTCCCAGAGGTCTCTGAGACTATCCTCAGTTCTTTTCATTCTTTTTACTTTATTCTGCTCTTCAGAAGTTATTTCCACCATTTAATCTTCCAGCTCATTGATTCGTTCTTCTGCCTCAGGTATTCTGCTATTGATTCCTTTTAGAGTATTTTTAATTCCCGTAATTGTGTTGTCTCTGTATGTTTATTCTTTAATTCTTCTAGGTCTTTGTTAATTGATTCTTGCATTTTCTCCATTTTGTTTTCAAGGTTTTTGATCATCTTTACTATCATTATTCTGAATTCTTTTTCGATAGTTTGCCTATTTTCTCTTCATTTATTTGGGCTCCTGTGTTTCTGGTTTGTTCCTTCATTTGTGTAGTATTTCTCTGCCTTTTTTTTTTAACTTACTGTATGTGAGGTCTCCTTTTCTAGGCTTCAAGGAAAGTTGAAGTCTTTCCTTGAAGAAAGTTGAATTCTTTCTTCCTTTTGGTTTTTGCCCTCCTGAGGTTGGTCCAGTGGTTTGTGTAGGGTGAGATTTATGCTGAGTTTTTGTTTGTTTGCTTGTTTTTCCTCTGATGGGCAAGGCTGAGTGAGGTGGTGATCCTGTCTGCTGGTGATTTTTGTATTTTTGTTTTGTTTGTTGTTTAGATGAGGTGTCCTGCACAGGGTGCTATGGGTGATGCTGGGTCTTTTATTCACATGGTTTCATTTATGTTGAGTTCTATTTGATACTCCCTAGAGTCACTGCTGTCACAGTCCTTTCCCTGGGAGTCACAGTCCACCTTACCTCCCTAGGATGCCCTCTAACACTGTGCTGATCTCTGGACCTGCTGTGGTGGCAGCTCAGACTCTAATCTGGTCCTACTTCTGTGTGTTCTTGCCTTCAATGTCCACAGCTATCAGAACTAGTGTGTTTTCTTTTGTGGGAACTCTCAATGACCTCTTATGTCATAGACAACAGTCTGCCTAGTTGACTGTATGGATTTAATCTGCAGCTTGTGCAGCTGGTGGGAAGGTTTTGGGTCTTCTTCCTTCGCCACATTGCCCCTGGATTTCAATTGTGGTTTTATTTCCACCTCTACATGGGGGTCATCCACTGGAGTTTGTTCCTGAGGCTGCCCTGGAGGACTTGGGTTTGCCCCTGTGAGGTCCAGGTGTGGAGGTGGTGCAGCTGGTTGGGTCACAGGAGTTCTGGCAGCACCAGGCACTCAGGGGAATTGGTACTAGGGCAGCAGGAAATATAGTGCTCTATAAGGGTATGGCAACCACTATTAGTCAGTGAGCGCCAGTATTCTCGCCTGGAGAAATCCCCTCCCTGACAGAGAAGCCTGGCAGGCCACAGTCTACAGGATGGCAAAGAGCTGGACACAGCCAAAGCGACCCTGCATGCATAGATGAAGACATTTCTTGCCTGTGGCAGCTCTGCCCCAGTGAGAGTTGAGTGTGAAGGTGGCACAGCTGCTTGGCGTGCAGGGACCCTGGTGGCGCCAAGTGTGCAGGGACTTGGACTGCCTCTACTGCAGGAGTTATGGCCCTATCAGTCTTTTTTTCTGAGCCTCTGTAGCTGGCGATCAGAAGGCCTTTTTGGCCAGCCTTTCTCCATAGCTTTGCCCATTCAGGCATTTAGAGGGCTCCCTTGCCTGGGGTCCTTCTCTGTTGTTCAGCACATCAGGCACATAGAAAGCACTCCTGGCTGGGGTCCTACTTTGTACATCGGCAGGTCAGGCACTTAAAGGGCCATGTGGGTGGGGTCCTGCTCTGTAATTCAGTGCATCAGGCGTTTGATGAGCCAGCCTCTCTATTATTCAACTACCAATGCTGGTGTGTGGGGAGAGAGAGGCTATGGAGATGGCTCCACCTCCTACGCGTAACTCAGCTGTATCACCTTGCTTCCATGGATGCCTGGTTTTCCTCCACAGACATTTCCCACCACAGTCTCCTCCCTCACATCCCCTCAATTCATCTCTCTGCAGTCAGTAGCAGCCCTCACCCTGGGATTGCTCCACAATCCCAGAACTCCAGCTCCCGGCTGATGCACCTTCTAGGGGGCCAGTGTTCCTGTCTGGGCTATGTATGGCTGCGACAAGGACTGTCTGATTACCATTCCATTTAGGCTGCCACAGATCAGCTGTTTCACCCTCGGGCTTGAATGTTTCTCCTCTGACTCAGAATTACCCCATGTGGGGATCGGACCCCTGCTTTGCTTACCCCTCCCGCAGAGGGCAGGTCCGGTCCTACTAACTCTCATGTTTTTCCCGCTGGTTCCTTCATTCTGCTGAGTTTGCATGGTTCGATACACTCTTTTCCACTGGTCAGGTTCTCCTGTCTGCTCTCAGCTGGCGTTCTGCATGCACTTCTGTGTCTGAGGGGTATTCCTGATGTACCGTGGAGAGAGATGTACTCCTCGTCCACCTCCTCCTCCACCATCTTGTTCTCCCAGGGTCTTTTTCAGTGAGTCGGCTCTTCACATCAGGTGACCCAAATATTGGAGCTTCAGCTTTAGCATCGGTGTCTTTATTACTGTATCTTGACCAGTTCCAGAAGCCTGAACTAAGTTAAGAAAAAAAAATTTTTTTTTCCCATAACAGAAGCAGTACATTTTCAGCATATGTACTGCTTCTGTTATGGGAAAAAAAATTTTTTTTTCTTAATTTAGTTGACTGGGTCAGGGAGAGAGGGAGACAGAAAAGAAAGAAATGTAGGATCTCCTTCACAGTTAAAATTAACTAAATTACCCAGGTAATGGTAATTAATTAAGCAGTCTATATTAAGCTAGTATCTTAAACAGCTGCCCTTTTCTGTATATGTTAATGGTTTATAAAATCAGATAAATATATAATTGGAAAAGATAGAATAATTAAGCTCATTAAAAGCCTAGACCCATGATTCTTCAATGTTAGCATACATTAGAATGTGATGGGAGTGTGATAGGTGGACCCCACCTCCAGAACTTGACTTAACAGGTCTGAAATGGCTCTGGAATTCGCATTTCTAATAAGTTCCCAGGTGATGCTCTTGTTGTTTCCCAGGATTACACTTTGAGAACCGCTGCATTTGATTGTTTCTCAGTAATTAAGATGCTACCAAGATTCTCTTTAGTATTATGTAAGGTGTACCAGACCACCTAACCTGCCTCTTGAGAAACCTATTTGCAGGTCAGGAAGCAGCAGTTAGAACTGGACATGGAACAACAGACTGGTTCCAAATAGGAAAAGGAGTACGTCAAGGCTGTATATTGTCACCCTGCTTATTTAACTTCTATGGAGAGTACATCATGAGAAACACTGGCCTGGAAGAAGCACAAGCTGGAATCAAGATTGCTGGGAGAAATATCAATAACCTCAGATATGCAGATGACACCACTCTTATGGCAGAAAGTGAAGAGGAACTAAAAAGCCTCTTGATGAAAGTGAAAGAGGAGAGTGAAAAAGTTGGCTTTAAGCTCAACATTCAGAAAACAAAGATCATGGCATCTGGTCCCATCACTTCATGGGAAATAGATGGGGAAACAGTGGAAACAGTGTCAGACTTTATTTTTGGGGGCTCCAAAATCACTGAGGATGGTGACTGCAGCCATGAAATTAAAAGATGGTTACTCCTTGGAAGAAAAGTTATGACCAACCTAGATAGCATATTGAAAAGTAGAGAGATTACTTTGCCAACAAAGGTCCGTCTAGTCAAGGCTATGGTTTTTCTAGTGGTCATGTATGGATGTGAGAGTTGGACTGTGAAGAAAGCTAAGCGCCAAAGAATTGATGCTTTTGAACTGTGGTGTTAGAGAAGGCTCTTGAGAGTCCCTTGGACTGCAAAGAGATCCAACCAGTCCATTCTGAAGGAGATCAGCCCTGGGTGTTCTTTGGAAGGAATGATGCTAAAGCTGAAACTCCAGTACTTTGGCCATCTCATGCGAAGAGTTGACTCATTGGAAAAGACTCTGATGCTGGGAGGGATTGGGGGTAGGAGGAGAAGGGGACGACAGAGGATGAGATGATTGGATGGCATCACTGACTCGATGGACGTGGGTCTGGGTGAACTCTGGGAGTTGGTGATGGACAGGGAGGCCTGGCGTGCTGCAATCATGGGGTCGCAAAGAGTCGGACATGACTGAGCGACTGAACTGAACTGAACTGAAGGTGTACCATTTTGTTTGTGTGTGTGTGTATATATATATAATTATTACATACTTTTATATATAATATATATTTAATAGTCAATAATAAAGGTATGCAACTGTGAAAGAATTAAAAGGTTGAAGGAAAGCAATATTCTATAGACATCAATTTAATTTCCTTTAATGTGGTTATTGTCGCTGATAGGCTAATGCTGTTGTCACTAATGCTTGCCAGGTTAGGTCAAGAAATAACTAATTAATAAACTATTATATTTCAGGAGAGGGCAGTATCAGTAATAATGTATATCAGCAAGTACTTTGAGATGTTTAGCTAAGACCCTAACACTCTAATACAGCCAGTTTTTTTCAATATGTTCCAGTATTATTATAAAGCATTAGTTTTATTTAAAGATTCCAAAGAACCTCTTTATACACATTCATACTTCATTTTATGCTGCTTCTTTTCATTAGAACTTATATTTGAGGAGATAGTGAGTATATGCTACTTGAGTTCCTTGTCTTCTCTGATGTTTTGAATAGATTTTTCTGATTTTTTAAATACTCATATACCATTCTGATAAGTAATATTCTTTTGTTCTTTTTTATTGAGGTATAATTGACATACAATATTAGTTTCAGGTATACAGCATGATGATTTGATATTTGTATATATTGCAAAATGATCATCACAATAGCTCTCATTAACATCCTTCCTCATACAGTTACAGAATTATTTTTTCCTTGTGATGAGAGCTTACAAGATGTACTGTCTTAGTAACCGTCAAATATGCAGTATAGTATTACTAAACTGGAGTCAACCGTGCTATACCTTACATCCCCATGACTTACTCATTTTATAAGTGGAAATTTGTGCCTTCGACCCCGTTCACCCTGTCCCTTGTTTTCTTTCTCTCTTTTTTCATCTAAAGCCACTGGATGTGGACAAAGACTCATCTCTGGTGACCCTTTGCTATGGACTCTGTGTTCTGGGACGGAGAGCTTTGGGGACTGCATCTCACCATATGTCCAGGTGAGGAAGGTGTTGCTGTTTTCGGAAACAGACTGGGAAGCTCTGTAACCAAAATCTGAAAAATTTGAAATGGTTTTTAATGGAAGCATACTATGTTAATTTATTACAAATGTTTCTTCAGACATTGTATAGATCTTTTTAGTAAACACAAGTGGTTAAAAGAACTAACTTCTAAAATTCACGTGTGTAGGCAGCTGCAGATAATGAGAATCTAATAATTTAAGACATTAAAAAAATAACTTATAATGTATGATTGGTGTCTTCCCATATACATCTATTTTTCTAACCGTTCACTTCCTTTTATTTTTATTTTTCTCCTTTCAGTCTTTGCTCAGAGCATTTATATTCTTAATAAAATGGTACATTGGATTTAGGGACTCTAAATGTAAACTGGATTTCTTGTTGTGAACACCCAGTTGAATTAGAATTAAAAAATGCCACATAACGCTTCTCTGATTACTTCATGTTTTCCATTAGGCCTTCCTTACTTTCAAGTTAGAGAGTCTTTACTTTCTGTTTATGTTCAAGGACTCACTATTATGGTAGTTCATAAACAAGGGTCCAGGGCAAATAGCCTTGACCTTTGTGATTCTGATTCAGGGGTACTGGTATTAGTTCTTGGCATCTGTATCTTCACAACACTCTCAGATGATTCTGATGCATAACCAGATGTTAGAATGAGTGTAATGGAAGACCTTTGTCAAAATACGTAAACTTTTATCTCCAATCTTAACAGTAATTTAGAGTCATTCCTCTATGGATTGCATGCCCTATTTAAGGGAGATTTCCGTATTTCTTCAATTCGGGATGAATGGATCTTTGCTGACATGGAACTCCTGAGGAAAGTAGTAGTCCCTGGAATTCGTATGTCCATTAAACTTCATCAGGTAAGAGGAGGGAATTTCTGATGCATTACTGGTTTTAATGGTACTTCTTCACTTGACTCCCAAATTATGTTCCTTGGGATCCTTTTGAGAAATACTGATTTGAGACAAAGGAAAACATGATTCTTGACACAATATTAAATCTTAGAAGCCTGAACCTGTGTTTGTAACAGTGAATTTGAATAGTAATAGTAGAGAGTGACCTGGGCATGAACTTGAAGAAAAATACAAGCAGTGGCAAACTGAAAATAAAAGCCTTGGGCCCCTGTAATGGTTTGCTTAGACTTAAGGTGATTGTAATTCATGCCTGTTCTGTGGGTAAATGTTAGTTGATTGCCAGTGCAATATAACAACATCTCAGAAGTCTTGCAAGTATTATTATTTAACTATGAGCTTCATTTACCATGTTTTATAGAATAAATGATGGTTAGGACAGAATCAGCCTTAATTAAATAATCCTAGTAAGGTAGTAAAATGAAAATGAGACCCCCAAATGCAAATCTAAAGCCCTGGGCCCCTTTAAGAATATATTTTGAAATTAGGTACTGGCACTTGCTGCCCTTACCATTCCGCCTGACAGCTGTGATGAGATATGAATATAGCACGTGACAATATTGATCAAATCCACCTGCTGTGCTCGAATGGGGCTGTCTCTCTCTGCCAAACAAGAGGTGGATTGCTCTTTAGATGATTTTACCATGACCTGATGGAATGAAGCTAACACCCGTATTATTTAGGAGCATTACTAATAAAGACTGTAGTATTTGAAAATTTCTATTTTGGGGATGATGGGGAAAAAAATATTTGGGATCAAGGAGAAGAGGGCGGCAGAGGATGAGATGGTTGGATAGCATGACCTACCCAATAGCCATGAACTTGGGCAAACTCCAGGAGGTAGCAAGGGACAGGGAGGCCTGGTGTGCTGCAGTCCATGGGTCACAGAGTCAGACACTGCTTAACGACTGAACAGCAGCAACAGAATTGTCCATCATCAGACTGGCTTTAGAGTTTCAAGACAAAATCCAGTGTATTTTAAAGAAAAGGATAATGATTTCATATTTAAATGTTTTTAAAACTTAACAGTTTCTCAGAAGGTATTGTGTTTCTGCTACGTATGAAATACTCTTTTATGTGGCATAATTATCTAATAGCTCCTGACAGACGTCTTTAATTCTAAACATCATGACAGGTATTTTATCTCCATCTGGCAGAGAGGAAACTGAGGCACAGACTCTCCGTATTTTCTGATCCCTGTCTATCCCTACAAGTGCTCTTGCCTGGTGCTTCCAGTCCATTTCCTTACATGTATTTTTAGCCTGTGACAATGGTTCTCTACCTTATAATCGGGCCCAACACAGTTGAGTACAACACACTGTCATCATTAGCCGTGACTGACAGCAACAATGACAGATTGGGAAGGGGTAAGGAGGTGCACATGGGAACCCAGGGCCATGAAGTGCTGAGGGAGGGGAGAAGGTGAGAACACAGGTGCAACCTGGAGAAGTTCTGTGATCCCCGTACACCTTGGAGAACAGTGAGATTGACCTGTGAAGTAACAAGCAGCAGCCATTCAGTGAGCATGACTTTGACCAGACAGGGGGTTGCTGGTGAGAGACTCTCAGGCCAGGAAAAGATAGATGTGTAATAAGTACTGTTCATCTCCAAAGTTCATTTGTACTCAGGAAAATCCACAAAAGGCTTCTATGTTAAAGTATTAAATGGCAACCCACTCCAGTATTCTTGCCTGGAAAATCCCATGAACGGAGGAGCCTAGTTGGCTACTGTCCATGGGGTCGCAAAGAGTCGGACACGACTGAGTGACTTCACTATCTACACATGTATACTACTTCGCATGTGACCTAGCAAGTCCATTCCCACATATTTACCCAAGAGAATGAAAGCATATGTCCACCCAAAGACTTACACATGTGTGCATAGCAGTTCTAGTCCCAAGAGCACAAAGCTGCAGATAACTCCAGTGTTCATCAACAGATAGAATATTACATAGCAATAAATATAAATGATCTACTGTTAGATGCCACAGGAAGAATGAATATCAAATATTATACAGAATAAGGGAAGCCAGACGTAAAAAGAGTGCATATTGTATTATTTTATTTAGGTAAAATTTAAAACAGGCCAAACTAATCTGTAGTGACAGAAAGCAGATCAGTGATTGCTTGGAATGTGGGGATTGAATGCCAGAGGGCAGGAAGGAACTTGGAAATGACAGAAATAGTCTATATTTAGACTGTAGCAGTGGTTAACACGGGTTTACACATTTGTCAAAGTGCGTCTGACTGTACTCTTAAAATGGGTGCAATTAAAAACAAATGGGTACAATTTATTATGTGTAAATTGTACCTCAACTGATTGTTTTTTAAAAAGATTCTGTTTCCAGAGAGCTAAATACTTAAAATTTCTGTTAACCTTTGTTTCAGACACAGTGTCTGATAGGGTGCTTTTTAATTTTTAATTCTGCAATCTGTTATATGTTTCACTTTAGAAATTAAAACTGTTATCTGTGTAATATTTAATTTTACAGTGTTCTGTAATGTATCTATCAGTGTTTTCATCCACATAATCACCCACAGCCCAGAGATTTATTTTGCTCACAGTTTTGTAGCTGAAGATGAGCCAAAACTCAGAGAAATTAAGTAAATCACCTTTTTGATGTGTTCTCTCTTGTCCTCTAATCATTTTGTAAAACAGGTTACTTCCTTATTTTTTTTTTTCCCACTAGTCTCTTTAAGGGAGTTTACATGGTTGTTATAGCTAAAATACACCAATTAAAGTCTAGCTTGGTTTACAGGAGATATATAATGAAAATGTTAACAACCTGTGATCTCCTTGAGGACAGTGATAGCGTCTTAGTAATCTTTATATCCTCATTGCTTAGCACAGTACTTGGCAGCCAGTGAATGTTACGTGAGTTGCATTGTTTTCAACAAATAATATTTCCTGTGCATCTTCTCATAACTTCTCAGTGTATTTCTAAAATGCTTCTGAAAACCTTTCCTAGAATTGGAAACATTATCTTTTTTTATTTATTTGAAAACTAATAGAAAACAATGAAAAGTAAACATCTCCCAAGAGCAAGCGTCTTCTGTCATCCCATCCCATCATACAGTACTTCAGGAAGCAGTCACTGCCAGTAATTGGATGCCCATCTTTTCTGCTTTCCTCAAGTTCATTCAGCCATTTTCAACTACATTTATACATATTTTCCTTTTTAAAAATGTAATCGTGCTGTGTAAATTGATCTGGGTCGAGCTTTTTTCCCAGTTAGTATAATGTGGACACTTTTCTAAGTCAGCACCTGTAGAGGCATTTCACTTTTTTTTTAATGACTAGTTTTCCAGAGTGTAATTTTTACTCTGTTTATTCAGCTCTTTCTCTATTCATGGACATTCTGCTTGTTTCAAATATTTATCAGTAAAACACTGCTGAATGATGTCCATAGAAGTTTACATATTCATTCAACCATTTTAAGCCCAATGAAAATACGTACTTGGACAGGATGGAACATTCTCCGCTTTTGGCATGCCTAATGATTTAAGACTTTGTGTCCATTTTACTGAGAATGTGTTTATTGCTTGTCTCTGCACTTTTATTTTCTATTCAAATAGTTGTACAAATACTACTAATCCAAGGATGTCATTTCTTCCTTAAGTGAGTATCTTGCTGAAAGAGAGCATCTTATGTCAGAATGAAAAAATGCTCAAAAAATGTATTCAAGTTCTGGCACTACAATCATATACTAATTTTCTAAACCTCGTTGTTCAGCCACTAAGTCATGTCAGACTCTTTGTGACCCCATGGACTGCAGGCTTCTCTGTCCTTCACTATTTCCTGGAATTTGCTCAAACTTACATCCATTGAGTCAGTTATGTGATCCAACCATCTCATCCTCTGTCACCCCCTGCTCCTCCTGCCCTCAATCTTTCCCAGCTTAAGCCTCTTTGAGCTTCAGTTTCCAAATTTGTAAAATGCTGGCATTATCTGCTCAACCTTCTTGACAACATTGTTTTAAGAGTTAGGTAAGATCATGTGTTGGAGAACTTTGTACACTATGTACCCACATGTACGTGAAGACTTCCGTTATCCTCATATTGGTGGTCCTCCCGACTTGGAGGTGCATCTTTGGGGATATCACCCTCTTGCTCTCACCGTCTCACCTCCCGATAGCACACACTCCAGTCAGCTGGCCTGAGCACAAATGAGTTACTTTACCTGGGTGTAAAAATGTATCAGCCTCTTAACTATAAATATGAAGGCAGCTAGTATAGTATTTGTGTTTCCTGAATAACATACCATTTCAGAAATTCCAAATTGTGCTATGAATATTGGGGTTTATATCCTGTATCCCCTGTTAGTTTGGGGGTTTCTGAATGGGAAGTGTTGATACATTCCATATATTCCGTTGTTTCATCCAAGCTATCTGCCACACAGTCTTGCATGTGGTAGATATTAAATAACAACTTACCAAGTAAATGAGTAGTTGCTAAGATCAAGAAGACCTAGCTTCTCTAGGACTTAGGACCCTTAATTTGTCCTCCAAGCTCATAGTTTTAAGCCTTATCTTAACTAGATGAGAGGCAGGATAAAAATTGTATATTATTATCATACTAGAGATGAGACTTTAAGTGAAAAGCACCTAGTTAAACAGAAACATAGTTTAGAGACCTTTTATGTAGCGTTGAAGGTGAGATAATCCTTTAACAGGAAAAAAAAATGAAGATATGCAAACCAAATTGAATGAGGTAAACAAAATATAGATAAATGGAAATAAAAATGGTTTAGCTAATAACACTTAGAGGACAGGTAGGGTTGAATTGAGGAATTTGCAGAAGTAGTAGAGCAGTAATGAGCTAATTCCTAATCTGGATAAATTTAAGAATCAATCATTTACCTCTGCTAATACTAACACATGCTGATAATGAAATACATAAGCCAGTTTTTAAGACTTGTAATTTAGTAACTAGTTTTACAGAGGCTTTCATTGTCTTGGAAGTCATTCTGTAATTTTCCTAGAAATACAGGTCTATCTTTATCTCTGTCTATAGGACCATTTCACTTCTCCAGATGAATATGATGACCCCACTGTGCTCTACGAAGCCATTGTATCGCACGAGAAGAACCTCGTCATAGCCCACGAAGGGGACCCTGCGTGGCGGAGTGCGGTGCTCGCCAACTCGCCCTCCCTGCTCGCTCTGCGGCACGTCATGGACGATGGCACCAACGAGTACAAGATTATCATGCTCAACAGACGCCACCTGAGCTTCAGGGTCATTAAAGTAAGGCTTGGAGCACCTGTCTGTCTCTGAAAGCAGTGAGACTCAGAGAGCCTCATCCAGACTTCTAAAAGTCATGGAGTTCTTTCACAGGAAACAAAAGCATACAGCCGCACCACGTTGACGGTTATTGTTTATAAGCACTTAATAATTTATTTTGTCAGTAACGTACTCTGTCTTCGGAAGTTTCCTCATGTGCCGTGAAGCCTTAAAGCCTTTCCTTATTTCTGTTTTGGCAGTCTCTTGCCTGTTTGGCCAACATCTCTTCTGAAAATGTCAGCCCTGTATTGCTAACATGATTGATTCCTAGGTTGCAAAATAATACTATAACTTGTACTTGCTAGCTCACTGTAAATGGTTTGTTCTGACCTGTTTTTTTGGTTGGTTTCTTTTGTTGTTTTTTTAAACGTCTCAAGACTGTAGGAGGCATAATCTCTGAAATTTTATTTTGATAGTTTGAAATGTTTTACTTGTTTCTTCATCGAATCGACCCCCCCCCCGATGAAATCACAAATATCCTTTCAACTCTAAATACTTGTTAACTCTCATTTCTGTCAGAAATATCTGTCATCTCAGTTACAGCATTCAGTGCTTCACCAATTTAGAAAACTAAATAGACTACATTTTACTTGGTATTTTTACAAGACAGCAAAGGGAAGAGCTCTGTAGGTGCTTATTATTTAACAACCTAATGACGGTGGGAAATGGTTCACTCCCATTCAGATGTGACCTACTTGTATTTGTTTCCCGCTTTTCACAGCTGGTTATTGTAATATCTTTCATATCCCTCCCATTGCTACCCTTCTATTTATATAAATTTTATTCTTAGCCCCTTAACCTACTTCCTGTGTGTTCTGATTTTCAGGTGAATAAGGAGTGTGTCCGAGGTCTTTGGGCAGGGCAGCAGCAGGAGCTTGTTTTCCTGCGTAACCGTAACCCAGAGAGAGGTAGCATCCAGAATGCCAAGCAAGCACTGAGAAACATGATAAACTCATCCTGTGATCAACCTATTGGCTACCCTATCTTTGTCTCACCCCTGACAACTTCTTACTCTGACAGCCATGAGCAGCTTAAAGAAATTCTTGGGGGACCCATCAGCTTGGGAAATATCAGAAACTTCGTCGTGTCAACCTGGCACAGGTGAGCCGTGGGGCTGCCTTTTCCAGCAGTGGTGTGTCCTGACCCGCCTAATTTGTACCTTGTACATAAGTGTCACCTGGAAAGCTTTAGGAAAAATGCAGCTGGCATGGTACAGTAAAAACTCGTTATAGCTGAGCTTTAGGAAGTAGAATCTGAGCATGCGTATCTTTAAACTCTTACTAGATAAATCTAACGCACAACTCTGGTCAGGAACCACTGCTCTAGCATTTAATAGAATCTTGAATAATTCCCTCTCTAATTTTTTTAAACTCCACTGCAGCATATTGTTGCTATTAGAATGTGTGGGTCAGCAAACAGGGCAAACTAGAGAAAAAGCAAAGAAACTTGGGCAAGCTGATTCCCTTCTTTTTGAGTTCCATTTGAGCAGTAGGGGGAGCACGCTGTCCATGTTGAAGCTCCTTGCGCAATGCAGAGATGCTGCTGCCATCTGAACAAGGAGCACGCAAGTCTCAAATCTTTAATGTCCTCAAGTATGCACATGAATTGTTTCCTCTGCCTTTTGTCTGGTAAATTCTGACGTGTGGTATACGAACATCATAATTTGATGGGTGATAAAGAAAAACTGCAGGTCAAGTGTTGTTCAGATCTTTAAATATCAGAACTTAAGAAAAACGGGACTTGAGCAATGAACTCTAAAACAGGTGGTTTAAAATTCTTCCAGCATTACAGTAAAATTTCACCATTTTAACATCAACCCCTATTCAAACAGGAGGAAAAACACAAACCAGGATAGTGTTCAAAGAAGTTTTGTCTTAAAAAAATAGGTGTTGTGTTGAAATTGCCTTGTTTGCTCAGGACTGAGTAGTTTAATGGGGTGCAGGATTTTCAGTGCCAAACTGAGACAGTTTAAACTTTACACTTTAAAACAAAAGAAGAAAAATTACTACAGCAGCTCTATTCAGTTTGCTACAGCATACATTAGATTTAATTTACATCAATTAGGTTCTTGTGGGTTGTATACAGTGGCAAGAATTCTATTTCCAGCTGAGATCTTAATGGAACACGTTATTATGTGCAGTTCTTCATTATGATGTAGGGAAGGTGATAGAGTGTATAAAAGTGAAGTCAGTTAAGAATGGAGTCAGTGAATTTAAGAGGCCAATATGAAAACATAGAAGTCTTTTGCTTCCTGATGTTGATTGCTCCATGAAGACTTTCAAAGGTGAACATAAGTAGCATTAAATGTTTAGAATATCTAGGGAGAGGAAGAAATACCTATCTTGAAGTGATCTTGGGGGAGTGCCTCCTACCCTGGTGTTTGTTCCTAGGTTAAGGAAAGGTTGTGGAGCCGGATGTAACAGCGGTGGCAATATCGAAGATTCTGATACTGGAGGCGGACCCTCCAGCACCAGTAACAGTGCGACAACTGCCAACGATCCCCACAGCAGTGCATCCCAAGGAAGCACTGGAAACCCAGGCCAGGCACCTGGAGCAGGACTTCATCCGCCCGCCACGTCCCACCCTCCAACCCTAGGTAATCTGAACCAAAATTATATGTGAGATGTCAGTCCCTCAGCTGTGGGGTTCAGGTGGTATGTGTGTGTAAAGAGGATGACACATTACCTACTTGGAAATATGTAAGCAGAATGTGTTATTTGATTCCCAGTGGGCCGTTATCCTACCTGTCTATATTAATCATTTTATGTATATAAATATATAATACGTAAAAATAGCCTTTCTTTGAAAGTACCATTTTTAAAGGCTAATCATACGTAACTAATATAGTTTATGTAACTTCTCTCCTATTGAACAATGATTTGATTTCTTCTGAGTATTGTAACTTTGTATATAAATCGTTATATTATAATCTCTTATTCTTTTCTTGGGCTGGGAACTTAAGAAATGAAATCAAATCAAAGTTTGTGATATTTACGACTCATGATATAAAGTTCCAAAAATCTTTCTAGACTTTCTTTTTTAAACCAGTTGGTACTCTGACCAGTCGTACATAGGAATGTCCAGCTTTGAGTATCATCATTCCCAGCTCTGCTCCCTGCTCCCTCAGAGAGACAGGAGAAGGGGGTGGTCTTTAGTTCCATTGTTTTCATTTGCATTGCTGTAATACCTGTGGTTGGAAACTTTTGAGTTTATCATCTCTTCTTTCTGGAGTCATATTAAGTCTCTTGCCCTTTTTTCTATTTGGTTATTTTTTTCTTATTTATCTTTAAGATTTTTTTAAAAAATGAATTCATCTTTGTCTGCGCTGGATCTTTGTTGCTCCTTGTGAGCTTTCTCAAGTTGTGGCAAGTGGTAGCTACTCTCCAGTTTGCAGTGCACCTAGAGAAGGCAATGGCACCCCACTCTAGTACTCTTGCCTGGAAAATCCATGGACGGAGGAGCCTGGTAGGCTGCAGTCCATGGGGTCGCTAAGAGTTGGACACGACAGAGCAACTTCACTTTCACTTTTCACTTTCATGCATTGGAGAAGGAAATGGCAGCCCACTCCAGTGTTCTTGCCTGGAGAATCGCAGGGATGGCAGAGCCTGGTGGGCTGCCACCTATGGGGTCGCACAGAGTCAGACACAACTGAAGCGACTTAGCAGCAGCTTCGCATTGCTGTGGCTTCTCTTGTTGCAGAGCAGAGCTCGAGGGTGCGTGGGCTCCAGAGTTGTGACCCAAGAGCTTAGTTGTTCCAGGGCATGTGGGATCTTCCTTGACCAGGGATCAAACGCTTGTCCCCTGCACTGGTAGGAGGATTCTTGAGCACTGGACCACTAGGAAAGTCCATATCTTCTTCCTATTTATATTTGTATATTCTGGATTGAGCTTTTTGTCAGTTTTCTGTGCCAAAGATAGCTCTTCCCATTCTGTATCTTGGTTCTCTCTTCTCTTCTGTGAAGAGTGGGCTTGTCTTGTTTTAATGAGAAGTTCTTTATTTTTGTATAGAGCAATTTACTGATCTTTCCCTTTATGATTAACACGTTCTGTATCCTATTTAAGAAAATTTTCCTTATCCCAAAGGAAGGTATTATTTTACTAATTTGCCTTTTACATGAGAGCCATAATCTTACCTGGTATGCAAGCCAGATTTCATCCATTCCCAGATGGCATTGTCCTTTTCCCCACTGTTGAACATGGATCAGATTAAATTTTAAACCACTTACTTCAATTAAAAAAAAGGTAACGGCACTGAAATTGTTAAGACTCTAAATAGGTGTGTGATCAACATTTTGTTTGTTCTTCTTTACCTTTTGAGTGGAAACCTAAAACTGCCAGTGTGCTACTTTATTTTCTTTTCTTTTATTTTCAGTGTGCTACTTTAAATGTACCTTCTTCTCTTAACATTGATTAGCTCTTTTTAATTTTCACGTTAAAAGCACATGTAATTATTTTTCAGTATAATTAATAATAATTTTCTAATAATCTTCACATCACTCTTCACAAAACTGAAGAATTCTGTCAAGCCATTAGAATAAAGGACACAGAAGAACCTGCTATTCAGTATCATTGATCATATTCAGCAGTGATCCCTAATACACAGGCATACTGCAGTGATGCCTCTCTGTTCTTCTGTAGGTAGTATAACTTGTCATTGCAGTAGATTGAAAGGGCATTAATACTCGACTTTGAGAAATAGTAGTTACAGAGCTTGCCACATAATAGATCCTTAATAAATATTTCTCACTGTCTCATTTCCATGAACTATTTCATCTCTGATGTATTAAAGAAGTACTCGTGTTATTCTGAAATATTTGAGTGAAAGAAATTTTACGATTTATCTCAACCCTAAATCCCGCTATTTCTTGTAGATTACCTAATTGTGTTTTTCATATGGCCCAGAATTTGGATTTTAAAAAGCTTCAGCAAATGAAAATTATATGAACCACATGAGAAAAAAGATCTCAGATATTTATTTCTTTTCGACAACTTTAAAATTTTTCAGGTATAAATGTTAAATTCAGTAAATTGACCAGCTAATTTATGGTGAGAGGCTTAAGGGAGAAAGTCCTAGAAACTACAAAAGAAGCGACTGTGCTTGCATCATTCCACTCAGAGTGAGCACTGCTGCTGTCTCTCCCTCCCCAGGCACTAGCCACAGCTCTCACTCCGTGCAGTCCGGCCTGGTCCGGCAGTCCCCCGCCCGGGCCTCCGTAGCCAGCCAGTCCTCTTACTGCTACAGCAGCCGACACTCATCTCTCCGGATGTCCACCACGGGATTTGTGCCTTGTCGGCGCTCCTCCACCAGCCAGATATCGCTTCGCAACTTGCCGTCATCCATCCAGTCCCGCCTCTCTATGGTGAACCAGATGGAACCCTCTAGTCAGAGCGGCCAAGCCTGTGTGCCGCATGGCTTGCCTTCCTCCAGCAGCTCCAGCCAAAGCATCCCCGCCTGCAAGCATCACACCCTCGTGGGCTTTCTCGGGACTGACGGCGGCCAGAGCTGTGCCACTGACGTGCAGCCCGGCAGCACCTCAAGCCCTGCCAATAACTCCCATGCCAAAAAGGGGGAGGTGATTTACAGAGTCCAAGTGAGTAAGCCCAGCGCTCTTCTTCCACTCTTTCTCCTTCCCAGTTTTGATTTCTTGTGTTTTGAGTGAAGGACTCCTGTGAAAACACACCTTAGACTACTTAGTCTGAAGGAAGAACGTTTGTGAATGTTGTGAAAAAGTCTCTGCCAATGTAAAAACTGAAAGCAAGCAGTTTTTCACTGGTGATATTTGTTCCCTCTTCAGCCATGGTTACGTGGCCATGGCAGTAAGGTCTCCCGGGAGGCTAAAAGGAACTCACATGGCTGTTGAGTTTGTTTTTTATTGTATTATAGGCTGTGGAGAATGTGGACACAAAGAGTACTGTGAAAGAAATTTTGTTTGGAATTATATAATTATTCATCTTCAAGGAAATAATGAATTGGAAATGATTCATATTTATTTACAATGTAGATTGTGGATCCCGGTCAAATTCTGGATGGGATCAACCTGTCAAAAAGGAAAGAGCTGCAGTGGCCTGATGAGGGTATTCGGTTAAAAGCTGGGAGGAACAGCTGGAAGGACTGGAGTCCTCAGGAGGGCATGGAAGGCCATGTAAGTTCTTCTGAAGCTGGTGCCCTGACTTTCTGGACCTGTATGCATGTTTTTAGCTGATTTATGTACTTATGCTTAATTATCAAACTGAATTACTGCCTCTAATCGTAAGGGTAGAGTCTGTGAGTGTATTCAAGGTCTCTGCCACTAACTGCTTGTTTTGTTCTAAATCATTAGGTGATTCACCGATGGGTGCCTTGCAGCAGAGATCCAGGTACTAGATCCCACATCGACAAGACAGTACTTCTGGTCCAGATTGAAGATAAATATGTGACTGTAATTGAAACTGGGGTACTAGAACTTGGGGCTGAAGTGTGAGCCAATGTTTTATAACTTCATTTCTTTTCCCTCAAAATTCCAAGATGTTGGGGAAAAAAAAAAAAAGAGGAGAGAGCAGAAGATGCCTGCAGTTATCACTTTGATCCTGTAGGAGAGACTTGAACATAGAGTGGGCTAGGTTAAGCACCTCTCCTTCACTCTGATTCCCATCACTGTCTCCATCCCCAAATAAAGCTGAAATATTTTTTTAAGTTAGCTGCTGAGAAAACATTTTGCATGAAGGATAAAGTTCTGTTAAAATACATCCTTAAAAGTTTTTTCCTATGCATTACCTATGCTTTAAATCAACAAATTCTTGATTTCTAAACTACAATCTCATATTTTTCTAATTTCTTTGCCAAAAATAATTGCCATGTTTTGTCATAAAACATGAAATCCATTTACCTTGATTTTTAAAAACAAGTGTAGAAACCTTCAGTTTGACACATAGCAGTATAAAAGTTTAATGTACAGTGAAAGAGACTATGAACAGACATAGATTTATCTTATTCCTTGAGCGCTAAAAACTTTAATGAAAAAAAAACTGCACTAATTTTTTACAATGCACTAAAGTCTGAGATTTCTCAGAACATTTATTTATATATAAAAATAAAACGACATTATTTAAATTGCCTTTGGGATAAACCCCTTCCCTTTCCTTATAAGTGCTGCTCACTCTTCTTTAAGTAGTCTGTACTTCATGCCAGTCCACCAGTTGTTTCTTTTCAAACGAATACTCCATCTCAAGATACACGTGGCTTCATCGCTGGTGTTTCCCAAAGCCAGTAGTCAGTGACTCGGTCCTGTGAACACTCCTGCCAGCTTCCGTGTCCACACTTCAGATGGGCTCCAGCACCAGGAGCACCCCGGCCACCCTGCTTCTCCCACCTGAGCAAGTTCTGCTGGGGTCAGTTCTGGGAAGAAAAATGCTTTTTGCTTTTCAAAGAAGATGAAATGTCCAGGAATTTAAAGAAAGGATTGATTGCCTTTAAAGAGTTCTTAGCTCTTGAAGTCATTCACATGCAGTTCAGTCAATCAAGTAAAGTTTTTTCAAACAGAATTATCCAAATGGTGCCGTTCTTATCGTTATATCCCACTTTAATAGCTTTGCCTTTTCTTTTCCTCCTCTCTTCTTGTTCTGTGACTTGAATTTTATTTCCAGTGATTTATAGTGTGTAGGTGTAATTTGGAATATTTATATCTGTGATGAAATTGACTTAACTCATATGTTGTCTCATAACTTAAATTTTATTGTTTTTTTTTAAATGTATGTATTCAGGGAAATATATAACTCAAATTTACAGTTGGTCTAGGTGGGAACTGCAGTTTAGATTTCGTTTTCAACATATGGCACTTTTTAAATCCTTCAGAAAACTTTTCACATTTTGTGTGACACTCCAAAGAAGACTGTACATGTGAGCATTTAGGAGCAGCCATCTTTCTGCCCCCGTGAATGAAAAGTAAAAAGAAGCAGATGAAGTTAATTTCAGTCATACATTTTATATGATCTGTTATATCCAGAGTATTCCAATTTCAGCATGTGGAACTAGCCGTATTTCAGGTACTTGCTGGCCACATGTGCTTAGTGGCTACTCTGTTGAGCAGTGTGGGTGTGAAGTTACCTTTCTGAGACAGAAGGAGATCTTGGTAATTCTAATATAGATCTTACAGTATAGCATGACACTTCAGTAGAAGGAATGGAAACTAAGGAAGTAAACAGCTAACATATACCATATGATTGCATTTTCACTCCAAAACCTTTTTTTCTTTCCTTTTTCCAATTTAAAATTTTTGTGGTTATTCAGGAGCCAGTGTGCCTCGTGTTGATGTTTCCAGACTTCACACACTGCAAAACTTATTGTTGAGAAACTTTTCATCAAATAATTCATTAAACCTTTATATAAAGGTACCCTGTTTCTCAAAACAAATTGAATTTTGTTATCTTTCAGTAATTTTATTAATTAGGAATCCTAAAAGGAGCCCTGTTCTTATTTTTTAAGTCTAAAACTTGTAGTCTTTTTAAAATCATAATACTTTTCTAATAATTGCATCTGGGGAAGTATTGATAATTAAGGAAGGATTCATGTCTTAATAATTTGACCTAAACTATAATAGAGAAATATACACACTTTCAGTAATTAAACTGATTATACATGTCTTACTTAACCCTGTCCCATACGCCCTTGGAGGATAGTGAGCTATTCATTTAGATTCCCTGCATAGCATTTTTCATTAGTAGCAATATATAAGACTCCAGTATACACTCATTGGCATCTTTAGTTCACAGTTGCCAAAACTTTGAGAGTTCCTTAATTTGAAAGTAAGGATATGTAATTAAAACACAACTTTTTTCATTGTTCTAAATAGTTTTATTGATAGCTGTCTGGGTTTTTTTCTTGTTTGATTTTTATTTAGAGTTCTGGAGTAAGTTATCAATGGTTAGCTTTTTTTTTTTTTTTTGGTTATTCTTATTTTGTGGTAGAAATCATTTTATAACTCAAGTTTTTGGTTAATCTTCCAGTTTATAATTTGGTGTAAGCCCTCTTTTTACACCATTTTTCAATACTTGATAAAATTTTATATGTTGACTTTTTTCTAAAGAACTATAATTTTTCCAGAAGTCTAGATTAATATGTTGATATTTAAGGGGTTTGAGAGTGTAGGTGGTGAAGCTCTGTATTTTTAAGATGATAAGAGATTAATTACCTTTCAGGAAATTAGTGAACAGACTTCATCAGTGTTTTGCCTTCTTTGAGTTTCCATTACTGGGAGATTAACCTCCATTATATTTGAAGTATTTTTCTTAATATTACAAGTATATCTGAGATACTTCCACTAATCCTTGAAATAGAATTAGTCAGACAAGATTTCTCTTGAGCGAAATATGGAAAATTACTCTGTGTACCAGATGTCAGGCAGTGAAAATATAAGCTTTAACTTCAGCTCATTAAAAAGATGTATTTTTCTTCCTGGGTTGGTTTACTTTTCCATCTCATATCAAAATATAAAAAACCAGCCTCACATTTAAGCAAGGGTAGCTTAGCCTTAATGAATTCCGCTTTGCCTCTGAGCAGCAGCCCTGGGCCCCTGCTTAGGAATTCTTCATTTGGTCGATTGCTGCACTGAGTCATGTTCATCCAGAGCTGAACCTTTTAAACTGATGATTTGCCCCGAGGCTAAAATTATCATTTTATCTTAGTTAACTCACAAAAATCTTTCTTAGTAAATATATGACTTGAGAAGAAGATAGCAATAGTGTTACATGAGAATTATTTGAATTTGTTTACTAGCTACAAAATTATAAGTTGCTCCCCACAATGTGAATTACTTTTGTGTTTATTTTCATCACTTTTTCATGAATATGGACAAGACCTCACCCCCCCCTTTTTTTTTAATTTCTCAATATTTCTTCTTGTTCTTTTCTGTAGTACATTATAATCACATAAAATTACTTTGCTTGGACACAGACCCAGTCAATTTTTGACTTTTGTGAGCATACCTTGTTTCAGATGAGGTGTAAAACATCCATTGTTCTAGAGGCTTTTCCTTTAATTCCAGAATAAATTAAGAGAACAGTGTCATTGAAGAAGATGATAGTTGGAACCCCTGACTTTGAACTTTGTTTTGATCTTTGTGGAAGTTGAGTTTTTATTAATCTGGAAAAAGAGGAAAATTAGACATTATGATGTATTTGTGCAGCATAAACATTAATATTATGTTGGATATGTATAGTTTTTTTATAAGGTATTAAAAAACTAGCCTCTCTTTTCTTCACTTCTCTTATTTAAAAAAAAAAATATCTGGTTGATATATACCTAGGCCTTTTTTTTATTTAGGTGAGAACTGTGATTGGAAAGAAGTTCATTATTATACAAGTAGATCTGATAGGTATGTGAGTTGAAGTATTAATTTTGCTTGAAACAGAGGTGTATTTTCTGCTTTGAATCACCTCACCCAAGTCATCTTGTCAAGAATCACGTGTGATAAGAATTTGTCTCTATTGCCTATCAGCCACATGTTCTTTCTGAGTTAGAAAAAATAAGTTCTATTTGTGAGCTGAACTTCCTTATGTACTGTTTTATGGAAGCAGCATAACATTCTTTGGGGCACCAGAGCTGATTGTCCTCACAAGGTTACATGACCGCTCTGTTCTAAGACACACCTATTATATAGAGTTATACCTTTTTTTTTCCTCTGCCTCAGCTCTGTACCTGAGAATTTATGATTCAGTGGAGCAGGAAGAAAGGTCATCTAAGATTGTGATAAGGATCAATTCCTGCAGGTTATTTGCACAGAATGGGACGATACCTTGAAATTTAAAGCAGAGAATTAGTGGAAAAATGAGATGGCTGCTCCAGATGACTCTTGGGTTTAGTGTAATTGTAGTATAACAAGATTTTTTATATATGAAGCTTGATTCTACAACCAAAGTAATAGAAATGGGGAAATCGTGTCTGCTTATGCTTTTTTTTTAAAGCTTACTATAATTTAACTAAAAATAAATTGTAAAAAATGATTACCTTAACATTATACAAGTCTGGCAATGAGCTCTGCATGAGGAAATGGAAGGAAGAATATGAAAATGATTCCAGGAAAGTAGGTGGGAGGAAGGAGAATGGGTTTCCCTTTTCTGATCATGGGCTCTGGAAGTATTCATTGCCTCTACCAGCATTCAGTATAAACCAGAGATATGTACTCCTGTGTGTCTGTGAGCGTGTGTGTGTGCGTGTGTCTGAGTGTTTGTTATTCTGAACAGCTTGTAAATACTGTAGTTGTTTAAAATGGAAACTAAAAGCTGAGATTGTTTTTTCTTTGCAAATATATTGCATCAAAGATACAGTATTGACAGTGGATAAAACACTGAGGAAATAAATTTTTTTTCATTTTGCCTTCTGTCCATTTTTGTCAAATTAAGAAAATTAAGAGTTTACCATATTAAGCTCTGACTAGCATATTTTTAAAACATGTACTTGGTTGTGAAGATAATCATTTTAAACAGATGCTTAAGCTTGCTGACATGGGATTCAGCCTATAATAGAAATTTATCTATTTCATAATAAAAGGATATCTTTTCACACTTGGCAGAAAGGTTGTAGTTTACATTTTATGAACTTATCTGAATGTGTCTTGCTAGTGATATTAGATGGACCATGTAGGATGAGGGATGGAAATGTGTGCATATCCACTGTGCTAATCTAGATTACAGTTCAGAAAATGACCATGCAGATTACGGTCATTAAAACCTGGCAAATGCTAAATAAGGGTGTGTACTGATTCTATGTATAATACTTAAGGAAAGTGCAAGCTGACTTACAATGATAATAGATACACTCTTGACAGAGTCACTCATTAAGCCTTTAGTGAGTCTCTTGAAGTAACAGCCCAAACTGGCAGGGTGCAGGTGATGTCCTTTGGTATCAGAGCCCCAAACAGTTTGCTCTCTTTCTGCCCAGGATCACAGTGACTCACCTGGAGGTGTAATGGCAGTTAGTCTTAGGACAGTATTTTTATCTAATGGCAGGAAGCATGCTAGTTAAATGAAACACATCTTCAAAGAAGGGAATTTTCTGTGTGTGTAATCTACATGAATCTTAGACCCAGAGTTTCAAAGCGGGGTTGACTTGCAATCTGGGTCCCCTAAACCTCTTCGTTGTTAACCTCTTAAAGTGCAGCTTACTTACAGTTTTGTTGGGGTTTTTTTCCCTCTCCTAAAGAATTCAGATATGTTTTGCTGGCCTGTAGGCAATGAACTCACCATGTAGGTGCATTTTCCTCTGGAGAAGGAAAAAAGCACCTTGTGAAGTAGGGACATGACCAAATGATGGCTTTTAGGGTATTCACTCAGCACTTACTGTGCAAAACATTTGTTTGATTCCCCTCTTCTCCCATTCACATGTGTTTATTAAAACTAAATATTCTTGAACTTCATACTTAGAAAAATGTAATTTTTTCTACAAGAGAATCACTAGATTGCTCTGTAATTTTCTCAGGACATCTATTAATAGCAAGTGGCTGACTATTTTGGGGGGCTCCAAAATCACTGCAGATGGTGATTACAGCCATGAAATTACAAGATGCTTACTCCTTGGAAGGAAAGTTATGACCAACCTAGACAGTATATTAAAAAGCAGAGACATTACTTTGTCAACAAAGGTCCGTCTAGTCAAGGCTATAGTTTTTCCAGTGGTCATGTATGGATGTGAGAGTTGGGCTATAAAGAAAGCTGAGCGCCGAAGAATTGATGCTTTTGAACTGTGGTGTTGGAGAAGACTCTTGAGAGTCCCTTGGACTGCAAGGAGATCCAACCAGTCCATCCTAAAGGAGATCAGTCCTGGGTGTTCATTGGGAGGACTGATGTTGAAGCTGAAACTCTAGTACTTTGGCCACCTGATGGGAAGAGCTGACTCATTGGAAAAGACCCTGATGCTGGGAACGATTGAGGGCAGGAGGAGAAGGGGACAACAGAGGATGAGACGGTTGGATGGCATCACCGACTCAATGACATGAGTTTGGGTAAACTCCAGGAGTTGGTGATGGACAGGGAGGCCTGGCGTGCTGCAGTCCATGGGGTCGCAAGGAATTGGACATGACTGAGAGACTGAACTGAATGAGATGAATCTGTCTTGCCTGAAAGCCTTTTTAAGAAACCATTCAGTTTCAGTGCCCAGTAACCTGTGCTGAAGGGTTTCCCTGGTGGCTCAGGTTAAAGCGTCTGCCTCCAATGCAGGAGACCCAGGTTCAATCCCTGGGTCAGGGAGATCCCCTGGAGAAGGAAATGATAACCCACTCCAGTATTCTTGCATGGAGAATCCCATGGATGGAGAAGCCTGGTAGGCTACAGTCCACGAGGTCGCAAAGAGTCAGATACGACTGAGTGACTTCGCTTCACTTTCAACCTGTGCTGAAAGGGAAAGGTCATCTTTTAGTCCAGGGTTCCTTTTTGCTGCCAAGGACGCTGTATGAATACAAAATAACTGGACCTCTGTAAGGATACTCCAGGTTAGTGCCATCCTGAAGCACAAGCATCCTGACTTGTTTTTATCAGATAGTCGCCATCCCAGGACAGCACTGAATTTAATCAGATACCAAGCAGTGCCTCTGTGCTTTTAATACTGTTAATGGGTTTGCTCTCACATATCCCCCACCACTGCTCAGTTGTGTACCAGTTAGTAACACCGTTGTGTAACAGTTAGTATGTCCTAGTGGGAACTCAACAATGGAGCACAAATGGCTTATGTGAAGTGTACCTTTCTTTAGACGCAGTGCAGATTGGTCTTAGTTGTAAATGTAGGGGTGACTCCTTTTGTACAATTACATTATGAAACTAAATAGTTCTAAAATATTTACTTAAGAAGCCTACGTAGCAAGAAAGAAAACAACTCAATTCAAAGTCCCTGAAACAGGAAATTGGCTTACTAGAAAATGAAAGGTAATCTGGGCTTTTAGGATTGGTTAATTCATGTTACTCCATCTCTGTATATCTGTGATTTTCTCAACTCTGCCTTCATATGTATGCTGGCTTTCTTTTTGGACTGGAACTAAGTGTCTGTTTCTGGGCCTCATTCCGTACATATTATCATTCAGAAAAAAGTACTTCCCATTACCTCCCTTAAGTGGGAAGATCTCCAGGCCTTAGCATGTGTCTCCTTGCATCTCATTAATGTAAGAATGTAAGATTTGATCTATGCAAAGTTCTTGATCTGCCCCTGTGTCCTGATTTTCTGAACCAGTCACTGACAAGAACAGTCACCATGACTGGCTCAGGCAAATCAGAGAGTCCAGAACCCGGACTCCACTCCACTAACAGCACAGCTGCTATACAGTGTGTGCAGAGGAGTTGGCCAGAGAGTCTGCAACAGGTCTGTACATAGCTTTTCAGAACTTGAGTATTGTTTTCAAGAATCAGATTCAGGCCACCTTTGAAATAGAAGTGTTTCTTTTAGGATGCCTCTGTAGCAGACGTAGGATACAAAGTCAGCAGGAACTGAGGTGGATTAGGTCCAGATGTTTGCTCTGTTTTTCCTCGGATTTCCTTACATCTCATCATGCTTCTGCTTTTCTCCATGTAAATTATTTCCTTCCTTGTTGGGGAAAAAATGGTAAACACCTAGGCGTAGAATGATCTTTAGAGAAAGTTTTTAATGATAGATTCAGTTTCTAAAGGACTATTCAGGTTCCCTTTTTTTTCAGTTTGGGACTGGATCCCACCATCTTAGTTTTTTGAATGTTGAGTTTTAAGCCAGTTTTCACTTTGCTCTTTCACCCTCATCTGAGGCTTTTTAGTTTCTCACTTTCTGCCATAAGAGTGATATCACCTGCGTATATAAGGTTGTTGACATTTTTCTTGGCAATCTTGATTCCAGTTTGTGATTCATTTAGCCCAGCATTTTGCATGATATACTCTGCCTATAAGTTAAATAAACAAGATGACAATATATAGCCTTGTCATATTCCTTTCCCAATTTTGAACCAGTCATTTGTTCCATGTAAGGTTCTAACTGTTGCTTCTTGACCTGCATACAGGTTTCTCAGGAGACAGGTATGGTGGTCTGGTATTCTCATCTTTTTTAAGAATTTTCTACAGTTTGTTGTGAGGCTTCAGCATAGTCAGTGAAGCAGGAATAAATGTTTTGTTTGGAATTCCCTTGCTTTTTCTATGATCCAGTGGATGTTAGCTCATAAATTTAGATGTTCTCAGTTCACATATTGTTGAAGCCTAGCTTGAAGGATTTTGAGCATAAACTTACTAGCATGTGAAATGAGTGCAATTGTATAGTAGTTTGTATATTCTTTGGCAATACCCTTCTTGGGGGTTGGAATGAAAACTCACCTTTTCCAGTCCTGTGGCCACTGCTGAGTTTCCCAAATTTGCTGACATATTGAGTGCAGCACTGTAACAACACCATCTTTTAGGATTTTAAATATCTCAGCTGGAATTGCATCACCTCTCCTAGCCTTGTTTGTAGTAATGCTTCCTAAGACACACTTGACTTCACACTCCAGGATGTCTGGCTCTAGGTGAGTGACCACACCATCATAGTTATCTGGGTCATTAAGACCTTTTTTGCATAGTTCTTCTGTGTATTCTTGCCACCTCTTTTTAACCTGCTCTGTTAGATCCTTACTGTTTCTGTCATTTATCCTGCTCATCCTCACATGAAATTTGTTCTTCAGTTACCAGGTCGTGTCGGACTCTTCCCGATCCCATGGACTGCAGCATGCAGGCTTCCTTGTCCCTCACCACCATCTCCCAGAGTTTGCCCAAGTTCATCTCCTTTGAATCAGTGATGCCACGCAGTCATCTCAACCTCTGTCACCCTCTTCTCCTGCCTTCAGTATTTTCCAGCATCAGGGTCTTTTCCAGTGAGTCAACCCTTCACATGAGGTGGCCAAAGTATTGGAGCTTCTGCTTCAGCATCAGTTCTTGGAAGAGTATTCAGGGTTGATTTCCTTTAAGACTGGTTTGATCTCCTTGCTGTCCAAGGGACTCTCAAGAGTCTTCTCCAGCATCACAGTCAGAAAGCATCAATTCTTCAAGTTCTGCCTTCTTTATTGTCTAGCTCTCACATTCATACATGACTCCTGGAAAGACCATAGCCTTGAACATAGGGACCTTCGTTGGCAAAGTGATGTCTTTGCTTTTTAACACACTGTCCAGGTTTGTCATAGCTTTCCTTCCAAGAAGCAGTCATCTTCAAATTTCATGACTGCAGTCAACCATCCGCAGTGATTTTAGATCCCAAGAAGAGGAAACTTATCATTGCTTCCATCTTTTCCCCTTTGCCATGAAGTTTTGGGACCAGATGCCATGATCTGAGTTTTAAGCCGGCTTTTTCACTCTCCTCCTCCTCCACCCTCAACAAGATTCCTCTTCGCTTTCTTCCATATCTAAGGTTGTTGATATTTCTCCCAGCCATCTTGATTCCAGCCCAGCATTTCGTATGATGTACTCTGCATATAAGTTAAATAAACAAGGTGACAATAAACAGCCTTGTTGTACTCTTCTCAATCCTGAATGAGTCAGTTTTTCCATACAGGGTTCTAACTGAGAAACCGCATACCGGTTTCTCAGGAGGCAGGTAAGATGGTCTGGGATTCCCATTTCTTTAAGAGTTTTCTTTAAGTTGTTAGGATCCACATAGTCAAAGTCTTTAGCGTAGTCATTGAAACAGAGGTATATGTTTTTCTGGAGTTCTCTTGCTTTCTCTATGATCCAGAGAATGTCGGCAATTTGATCTCTGCTTCCTCTGCCTTTTCTAAACCCAGCCTGAACATCTGGAAGTTTTCAGTTCACATAATGCTGAAGCCTAGCTTGGGGGAGGATTTTGAACATAACTAGCACAGGAGATGCGTGTCGTTGTCCTGTGGTTTGAACATTCTTTAGTACTGCCTTTGTTGGAAATTGGGATGAAGATTGACCTTTTCCAGTCCCGTGGCCACTGCTATGTTTTCCAAATTTGCTGGCATATGGAGTGCAACACTTGAATTGCATCATTTTTTAGGATTTTAAATAGCTCTGCTGGAATTACATCACTCCCACTAGCTTTATTGCATGAAATGTTCCCTTGATATATCCAATTTTCTTGGAGAGAACTCTAGTTTTTCCCATTCTATTGTTTCCTCAGCTTCTTTGCACTGTTCATCTAAGAAGGCCTTCTTATCTCTCCTTGCTGTTCTCTGGAACTCAGCATTCATTTGGATGTATCTTTCCCTTTCTTCCTTGCTTTTTTGCTTCTCTTCTTTCCTGCATTATGTGTAAAGGCTCCTTAGACAACCACTTTGCCTTTTTGCATTTCTTTTTCTTCGGGATGGTTTTGGTCACTGACTCTGGTACAGTGTTACAAACCTCCATCCATAGTTTTTCAGGCATTCTGTCTACCAGATCTAATCCCTTGAATCTATTCATCACCACCACTGTATAATCATAAGAGATTTGATATAGGTTATACCTGAATGGCCTAGTGGTTTTCACTACTTTCTTCAATTTAAGCCTGAATTTTGCAATAAGGAGCTGATGATCTGAGCCACAGTCAACTCCAGGTCTTATTTTTGCTGACTGGATGGAGCTTCTCCATCCTCAGCTGCAAAGAATATGATCAGTCTGATTTCAGTACTGACCATCTGGTGATGTCCATGTGTAATATCTTGTGTTGCTGGAAGAGGGTGTTTGCTATGACCAGTGTGTTCTCTTGACAAAGTGCTGTTAGATTTTGCCCTGCTTCATTTTGTACTCCCAAGGCCGAACTTTCCTGTTACTCCAGGTATCTCTTGACTTCCTACTTTTGCATTCCAGCCCCCTATGTTGAAAAAGACGTCTGATGTTAGTTCTAGAAGGTCTTGTAGGTTTTCATAGAACCATTCAAGTTCAGTTTCTTTGACATCAGTGGTTGGGGCATACACTTGGATTACTGAGATGTTGAATGGTTTGACTTGGAAATAAACTGAGATCATTCTGTCGTTTTTGAGATTGCACCCAAGTACTGCGTTTCAGACTCTCATTGACTATGAGGGGTACTCCATTCCTTCTAAGGGGTTCTTGCCCACAGTAGTAGATATAATGGTCATGTAAATTAAATGCACCCATTCCTGTCCATTTTAGTTTACTGATTCATAAGATGTTGATGTTCACTCTTGCCATCTCCTGCTTGACCACTTGCAATTTACCTTGATTCATGGACCTAACAGCCCGGATTCCTAGGCAATATTGTTCTTTATACCATTGGACTTTACTTTCACCAGCAGACACATTCACAACTGAGTGTTATTTCCGCTTTGGCCCAGCCACTTCATTCTTTCTGATTGTTGTTCAGTTGCTCAGTCATGTCGAACTCTTTTTGACCCCATGGACTGCAGCATGCCAAGCTTCCTTGTCCTCCACCATCTCCTGGAGCCTGCTCAAACTCATGTCCATTGAGTCAGTGATGCCATCCAACCATCTCATCCTCTGTCGTCCCCTTCTCCTTCCACCTTCACTCTTTCTCAGCATCAGGGTCTTTTCTAGTGAGTCAGCTCTTCACATCAGGTGACCAAAGTATTGGAGCTTGAGCGTCAGCCCCAGTCCTTCCAGTGAATATTCAGGACTGATTTCCTTTAGGATTGACTGGTTTGATCTCCTTGCAATCCAAGGACTCTATCCACTCTTCCCCAGTAGCATATTGGACACCTTCTGACCTGAGGGGCTCATCTTCCTGTGTCATATCTTTTTGCCTTTTCATACTGTTCATGGGTTTTTCATAGCAAGAATACTGAGGTGGTTTGCCATTTCCTCTTCCAGTGAATCACCTATTTTCAGAACTCTCCACTGACCCATCTGTCTTGGGTGGCCCTACACTGCGTGGCTTATAGTTTCATTGAGTTCCTCAAGCCCCTTCACCACGACAACGCTGTGATCCACGAAGGGGGTTTTGGAATACTATGACATTTAAAAAAAATTGAATCCCCCTGCCCCCCACCAAAGAACTTCTCTTTCTGTAAAAAATACTTACTGATACTTATTACATTAGAACTTAAAGCAGCAAATACCAAGGACATTATTTCTAAATGAATTAATAAACTCATTACATGTTAACACATTTTTATTTAAAATGGCGCTTTCAAATTTTAAAAGTTGAATAAAACATGAACTGTCTGCTTCTACGTACAATGTGTTGTATTGCATTATTTTGATTGAAGTATATGAAGAAAATCTGACTTCTTACATATATGTAGCTAAAAAAGAGGAGTATTTGAATAGCCTTTTCAGATAATTGTTAATATTTTTGTTTCAGTGCTTCACTAAAATGTGTTAAGTGGTAATTTCTTAAAGGTTAATCTCTTCTGAGCCAAGTGAGATGAGTGTTGATAAACTGGTTTATCAGCTGAAAACCATCCAGTCCAGAGGCTTATGACTCATTTTCTAAGACCTTAGACTTTTTTCTTTTTTTCTCTTTTTTTTTGCAAATATGGGGCGGGAGGACAGGAGGCAGAAAATACTTCACTTGGATAATATCTTTCGCTTTCTGAAAACTAAAAAGGTATCCAATGCCACGAGTTCTGACATGTTCTAGTTAACATCTCTTTCTCAACCTGTATTAGGTCACCCTCTGGGAATGCAGGTCAGAAAGAAAACCTATAGGTTATGTAGGCCATGGGTGAGAGGGCCAAAAAAAAAATTGGTAAGTACTGAAGCAGGGAAAGCTCTGGTGTCTCCAGGAATTAGGCAAGCGTTGACTCATCTGCCCGTGGCCAACATAGCAAGCATAATTGGGCCTAAAAAATGGAACATCCTCAGCTCATGTACTTCTGCAGAGCATGAAGAATAAAGTCAAATTTAGGGTGCTTTTTTTTCATAATGAAGTTTTCACGAGCATCACTTTATAGTTAAAGCTGCACAGAGTATGTTTTAGATAAAAGTGTAAGATGCCTTGTGAGCTAGAATTAATGTGGAGAGAGGCTCTGAAGAGAGGCAGATTGCCTATTCAAATATGTGTGGGTTTGGAGTTTGTTAGGAGTTGATATTGTCAGGACATAAGTTTTTTAGGAACTTGATTTTTTTCTCAGAATCTGAAATAACCTCAGAAAGCAGCTAATGATAATGAAAGTAGTAGAAGGCCAATATGTTGATGAAAATGCCAATGTATGGATTTACAGTTCTAGAGACGGGCATTCTCAGCCTCGCATCAGAAGGTTCGGTCATCAGAAGTTAGTTTATGGACATAGAGCACAAGGACCTGTGTGATTCTGGACATTGTGTTTTTCCTGGCTTGGGATAGCACACTGTATATTTCTTTCTGCTTTTCTAACGATGGAATGTTTATGTCCATCAGTTTTAGTGTCCTCACTCTGCAGTAAACACTGTCAAATTTTGGTCTTTGGCTTCCTTTTTCTAGGCTCCAAGCAGACCACGTTTCTTCTGTTGTCACATTCTTGCTTCATTCAGTTGTGTTAACACGACTGTGCCAGGTCCCAGCTTTCTCACACTCAGTGGATTACTCAACACCTTGCCCTTTCTGCTTTGATTGTGGAGAACTAGTCTTACCCACTGGTGTGAAGTTTACTAGTTCGAACATGGGCAAGTCGCTTTACCTTACAGTTCAGAAGACATAACTTGACTACACCTCCTACTTCATTACATTTCCAACTAAGAATAATTATCTTCTCCAAATACACCATTAATTTGGGGAAGGGAAAATTGTCTGCCTTATGACTTTTAGACTAGGAGCAAACATGTTTTAAGAGATTAAAAGCAAAATCTAATTTTTTAAAAAATTGAAGTTCAGACTCTGTTTAGCTTGAAAGGGACAGTTGTAAGTTGATCTTGGATAGTCAGTGTTCCAAGAATGTGGAAGATAAATGACACAAACTGATTAAACACAATCTAACAGTGAAAAATTAAAACGATGCTGACATGTCTGTGGCAAAGAGCTGGAATATTGGCATACTCTTGCCAAACTAAAGATTCTGGAAAGTAAATTATATTTCCATTGCAGATTTTAGCAAAAGGACTCTATATAAAGCTGTAGTGACTTTCTTTGAAAAGTGTTTATTGAAGTAAGCATGTGAGCCCCCATTGCGTGCCAGATAAATTCACAAGAAATCCGCCAAGTGTTTTTATCATCTTGTAAATGTGGAAATTGAGGGTTAAAAGATAATTTTCAGGAAAAGATTAAATCATGGTCCTCAGATATAAAAATGTACACATGTTCAAGACTTTATCTGATGCATTAATCTGGAGAACTAACTGCATGTTGTAACACATTCAAATTTAAAATGTTTTCAAAAGAGCACAAATAAAGGAATAAAGGAGTAAAGGAATGTTGAATTGTAAAACAGAGACCTTTTTTTGTTGTTGTTTTGAGAAGGAGTTCATTGAACCTCCACTAGACTGGATAGAATTTACATATCTTATTATCAAATAAGACCTACATTTTATAAAGTTAGAAACTAACTCCCAGAGTCAAAACCTGGTAAGACAGCAAAAGTGCTATGGGTGTTGCAGTTTTCCATTGATGTTCATGTTTTCTCTACCTTATTTTCAGTAATTGGCCTGAGATAATACACATGATAAGTGGCATGATGGAGGTAAGATTGGGGAAAATTCCTGGCGAGCGGGGGGAGTTGTCCAGGACATTCAAATTGCAAGGGAATCCCTGAGGAAATCCTCAGGGATTCAGTCTTGAGGCAGTGTTGACTGTGGCAGTAGCTTTTGTGGAAGCAGACCCACGCCTGGTGTCTTTGCATAGGGAGTTTATTGAGAGTGCTCTTCAGGCACAGTACAGGTGAGGAAACCAGAAGCTGGCTTGATGAACTGTTGATGTAATTACAACCAAGGCCTTCGTTAAAATCCATGGGAAGACCTGGAGCTGGGGTGGCCCTTCTGAGATGTAAGGATACGTCTTGGGGTGGCAAAACTCCTGACAGTGGGGGGAGTCATTATCTCCATCCTGAGGTAGAATTCGGGCAAGCACCACAGTGCCCACCTCAGTGCTTGGCCGGCTCCTATCCACGCGTCTCCCTCCTCGACCACCCTCCTGACCAGCACCCCTGCTAGTCTAGTCTAAGGATAACCCCCACTCCCTCATTCCTGAGAGCCCTGAGTCTCGGTCACCATGCTCTTCCCCAGCAGTGACTGCTGTACCTGACGGACCATTTTTCATGTAAATTGGATAAGGGATTACCAAGAGACCCCAGTGCATCACCTGGGTGCCAGGTGTGTCTTTTCAGCTCCCATTGCATGCAGGAGGAGCCCTGCTTCTCCTGATTTCCTTTCCACCAAGGAAAGAACATGATGGTGATTTCTTGCTCATCGACTTCTTAGCACAAAGGACCCAAAGTGACTGGGTGATAGCCATAGCTTAAAACTGAATGGGATTCTTGTTGAATCCTCTGATGGACGATTTCCACCCTCAGAAGCCAGGTACTTTAGATCCACTGAGCCTAAAGTTGTGGGAGCAGGAAGCACAAATTCTCCAGGTGGGTCATCAGTAAAGATGGTTAGCAGGGCCATTCCCATTTCTATTTGTTGGTTCCAAGTCTGGTGTATTCCACCAACTGGGGTCACTAGAATGGTCATGAATTTAGGATATACCCTGCATCCTAAAGGGTGGTGCCCCATCCTCACAGGATGTCATTTCCAAGCTGGCACCTCAGCTGCACCTTTAAAAGGTCACTCAGTTGTTCTATCAGACCAGCATCTTCTCCAGTAGATGACAGTGCCAGTGAACTGTGGCCATGTGCCCACTGTTTCTCTCTCTTTGGCATAAAATCTCGTGGTCCTATTCAGTGCCATGTGAATCTGACACTCTGCAAGCACTCACAACCATCATGCTGATGCCCTGCTAGCAGGAGAGGCAAAATAGATGCCCATGACATGTCGGTGCTGGTCAAGGTAAAGAGTAGTAACTGCCCCATTTAGAGTAAAGGGGTACAACGTAAACAACTTGCCGCCAGGTGGATGCTGGTTCTCTTTGAGGGGGTGGGTATTAAGTCAATACACAGTGTACAGCAGTGATCTCCATAGCACTCAGATTAAACATTTGGCAATGTCAGTAGCTAGATCATCCTTGGCGTGTAGAATCTCATTGTGAAAAGACCCTGATGCTGGGAAAGATCGAGGGCAGGAGGAGAAGGGGACGACAGAGGATGAGATGGCTGGATGGCATCACTGACTTGATGGACGTGAGTCTGAGTGAACTCTGGGAGTTGGTGATGGACAGGGAGGCCTGGCGTGCTGCGGTTCATGGGGTCGCAAAGAGCTGGACACGACT
The DNA here is from genome assembly GCF_032405125.1 of Capricornis sumatraensis. Taxonomy (NCBI): domain Eukaryota; kingdom Metazoa; phylum Chordata; class Mammalia; order Artiodactyla; family Bovidae; genus Capricornis; species Capricornis sumatraensis. The sequence continues at coordinate 20,217,513 of NC_091070.1, read as the reverse complement.
GAGTGACTGGACTGAGCTGAGCTGCCATCATGGCTGCTCGTTTCATGCACACATCTTGCCAGCTCAGCTCAGCTCAGCTCAGTTCGGTCGCTCAGTCATGTCCAACTCTTTGTGACCCCATGGAATGCAGCATGCCAGGCTTCCCTGTCCATCGCCAACTCCCAGAGTTTACTCAAACTCATGTCCACTGAGCACTGCCATCCAACCATCTCATCTTCTGTCGTCCCCTTCTCCTCCTGCCCTCAATCTTTCCCAGCATCAGGGTCTTTTCCAATGAGTCAGTTCTCCGCATCAGGTGGCCAAAGTATTGGAGTTTCAGCTTCAGGGTCCGTTCTTTGCCAGCTCAGGAGTGACTAATGAAGAAGGTGGTAGATACCAGCTGGCCAGATCACTGGCGCCACTTGTTGGTTGAGTGCCTCATCCACAGTGGAGGCGCTCTGGTGGCTGTTGACACTGTTAAAGGCCTTTATGCTCCTGCCCTTTCTCATAGAATACCCTTGTGCCCTCGTGCTTGTCCCTAACCACTTTTATCTTTCTCCTAAATTTCCGACCGATCAATCAAGCCGTTTGCTACTCCCATCAATTCATTTTTTTTTTTTTTTCTGGCTTTGGACTTATTCTGTTTCCACACAAAGTAGAGGATTGGATAGCCTAATTTTTGCCTTGCAGTGGTTTTTCTTCATCCCTGTTAAAGGGCCACCTGAATGGGGCTCTGTTGCAGCAACAGTCTGCTGTTGGCTTGCATCTACCTACCAAATGGACTCATCCGTGAACCAAACTTGGCTTTTTCCCTTTTGTAGGTCTGTTAAAAGGGACATGTTTCCACACCACCGGCCATAGGTCTGAACTGAGGGAAAGGCACTCATGCAGCAGTAGTGAACGGCGTGGCAGGGAGTCTGGACCACCTGCTCATGGAGCCCACCCATGCCCTCTCTCCCTGCTCTGGTCCAAAGCCCTGTGTACCACTTCCATCTTCAATTGGGTTGCTGCTGGACCTATTCAGACTTAATGTCTGACAAGTCACATGGCCAAACAGTCTCTACCAAGGCCAGCAGCAAACCAGGAGCTGGTACAAGTGCCTTACTCCAGAACCCTATGTGTCTACATTGTGCCTGTCCAATCAGGTCTACCATAAACCCTATACAGCATCTTGTCCCGTCACAGGTACTTTGAATATCATAAGATCTACCAAGTTGTGTGGACCAAGTGGCAAGACTGCTTACATCACATCCTAGCCTGCCTGTGGAGTCACTGTGATTTGGGCCCTCTCCAAGCTTTCCATGTGACTTGAAGCCAAGTTTGGTTCACAGAGCAGTATTCCCACAATTTGACTTTAGAATCCACATTGATCTATGGGCATTTTGAGTCTTGTTTAGTGATGGGAAAAATGAGTTCTTTATGTCAAAGGGGGTGTTCCAGCAGGTTCCTGAATTTTTATAGGCTTTATCTCCTATCACACTTGCTCCTTCTTGCTCATCCAGTCTGACTGACATGTTGTCATCAATGCGGACCAATGTGATTTTCTGCAGCATGTCTACACAGACAGCTTCCTTCAGACAGTCTTTAAGATGGTATACAGTGTTACCCACCTCCTGTGAATGCATACTCCTTCTGGCATTCATCTGCAATAGTGATGGATAAGAATGCATGTGCCAGAGTGACCATATTCCAAGTGTTTGCATTTGTCTGTGTTTTGTAGGGACTTGACTAGTGACTCAGTTGGGAAAGTGAGAGCCACTACCCTCTCTTTTATATCTCTTCTCATCCCCACAGGTCAGCTGTGTCTTGTGTGGAGGGGTGGATCGGGGGGAGTTTCATGGGTTTCTAGCTGGCCTCTCCCAGTGTGGTTGACGAGTTTGTTTCCCTGACTGCCAACTATGTCCACTCTGATTATACATTCAGGGACAAGGGGAAAGCCCTAGGCAGGTCTCAGAACCTAGTGGGTCCACTCTAAGTCAGACCTTCACTAGGATTTTATTTGTATTTTATTTACATGATCCCCATTTGTCTCCCTGACCTACAATCTTTAATTATTTTTATTTTTAACTGGAGGATAATTGCTTTACAATGTTGTGCTGATTTCTGCCATACAATAATGTGAATCAGCTATAAGTATATACCCCCCCCCCTCTTGAACCTCTCTCCACCTCTCTCCCCATCCCACCCCTCTAGGTCATCACAGAGCACCAGGCTGAGCCAGCTCTTTTGCCCGTGGTAACGTGTGCATGTGTGGTAACATGCATATGTCGATGCTGCCCTCTCAATTCGTCCCACCCTCTCCTCTCCCCGTTGTATCCACAAGTCCATTCTCTCTTTCTTTGTCTCTATTCCTGCCCTGAAGATGGTTCATCAGTACCATTTTTCTAGATTCCGCTGATGCTGCTGCTGCTAAGTTGCATCAGTCATGTCCAGCTCTGTGCGACCCCATAGACAGTAGCCCACCAGGCTCCCCCGTCCCTGGGATTCTCCAGGCCAGAACACTGGAGTGGGTTGCCATTTCCTTCTCCAATGCATGAAAGTGAAAAGTGAAAGTGAAGTCGCTCAGTTGTGTCCAACTCTTAGCAACCCCATGGACTGCAGCCCACCAGGCTCCCCTGTCCCTGGGATTCTCCAGGCAAGAATACTGGGGTGGGGTGCCGTTTCCTTCTCCAACACACGCATGCATGCTAAGTCGCTTCAGTCATGTCCGACTCTGAGCAATCCTATGGACAGCAGCCCAGCAGGCTCCTCTGTCCATGGGATTTTCTAGGCAAGAATATTGGAGTGGGTTGCCATTTCCTTCTCCCTAGATTCCACATATATGTGTTAATACATGACACTTGTTTTCCTGACTGACTTCACTCTGTATGACAGACTGTAGGCCTGACCTGCGTTCTGACAGGGATCACAAAGATGCTTTGGGTGCCCAACATCAGTATCAACTCAGATTCTGTTTCTGTGTCCAGCCGGTCCTTAGAATCTCTAGTTTTTCACCTTGGCCCTCAGGGAAGGACAGGGAATCATCCTGAATATGCTGTTGTGCTGTTGCAGGACGCTTCCTCCTGAGGGTCTGGCTTTTCCTGCTCTGAAAGCTGACGCAGATGCAGAAACTGCACAACAGATTTTAAGTTCTTATTGAGGTACTTCCCTCAGCCCCCTTAAGTTCTTTTGACTGTATAGACTGAATGATAACCTTGTTGCCTGCCTGCCTACACTCTTGCCCTTCTGAATGCCATGTTCTCCAGCCATTTCCATGTTCCCTCTGGGTCAGGCTCTGCAGCCACCATGCTGGCTCTGCTCCTCGTCACAATCATCGCAGCCACCTTGCTTCTGATCTGTGTCCTCTGGCCTCTCTTAATCCGAGACTCTGTCATCCCACTGCTATCAAGGAATCTTGCTCTATAGCAGTGTCCCCTGGCCTCAACCCTGGCCGCAGAGAACCACCTGCACTGACTTTCTCAGTTGTGCTGGTGCCTCTTGCACCAGCATGTCTTACTCTTGCTAAACAAAGTGCCCTCCCAGCCCTCCTTCCCGTGGAACGTAGCTGGTGGGTTCTCTGACCCTTTGTAATAGACCCATTTTAGCATGCTCGCTTCTCTGGACCTTGGATCCCTTCTCTACCACTTGCCATGGCAATCCTGGCATTTCTCTTTCACTTAGGATGGATTATGGCTTTTTCCAGGCTTTGGGGAACCAACCTAGCAGCATATTTGAATAATCTTTCAGGGGCTTTGCCAGGGTATCAATCTTCTGTCAAGGAGCGTGTTCTCATGTTGATGACGTCTCTCTCTGCCAACTTCATATTCAGTTTCCCTTGATTCAGCAGCCCCCAGGCCCAGTCCCATCTATATTCTCCTAGCTTCTGTCAGGCCACACTGGTGGGGCTCACAGCTCCTTCATCCCATAGTCCTTTCTTCCCTTAGCAGCCTCAGCACACCCCTGGCCAGGTGATGTTGTGACCTCACCAGTTACTGACCAGGCAGGGGAGGGTTATGACTTGACCAGTTATGGGCCCAGGAGGGGAGGAGGGAACAGATTGTCTTCAAGCGGCACAGACAGACTCACACCTGCAGGCCAGTATTTGGGGGTCTGGCAGGGTTTCAGGGTTGTCAGGAACATCAAGTTGAACTGCCGTGCAGGTACAGCAGGGCCATCACCCGGCCCCACGGGGAGCTCCAGACACATCGTGATCCCTCTCTAAGTCTCGCCTGTTTGCCAGGTCTTTGTCCTTGGCTTACACACCTGCCAAATCAAGAATTCAGTCTGCTCTGGAGCTCTGTTCCTCCCGCTGCTGCCCTGGGCCAGGCCTCAGCTGCTCTGCCCTCTGGCTGAAGGAGATGGAATCTACGTGCTACCAAGCATACCCCTCTAACGTGTCTCTTTGCCTTAAATAGGCAAGTAATTGTCCTCAGCCTCTTGCTGTCTTCGGTTGTCGAGACGGCTCATCCTTGGAGGGGTGAGGGTGCGTGCTGGGCCGAGGGAATTGTGATGCAATCCCAGCGAGGCCTCAGCCCGTCCCACAGGAAGCTCTGGGGCCTCGATGGTCCTTCCGAATTAGCTCAAATTGAGGGACAGAGGCCGAAGCCACCCCTGCCAGCACTGACTCGTTCCCGCTTGTGCATTACCTCCAGGAGCTGACTTAACCTTGGTTAGTTACTTCCTGTGGAAGCAGGGCAGTTCCTGGGGAGAGCTTTAGGTTTGGGCATCCACTGACCTTGAGTGTAAAGAGGAGGGCTACTGACAAGAGAATGGCTCCTGGAAAATGAATTGATAGGATCTGCTGACCCGAGAGCGTGGAGGGCTTTCATAGAAGAAACATTCAGCATCACCTCTGTGCTCAGCCTTGTGCTAGATACAGATTATGGATGTGAAAGGTCCTTGACCGTGAGATTGAAAACAGACACCAATGGAGGAGTCAGGATGTGCCAGAATTTCAGTCTGCTGCCTGAGCGGAGGAATGTGGCTAAGCAGTAAAGGAACCCTTTGGTGTAGTTGGAGCTTTCTCATTAGCTTCAGAGCTTGTATTTTTCCTCCCTCAAGAGATGTTCAGATCCCTGACAGAAACAGAGACAAATTCCCTGGAGCACTGGGAAGGACAGAGCTGCTGCGTTGGAACCTGACCCATCAATGGCCACACACGCACAGAGTCCACTCCCCTGCTGGTATGTCCTGTCTCCCTGAATTGCACCACGTGTGGGGACCGGACATCTCAATGGTGCCCTGTGGGACAGTACGTCCCGGCAGAGGTAAGGCCCTCCCAAGTGACAGTCATGGGCTGAAAGGCCTCATCCTCTGTCCATGAAGGAAATGCCAAGGAAGCCCCGGTGTGTGCTAAGTCACTTCAGTCACGTCCAACTCTCTGCGACCCCATGGACTGTAGCCTGCCAGGCTCCTCTGTCCATGGGATTCTCCAGGCAAGAATACTGGAGTGGGTTGCCATGCCCTCCTCCAGGTATCTTCCAGACCCAGGGATGGAACCTGTGTCTCTAATATCTCCTGCATTGGCAGGTGGGTTCTTTACTACTAGCATCACCTGGGAAGCCTGAGGAAGCCCCCAGTCTCTGCAGACAGAATGTAGGAAGTGTCCCCACATAAGCTGCCACCAGATGGCAGCAGGCGCTCAGCCCAGGCTAGGGAGAGGGTAAGTACCTCTGGGTGTGTTGGGGTCCCAGAATAGGGACCAGAAGAGGTAGGAGGAACAAAGAACAACTAATGACAACGCTCTTGGAGTCTGTGAAACCAGGGGGTCGACGTGTGGGTAGTTGCCCTGGCTACGTGCTCCTGGATTCACACATTTACTGCTTGACGTCTGTGCCTCTCGCGCGGTCCCCTTGAGTCCCTGCCTGTGGCTCAGCGTGGACTCTGCAGTCACAAACTTTAATGTCATGACTGCCCCTTAGAGCATCCCATGTCTTGCTGAGTCTTGCTTTCTCTCCGTCCTTTCGCTGAGCCTCACAGGAGCTGTCCCTTCAGCTGTGAAGTTGGACCTTCTCCCAGGACCCATGGGGACACTGTCTCAGCCCCTCAGTCTCTCGTCTCAGGAGAGAGCAGAGGGGGGTCTCACCCTGATTCCACCTTGGCAGGCAGGAACGGGTGACCGTGATAAGTTCAGGTGGCTTCCTGCTGAGCGCTGTGTGCTTCTTACACCTCAAAGTCCTGGGCGGTTTCCTGGAGATGACCCAGGAGCAGCCTCTAGGCCAGGGGAGGAGCCTTGGTGGTCCACCCCCACCCCCACCGCCATCTAGAAGCCCAGAGGGAAACCACGCTCAGTGACTGGATGGAGTGTAATGTCAGGCACTGATGCAGTAGTGAGGGGAGCAGGGTGGACATGGCCCAGGGGCACAGGGCCAGGGCCAGGGGAAGCCCCCACCCCAGGCAGGGAGCCACGCAAGAAGTGGGCACTCAGACCTAGTGGCTGGAGCTCAGGCTGGCCTCCTGGAGCTTTTGTGGCCCTGCCGGGGCATGACCACACGTATGATGCCAAGAAACAGCTGGTGAAGGAACAGATTCGAAGTCAGGAACTGTCCTTCCCCCAACTCCTACCATCCTGTCTCCCCCTGACCCTTCTTGTCAGAGCCTAGGACAGAGGAGAAAGGTCATATGTGGAGCGGGGAGAGGGATTAGCTCAGAGATGACCTACCAGTCACCAGCTCTGCCCTGCATTGCTCAAGGTAGGCCCAGGGTGCGTTATGCCAGGAGAGAGGGGCATCCCCCACAAGGAGAAGAGGGTGGAGGTTTGCAGGCTCCTCACAGTAGTGAGCAGGGGTGTGCAGGAGAAGAGCGTGTCTTCATGGAGGTGTGGGGAGGCTGGAGCCCCAACCCTGCCCTCCTGACCACAGCCAAGATCTGAGGGCTTCTCAGGGATCACACGGGCTGGATGGGGGCCTCCCCCAGGGAAACCCTGGACTGTTTGCAGCCAGAGGAGCCAGCTGGGACGTCTGACCCCAAGTAAGACCCTAGATTCTCTGCTCATCTTTGGGGGGTCAGGGTTTGTGATCCAAATTCATTTGATTGAAGGAAAATAAAGTAATATGAAATAGTTAACAAACCCAGGTTTGCGAGCAAAGATACTTCTGGCTCAACTGACGGCCGTCCACTGCTGTGTGCCCGCGACACGTGGACCTCACCCTCAAGCCCTTTGCTGCGTGAGCGGTCGTCTGGGTGCTTCTGCGTCAGTAACCGGCTTCTTTGGCAAGGTGTCGGGAATTCAGGGCGTGATAAATCCTCTCCAAACTACATAAAAACCACAGCTGCTATTTATCAAGAGCTGCTCTGTGCCAAGTACTTACTCCCGGGCTCCTCAGCCTCAGCACTGTGACTTTTGGGCCCAACATATTGTTGTGATGAAGGCTGAGAGCAGCCTAGTAGAGAACCATTGATTTATACTAACTCATTTCACCCTCACCACCCTGCACTGTTACCCCTCCTCATTAAAAAAAAATAATAAATTACTTAAAACATTGTGGTGGCATACACAGTACGTAAACTTTATCATCTTAGCCATTTTTCAGGGCACGGTTCAGTGGCATTAAATGCATTCACTCTGTGATGCAGCAGCCGCCACCATCCATCTCTAGACCTCCTCCATCGTGCAAAACTGAGGCTTTACCCATTGAACACGGACTCCTCATCCTCTCCCAGCCAGCCCCTAGCCACCGCCCCTGGGCTTTCTGTCTCTATGAATCTGACTGCTCTAGGTACCTCATGTAAGTGGAATCATACAGGATTCGTCCTTTCACCTAGGATGGTGCCTTCAGGGTTGATCCGTGTGGTAGCATGTTACAATCCCCTCTCTTTTTAAATCTGTGTGATCTCTGTTGGATGGAAACATCTCATTTTGTTTATCTGCACATCCCCCAGGAGACCCTTGGCTTGCTTCCACCTTTTGGCTATGATGAGTAATGTTGCCATTATTACCCCTTTTTGACAGAAGCAGAAATGGAGGCAGAAGGAGTGAAGAAGGTTGCCAGAAGTTCCACAGCTGGTAAGTAGCAAAGCCGGGACCACAGCCAGGCCGTCAGCTTCAGGGACGGGGCTGTTGACCACGATGAGCCCAGCTCGATGCATGCGGTCAGCCACCGGGAAACACACCTGCTTCCGTTGTCATCTGATCAGCTCAGACCCATCACTCTTTGCTGGGAACTGACTCGGGCTGAAAATTTGGAGAGATGGAAGGGTGTTGGGAGTTGGAAAATGATAATTTTTCTGGCTTCCGCATCAGACTTTGAGTCTTATTTTATCCCTGTAAAGCCTAGGTCAAATCAAGAGGTAGAGAGAATTCTTCAGTAATGAAACCTGTACAAGAAGTTCCCAACATCTCTAGGCTCCCACTGTCAGTAACCACACAATTCCCACTCAGTTGCCTGATAGGGGATGAGGACTGGGGCTCATATACTTCCAGGTACACAGAGAACACCTACCCTGCATTCCTGTAAGGTCTTCCATTTGAAAAAAATCCCTAAACAGGCTCATTAATAAATTCTTCCTTGCAGGTTGATTCCATGGCATGAGCATATTATAAAAGATGCATGTGCTCTCTGTAGGGAGGGAAAAGAAATAAGGCATCCCGTTGTTTCACCCAGTGCTTAAAAATGTCTAACAAAGTTTACAGAATTTAGAAGTGAAACACTTGTGGTTTGGGTTTTTACGTAGAAGTCCATCACACTTCTGGGTGAGTCAGCTCTTTGTCTGGATGGCCCCTGTGTATCAGAGCTTCGTAAGAAGCCCCTGACTTCTTCAGGTCTGCAGGTTTCCAGACACCAGGTTTCTAAAGCATAGAACAGCCCATGGTTTTACCACTTCCCTCAGTGTCCGTACATTTTATTCTGCCTGAAGACAGGAAAAGGCCCCTATGAAATCTCACCACCACCAAAAGCAGGAAACGTATGAGCCGAGTCCACAGTCCCTTCGTCTTTGTGCCCACGGCTGAGAAGACTGGCCTGGTGGGCTGGCTTCCTGCCTTCTCTGCTGGATTCTAGAAGATGTAAATGACACGATGAGAGAAGATAGGCTCCTACCCTCCCTCCCTCCACTCAGTGTCCACATGGCAGTTTGCAGAGAGAAAGCAAACAGTTGTTCTTTCTGTCTGCAAATCGTCTGGTTGCAAGGCGAGAAAGTAAAAACTGCAGTTTGCTGTGTCATCTCTGCAACTCTTACAAAGCCCGGCATCTGGAAAATCTGGTAGCCTGGTTGCAGCATCATGAGTTAATGGAGGCCCCCATACCACCTACATCCTGTGAAATATGAGGGCCCCCTAACCACACAAGACACCTTGTGCTGGTGGGCTCTTGTCTCCTGACTCAAAAAATCTTCCCCTTCAGCCCAGGACATGTAGGCCCTACAGTTAACCTGTTGTGGGAACATACAGAATAAATATGTGGTTTTCGTCCCCAGTGCCTGACAGATCCTCAGAACCCTTGGAACTTGCTGTCTTATATGCTAATGAGATGATTCATGGTGGTGGGGGTGGGGGCGGCGGGGATGATGGCTTCGGAATATGGTCTGGTCACCAGAAAAGTCAACCATGTGATTAGAGGGTTAGAAATTTCAGCCCCACCCCTCACTCCCAATCCGAGGGAAAGGAAATGAGCTGGAGATTGTGTTCAATCACCAGTGGCCAATGAGTTCATCAATCATGCCTGTGTAACTCCACCTTCATTAAAAACCCTAAATGATGGGGTTTGGAGAGATTCCAGGTTGGTGAGCACACCAATGGGCTGGGGAGGGTTGGGGGGCGGCGTGCCCAGGGTGGGTGTTGACGCTCTTCACAGCCCCCATCTTGTCCTGTATGTCTCTTTCATTACATTTGGCAGTTCCTGGGTTGTAGCCTTTATAAAGAAACTGGTAAATGTAAGTCAAGTGTGTTTCTGTGTTCTGTGAATTTTTCTAGTGGATTATTGAAGCTGAGGGGAGAGTCGTGAGACCCTCTGAACTTAGAGCTAGGGGATCGAAAGTACAGATGGCCCCTGGGACGTGTGAATGGCATCTGATGTAGGAGCCGTCTTGTGGGCCTGAGCCCTTCCCTTGTGGGCTAACTCCAGGTAGTTACTGTCAGAATGAAACTGAGCTATTGGACACCCGGTTGGTGCCAGAGGTTTGCTTGTTGGTGTGGAAAAACCCCTCACTGTTTCCTATTAAACTGTAATCTGTTTCTACTACCTCCTGTTTCCCCTCCGCGTTGCATGTTTCCTGGAGGCCTGGGTGATCAGCCTGTTACCTGCACCCACTGACAGCCAACCACACTGACACTCGAGGCGTGATGGCTCTTTGCCTGGTATTTAGCGAAGTATATTTAGCAGCATCCCTGATCTCTACCCACTGGGTGCTGGTAGCGCTAACCCACCCACAAGTCTCTGACTTTCTGAACAAATGTGATCTTTCCCTCCTCCTGAAGCTGGATCTTAAGAACGGGTCATCGAGTCACAAGGAGAGACCTAGGGTCTGGTCCTGGCTCTGTTTCTAACTCCCTCCGTGACTTTGGACCTCACCTCTGAGGTGGCCTCAACTGTAAAGTGAGGGTCTGGCCAGATTAACCCAAGTTGTGTTCAGCAGTTAAAAATGTGACACTGCTGGGCATGTTTCCTCCGGAACATGGAAATTCAGCTCGTTAAAGGCAGTAAGTCAGGCTTTGACCTGTTTCTTGTTCCATTAAGCCCTGAATTCCCCTCTGTCTGAATGATTTGACCCCCGATGTTCCATTTCACATCCTGAGGTCTGCAGGGGCCTGACAGGGGGTCTGTGTTGGGGTCAGATGCCACTGACAACCTGAGGAGAAGCCACCGTGTGACTCTGGAGTTAACTGCAGTAAAGAGTCTCGTGGGCTGAGTGAGGGCACTTTTCTCTGCCCAGAATGGTGCCTTTGCAGGATGTACATGCACGTGTGTGTGTGTGCGGGAGGCGGCGGGGGGGATAATATAGGAGCCCAGAGGCACCGCAGGTGGACACCCAGGCAGGGTGGCCTGAAGCCTGGCCTCGCTGCCTGCTTGGTCCCTGTGGGGTCAGCAGCCTCACGGTCCAGCCTGCTCTGGGCTGACCACATTCTGGAGGCAGCAGTCACCAGCCGCTCACCTTTCTGGGGTTCTGTCCTTCAAAGAGAGGCTTCTATCCTTTTCAAAGATAGAAAATCTGAGCTCAGCAGGCAAGAATAACATTGCAAGGAAATTCCATTCTCTAAATTAGACAGTACAACACGGAAAGTAGAAGGAATTAAAGTCCATTGCAACGGTGTCTTGTGCTGCCTGTGATGGGGGTAATGAGGATGGAAACACTCATTAAGAACTGAGAAAAAAAAAAAAGCTTGGTGCTTAGAACTAGTCTCAACCGTTTATATGAAGCATTTCATTTAATTCAGAAGATAGTTGTTAAGAACTGAGGGGAAAAAAAAAAGCTTGGTGCTTAGAACTAGTCTCAGCCGTTTATATGAAGCATTTCATTTAATTCAGAAGATAGTTGTAATATTTACTCCCATTTTACAGATTGGGAAACTGAGGTTTTAGACTTGGAACATCTTTCCCAAACATGCTTTCAGTCAGTTCCGTTCAGTCACTCAGTCGTGTCTGACTCTTTGCCACCCCACAGACTGCATGTAGCACGCCAGGCCTCCCTGTCCATCACCAACTCCCAGAGCTTACTCAAACTCATGTCCATCTAGTCAGTGATGCCATCCAACCATCTCATCCTCTGTTGTCCCCTTCTCCTCCTGCCATCAATCTTTCCCAGTGTCAGGGTCTTTTCAAATGAGTCAGTTCTTCACATCAAGTGGCCAAAGTATTGGAGTTTCAGCTTCAGCATCAGTCCTTCCAATGAAACATGCTTTAATGATGCTTTAATGATGAATAGATCTTCCCTGGTGGCTCAGAGGTTAAAGTGTCTGCCTCCAATGCAGGAGACCTGGGTTCAATCCCTGGGTCGGGAAGATTCCCCTGGAGAAGGAAATGGTAACCCACTCCAGTATTCTTGCCTGGAGAATCCCATGGACGGAGAAGCCTGGTAGGCTACAGTCCACGGGGTCGCAAAGAGTCGGACACGACTGAGCGACTTCACTTTCACTTTCACTTTTCAATGATAAATAAGCTTTCATGATTTCATCCTCCCAGGCCTGCAAACCCTCCCCTATAAACTCCCCCACCTTCCTTCGGCAGCAGGCTCACTGCGGGAGCATGAAGGTAGCCTTGTTCCCCTGTGTTGGGCCCTTTCATCCCCATCCTTAGTTACTCTTTACCTAGAATCTAGGCTAGACCAGGCCCAGATGCACAGATGAATCAGACACATCCCTGCCCTCAAGGAACTCTCAAGGCTGGTGGAGGGCCTGTCTGGGTTTGGGAACATCTGCCATAGAGCTGAGAATTGAGAAGACCACAGGGACAGTGGCCAGGAGAAAGTGATGCTGGAGACCAAGGGCAGGGAAGGGGACTGGAACATTCTCCGTAATGAGGAGCACCTGGGACAGCAGCTTAGGGTGGTGAGAAGCCTGCTGTCCTAGGGGAGGCATAGGAATTCACCCAGCTGCCAGGATTCAAGGTTCACCTCCACCGCTCACCGCCTTCAGAGTGGGGCTGCTTACTGGCTCCCTGAATTCAGATCCCCCCTACCAGTTGCACAGTGGGGAGTCTCTGGCTTAGGGCTGTGGTGGTGAGATGAAGTGAGAGGGCAGAACAGTGCCTGCCCAGAGTAAGCATTATGCGCACACTCCTGATGTTGTGACTGTTATTCCCTGGTGTCCCCAAAGAGGCCAACAGCAAGCAGCAGACTTTCTGAATGAATGAGTCACTGAGGCTGGAAAACAGGATCAATATGCAGGTGTATATGTCACAGGCTTGTGAGCTGCAAGAGTGAGTGGGATGGAGCAGAGCCCCAATAATAAAAATATAGGTCTAATTTATGGAATTTCTCCTATATGCCAAGGACTTTGCATTTATTATTTCTCCTCTCTCCCTCTCATACACACACTCCCCTCAAAGATTCTAAGCTGTGATTAGGGAAGGGGTGGCCCAGGGAAGTGGTTAATAATTTGCCTGCCAGTGCAGGGGGCACAGGTTTGATCCCTGGTCGGAGAACTCGGACTCTGCACACCTTGGAGCAACTAAGCCTGTACATTACAACTACTGAGCCCAGAGCCCTTGCGCTTGAACAAGGGAGTCCAGGGTTCTCTCTGCAACTAGAGAAAGCCTGTGTGCCACAACAAAGACCCAGTGCAGCCAGAGAAAGAAAGCGTAATTATTCTCTAAAGATGAGGCAACTGAAGCCAAAAGATACCTCTTCTTTCCATCAGGATGTTGTCCTCTTTGCCTAGAATGTTGGGTATTGATGGTGATGCTATAACTTTTATTTGGAAAGATAATGTTCTCTGCTGCTGCTGCTGCTAAGTCGCTTCAGTCATGTCCGACTCTGTGCAACCCCATAGACGGCAGCCCACCAGGCTCCCCTGTCTCGCAGATTCTCCAGGCAAAAATACTAGAGTGGGTTGCCATTTCCTTCTCCAAAAATGTTCTCTATGGGGGTTTAATAAAATAAACCAAACCAAAGGGAAAGTAACTTTCTTTTGAAGATGCTCATGAGATTGTCAGGTCGGGGTGCTCCAGAGGGCCCAGGCAAACTTGCCTGTGGAGGCCGATTTGGCTGCCTGGACCCCCAAGCACTTGTTCATGTGGTGAGGGGTGGGGAGGAAGAAGCTCTGTCAAACGGTAAAGGCATGAGGCAGGGAAGAGAGCCTGGATTCTTTTCTAGAGTGAGTCCCGCCTGCATTCACGGCTGGCTCCGTCACTTACCAACTGTGCCATCTTGAACAAGTTACTTAATATTTCAGTTCAGTTCAGTCGCTCAGTCGTGCCCGACTCTTTGCGACCCCGTGAATTGCAGCATGCCAGGCCTCCCTGTCCATCACCATCTCCCGGAGTTCACTCAGACTCACGTCCATCGAGTCCGTGATGCTGTCCAGCCATCTCATCCGTGGCCGTCCCCTTCTCCTCCTGCCCCCAATCCCTCCCAGCATCAAAGTCTTTTCCAATGAGTCAACTCTTCTCATGAGGTGGCCAACGTACTGGAGTTTCAGCTTTAGCATCATTCCTTCCAAAGAAATCCCAGGGCTGATCTCCTTCAGAATGGACTGGTTGGATCTCCTTGCAGTCCAAGGGACTCTCAAGAGTCTTCTCCAACACCACAGTTCAAAAGCATCAATTCTTCGGCGCTCAGCTTTCTTCACAGTCCAACTCTCACATCCATACATGACCACTTAATATTTCAGAGGTAACCTAAATGGAGATAATGATATCAATCCCTAGAATTTCGATAAAGATTGAAGATAATGTATAAAAAGGCTTATCAACATAGGCAAAGGTTAACTTTCCATCATCATTAATGCAAATTTTTAAATTATGAAAATTTTAAATTCTTGGGCAAATATTTTAAGCTTAGTAATGGACAATATTGGCAAGGGTATGATCAAGCAGGCACCTTCATATAGTTTGGTAGGAGTATAATTAGTACAATAGCTGCAAAAGACAGCTAGGCATTAAAAAACAGTTTTTTAATGCATATACCTTTTGATATAGCAATTCTACTGCTCTGAATTAAGCTTATGAATATATCAATTTTAATTAGGATACTGGATTGATTGCTATAGTACCCAAAATAACAGTGGCTTAAATACAGTAGAGACATATTTCTTTCTGGAACATAACAGCTCAGCTTATCTAAGGCCGGGATGCTGTGTGTAGGAGAACAGGAGGTTGTGATTCTGTGGTGTTGAGAGGTCTAGGTTCCATATTTTTTGCTCTACCATCTTAGAATGCTGCCCTCAACTACATGGCAGAAGGCAGTGCCCCACTACATGGGAAAGGAATGGGGGCCATACCCCTTCTCTTTAAGCCACAACCCTAGAGTCCCATTCATCACTTCTGTCATATCCCACCAGCGAGAACTTAATCATGTTCATCCTTAAATGCAGGGGTGTTGGAAAATGTGGTCTTTATTCTGGCCAGCCATGTGCTACTAAAATCCAGGGGCTATATGACTAAAGAAAGCAGAGGAGTTTGGTTAACAGGGACCACTGAACAATCTCCAATACAACACTCATATACATAGGCCTAGATGTAGGCATAAGAGTATTCATTGCAGCATTTTTTATAATTGGACAACCCTAGAAACAGTCTAAATGACATCTACAAGTGCAAGATTGATTAGAGAATGATACATTTATTCAGTGGAATATTATAGAGCTATTAAAAACGAAAGCGGCAGATATTTATCTACTGATGAGGAAGGACATCCGAGGTATAGAAAGTGGGAGTTGCAAAGGGGTCTGGACATACGGTCCCCAAGGTTCCAGCCTTTCTACGTTACAGTCATGTATTTTGCTGTTGTTTCCCAAGCATGAGTGTTACACCAACTTTTGCAAGTCTGTGGGATTTTCTGGCCCAAGACACACACGAGAGAAATGGTCTCAGGCCTCCTGTAGAAAGATACTGAATTAGAGTATATCAGCTCTTTTTTTCTGATGAACTTCTCCTTGGGTCTGTGATTCCTTTTGTCAACAGGGAACCTGGGTAATGACCACCCTAGTCCATTAAAAAGTTCTAATACTATAGTGAAGTGAAACAAAGTGAAAGTCCCTCAGTCGTGCCCAACTCTTTGTGACCCCCATGGACTATACAGTCCATGGAATTCTCCAGGCCAGTTCTGGAGTGGGTAGCCGTTCCCTTCTCCAGGGCATCTTCCCAACCCAGGGGTCGAACCCAGGTCTCCCGCATTGCAGACGGATTCTTTATCAATGGAGCTATCAGGGAAGTCCAATACTAGGAAGCATTATCAAGTCACATGTTTTTGTCTGTCCTAATACTTAGAGCCCCAGTTTTTTAGCTGCATGATAATGTTCAAAAATTAAAAGCATGACTTTCTTACAAATACAGGATAAACCCATGTCCAAAACTTCATTTAGTTCACTCATTAAGAAGGGAAATAACAAAACTGTGAGGCAGGTTCTCAGAGCTCTGGAGTCATTGGGGTTTACATAATTGCGCTAAAGAAGGAATATTGGCTGCATAGGTTGGATGCAAATCTCATTAACATCCTCCAGGCAATTAGTCTTCACCTTTGAGGTTATCTTTTCTTCTAGACAGGAATCATTTGCTACACAACTCTACAAGACAACTTTTAGCTTCAGGTTCTGAACCCTTAATTAAGAGGAAATAGAGCAGTCAAGCAAATAGGACGTTCTCCTAGAATGTTCAATAATTCTTGGGTGAGCCGGTTAAACAGTATTTCAGTGTGGCATTGAAAGGGCACACAGATAACCCCTTAGCCTTGTTTTCAGGTTCTGGGTTGCTTTTCTTAATGCTGGTCAGGTAACCCTTACGGCCACAGTACCTAGTCAAGGGCACAGCCTCGTTGCCCTGGGGCAATGACTAAACACACCCACCATTGTCAGGAAGCCCTCGAGAAGGCGCCGAATGTGGGGGTAGGGTACCAGTGGAGAAGGGCCAAACTTTCCAGTCCTGTCCACAAGGTCCAGTGCTTTGACCACAAGGCCGTGCGTGCGTGCTAAGTCGCTTCTGCCATGTCCGACTCTTTGGAACCCTACAGACTGTAGCCTGCCAGGCTCCTCTGTCCATGGGATTCTCCAGACAAGAATACTGGAGTGGGTTGCCATTTCCTCCTCCAGGGGATCGTCCTGACCCAGGGATGAACCCACTTCCCTTGCAGTTCCTGCATTGCAGGCAGTTTCTTCACCACCAAGCCACCAAGGAAGCCCCGACCACAAGGCCCTTCCCAGTTAATCAGACAGTCCTCCTGCCAGTCTGCTCTCCAGGCTCCCCAAGTTCTCCCAGCTCAGGGCCCAGAAGAGCGGGTCCCTTCTCTGAACCCCTTCATGGCTCTGGATGTTCCTTGTGGCCCTTTCTGCCAGTGACTTCTCTATAATTAGGATGCACAAATGTGCTGTCATTTAAGAGTATTGGCTTTTTTTGTCATTTCCTGCGGCCTCTACGGCATCCACAAGGTGCCCAGCATGTAGCAAATGATTAGCAGACGTGATTAATACACACCTCCGTGTAGCATCAGAGGCCCCAGGTGCCTTCTGCAGACGTGCTCTTCCCTCCCTCTCTGCCTTTCCTCCCCTCCTCGACTGCCCTTCCTTGTCGCAGCTCTTCTCCAACCAGCCTTTGAGACTCCATCCTAGGCTGCATCCTCCAGCGAAGTTTATTCTCCATACTCACAAAGCATCTTCCTTTCCCAGAGTTTTCTCTGTACCTGGGCCTCCCCCTCCCTCTGCACTGTCACAGCTCGCTCACACTTCATGCTGCCAGCCCAAGGGTCTTGGGCTCCCAGAAGCGCGGGCCAGGTCTTAATCACCTCTGTGCTCATCGCACTACTTTGCACCTAGTGATGCTAAGCGAATGCTCCTGGGCTCAAAGAATAGCTGTGTGAGTTCCAGGGGTGGCTGCTCCTGACTTTGGCAGCAAATTCTTCCTGGTTTGTTGTTGGCAGTGCTCCAGGGTCCTTCCATCACCTGCAGGAGTTGGGCCTCAGAGGGGTTTGGGGGGGCACCTGTTGTCTGTCCTCTCTTGCACTCATGGGGGGCCTGTGGTCAAAGGTCAACCTCAGCTGGAGCAGGTCCCTTCCTGCTCAGTCAGCAGCTCATCTCTTTCTTGGTTGGGGGAGGGGGTTGGGTAAGGCAGCTGCTGCCTTTGCTGGGGGGCCAGCCTGCAGCCGCACAGGACACGGAGCCTGGACCTGATGCAGAGGAAAGCGTCCTTCAGTGTACTTTTGGAAAGCACATTGACGCCGCTGAGCTTCTGCTCGACAAAGGCCCCCCTGCCCTTCCCCTGCAGCTGGCTTCTCCAGGGGAAGCAGCAGGGCTTTGCGGCAGAGGAGCCCTAGATACAAGTTACTCAGTATGTGGTCCATGGACCGGCAGCATCAGCATAGCCCAGAGCTGCTGAGAGATGCAGAATCTAGGGCAATACCAGGCATCCTGAACCAGAAGCTGCAGTGAGGGAGATCCCTGAGTCTTGGCAAAGGCCAAGAAAGTGTGAGAAGCAGGCTATAGCCAGCCCTCGGGCTCATCAGTGAGTGATGAGCCCCACTGGCCCAGGCCCAGGAGCTGAACTTGTGACACCTGCTGTGGAAGGTCCTGACAATTCGATCGGGAGTGCTCTACGGTCCTAACACTGGGGCTTGGACGATATTTTGATTGCTTTATGGCAGGAGACCGGAAATGCTCAAATGCTGTTCTCTTCTTTATACGCAGGGAAGAGGAATCAATACCCTACTTTATTAATAGTTGGGCTGTAACCCAGTATCCTCTTTGCAGAGCTGCAAAGATTAGGAGCCTGCAGCCACCGTCCCTCATCCCACTCCTGAGTCCCCATCTCAGGATGCACAGGAAGACAAAGCTGAGGGCAGAGGCGAACGCTAAGGACCGTCATAAATTGATGAGGATGTGGGTTCGGTGAGCCACAGCCCTCCCTTGAAGCGCGGGTTGGGGTGAGCTGGGCACGGCAGTGCACCCACACCTCCAGGCAGTCCCTTGGTGCCTGCCGGCAGAGCGCTGAGTCCTCAGTGAATGTCTTGTCCTTGTCTGTTCAACTGTCCATAGAAACTTTCTTTTGAGATACTTTCATTTTCCTGAACTACTTTCGTGTCCGACTCTTCACGACTCCATGGACTGTAGCCCACCAAGCCCCTCCGCCCACGGGATTTTCCAGGCAAGAGTACTGGAGTGGGTTGCCATTTCCTTCTCCATGAACTACTTTACTGAGGTATAATTGACATACCATGAAATTCACCCATTTTAATTGTACAATTCAGTGACTGTCAGAATCTTCACAGGCTTGTGCACCGTCCCACAGTCTAATGTCAGAACATCCCCACTACCCCAGAGAGGAACGTGATGCCCATTGCAGTCACTCCCCTTTCCCACCCCCGGCTCCTGGCACCACTAATCTCTTTCTCTCTCCCCTTCTCTCTCATCTCCTTCCCTAAATGTCCACAATAGTCTGGGTTCAGTCACTTTTCTCACCCAGATTTCCCAATTTCCCCCACAGGGCTCAGCACAGGATGCTTTCTCCTATCAGGGGAAGGAATGATTTAGAAATGCCTGGAATTTAGATTTCGAAGATAATTTAGAAGTTCTTGGCACGTAGTAGACGTGTCATACATATTTTAGAAGGAAAACAAAATATCTGCCTTTTAAGTGTTTTCTGTGCATTTTGTGAGCATTTTTGTGCATTAAATGTTTCAAGTGCATTTTGTAAGAAGGGGGAGCGGTGAGCTCAAAGGAATGAGCCCTTGAGTGGGGATGTTTCAGACCTGGTGGCCTCCACTAACCACCATCAAGCATGGGAGAGCTGATGAGCTCGTTGCTCACCGGGACATGGAGCCTCCTCAAACCCGTCAGCAAGTCATCAGAGCTAGAAACATGCCACTCAGCTTCCACCCCTGACTCTGGGCCAGGGTGGTGATGGGGGTGGGGGCGGTCATAGAAGGAGCTCCTGCCTTCCCTGGGCCTCCTGCTGTCACCAGGCTCTGTCTGGCTCCACAGTTTCCCTGTTTCTGCAGCCTTCCGGGCCCTCTGCTGTGGAAGTTTATTGCTCTGATTGTCAGGCATCTGCTTCAGCCCTTTTTTCAGAAGTCAGAAACCTCCTCCTCCCTTTGGGGAGCACTCACCTCCCTGTGACATGTATTAAGTGATTGCCTTTCTGCTTCAGACTCTCCCTTTACTATGATGCCTTGGGACTTCATGCTTTCCCTGCTCACCTATGCAGAGAGGAGGCATTAAAAGGACTCTAAGAAGGTAAAACCAGGCCTAGGGCTTTCTGTCTCCTTGCTTCTCCTCCCCTCAGCTTTATTGAGATATAATTGATATTCAACATTGTGTAAGTTTAATGTGTATGACATGTTGATTTAATACACTCATATCTTGCAAAAGAATTACTACCATAGTATTGGCAAGCACCAGTATCGTTATTTTTTTAAACTTTATAGAGGTATAATTTACATGCCATAAAATTCACATATGTAAATTGTACCTTTCAATAATTGCTAGTATTATTGACAATTGTGCAACCATGCCACAATCTTATCTTACCGCATTTCCATCTGCCCATAAAAAAACCAGAGCCGGTGAGCAATCGCTCCCCATCTGAGACAACCACCAGTCTCCTTTCTGTCTCTGGATTTATCTTTTCTGGACATTCATAAAAATAGAAGCACACAATCTTTGTCCTCGTGCGTCTGGCTTCTTTCACTTAGTGTAATAGTTTTGACGTTGTTTCATGTATAAGCAGGCATCAGGACTTTGTTCCTTTTTTACTGTTGAATAGTATGTACTCCAGGTGGAAATACCACATTTGTTTATCTATCAGCAGCAACACAGTCCCTATTCAGCAGCAGCTGAATCCATTAGCAGTTTTTCCAACCCTAGTTGAACCAGCTGAATTGTATCCCCCTCAGAGATACCAGGGCTTCCCAGGTGGTTCAGTGGTAAAGAATTCACCTGCAGTGGAGGGGACATGAGCTCGATCCCTGGGTTGGGAAGATTCCCTGGAGAAGGAAATGGCAACTCACTCCAGTATTCTTGCCTGGGAAATCCCATGGACAGAGGAGCCTGGTGGGCTGTAATGCATGGGGTCACAAAGAGTTGTAGAGGTCACAAAGATACCAATGGCTGAGTGACTAGCCAACAACAGGGACACCAACCAGCTGGCTCCCCCTCCTCAGAAGTCTGGTTCCCAGAACCCAGGATCCCTTCTTTCAATTTCTAAGCTTAAATAATTTCAATATCTTCCTTTTCTTCCCCAGTCCTAGGGTTTAGTGGCTGTTTCAGGCAGTTGCTAACTCCGCAACCCATTAGAATTCTCTTTTTATCTTCCTGGGTCCTCAATTAACAAATTTATAAGAGTTGAATTCTAAAGAAAGCTGAGCACCAAAGAATTGATGCTTTTGAACTATGGTGTTGGACAAGACTCTTGAGAGTCCCTTGGACAGCAAGGAGATCCAACCGGTCTATCCTAAAGGACATCAACCCTGAATATTCATTGGAAGGACTGACCCTAAAGCTGAAGCTCCAATACTTTGGCCACCTTATGTGGAGAGCCCATTCATTAGAAAAGACCCTGATGCTGGGAAAGATTGAAGGTGGGAGGAGAAGGGAACGACAGAGGATGAGATGGTTGGATAGCATCACCAACACGATGGACATGAGTTTGAACAAGCTCCAGGAGTTGATGATGGACAGGGAAGCCGGTCATGCTGCAGTCCATGGGGCTGCATAGAGTCAGACACGACTGAGCAACTGAACTGACTGACGCATAGAAACTCTTTCTCAAAATTCCTCACCATTCATGGAACTGCAGCTGTTGTGATTTCAACCTGTGGTCCGAGTGCGAACAAACAGCCCTGCTGCCTCCTGCCTCCTCGGTGCCTGTCCGTCCAGAGGTGAGCGTGGCCGTCAGGTGGACCAGTCAGAGTCCTTCCCTGTGGTTTTGTTTAATTGAAGCCTCGCTAAAGGAGGGGTGCTGTCTTCTCTATTGGTGATGTGGGTGACGGTCAGCCTGGGAGCTGTCTGAGCCTGAACAGAGCAGGCCTGAAAGGACACAACTGGCAACAGGGGTGGAGAGGTGCAGATCTGAGAACCTGCAGAAAATGCCTCCTCTGAATCCTGGAACCCCAGTTCCAAAGGGTGATCCATGGAGCGGCCCTAATTCTGCTTCTCAAGCCTGACTGTGTGAGCCAACCTCAGTGTCTTTCTACTGAACTCCATCCCCTCCCTTCATGCCCCTAACCTAGCCAGGCTGGAAGGAAGTTACCAGGCACAGTCTATGCCTCCTTGAAGGCACAGCATTCCTATAAATTATTTTGAAATTCTTCTGCATGGAAGGTTTGTCCCTCCTCACCCATTTATTTATGTTTCTAATCATTTCTTTTACTTTTGGTGTTACTTTGCAGTCTGTTTTTTTTAATTTATTGAAGTATAGTTGATTTATAATGTGTTAGTTTCTGGTATACAGCAAAGTAATTCAGATACATATATATATTCCTTTTCTTATTCTTTTGCATTATGTTTTATCACAGGATATGGAATATAGTCCCTTGTGCTATACAGTAGGCCCTTGTTGTTTATCCACCATTCTCTATATAATAGCTTGCATCTGCTAAGACTAAACTCCCAATTAATCCCTCCACTACCCCTTCCCCTGGCAACCACAAATCTGTTCTCTAATCATTTCTTTATATCAATATGGACTCATGGAAATTTATTTCATACCTTGGGTTATAATCTAGCCCTATGTTTTTTGTTGTCAAGTTGTACCAGCTTTGCTCATTGGGAGTTCTTTCACTTCCCCGCTCTGTCCCTTTTATAGAACCCCTCATCTCCACCCTACCCCCATCATTGTGAGTTGGGTAATTTTTGCTTTATTTTGCCTTTTCAGTACTTCCTTACTTTCTGGCACTACAAGGTGCTTCAGGCTTATCTTGGAAATTTCCTGCTGCAGTCCTGGGATCAGCCCTTTTTCTCCTAGGAGCCCTTGTTCCTTTTATTAGAGACTAGTTCTAGCCTCCAAGATCAAGGGGCCAGGTGTGCTCAGGTAGTTAGCATTTATCCCTGCATTATAGAGAAAGAAACTGCAGCTTGGCGAAACAAAATAATTAGCTCAGAGTCACGTGGCTACTTTACTCCTGCCTCTCATTGGAAAGCATCTGTCCACTTCCCCTTCCTAATTATTAATCTCGAACTAAGCACTGTGTGTCCAGGGGGACTGCAGGCGAAGAGAGGTCGTACCCGTGCTGTTTCTGCTTCTTGTACATGGTAAAGTGCTGCGCTCACATGGGTGTGGTTACTGTTATTGCTGCCTCATGTTGTTCTCTTACGAAAGAAAGTCTCTGTGTGTGTCTGCTCTGGAGCCCCAGGCACATGCCATGGGCTGTTAGGATTTTTTTCCAGCCTCCTCTGTGTTTATCCCCAGCTGGATCCAAGGTGCTCAGAGAGTCTCCGGCAGGCACCAGTAGCCCTGGGGTCACAGTGGGTCAGCACCACCGCCTGCCATCTGGCCTTTCTCTTCCACCTGGGCTGCAACCCCCTGCCGGGGTGGGAGGTGGGGCTAACGCCTGGAAAGTGCTAGAATGCTGTGCCCCATGATGAAGTGAAGACAGAAGACTTGAGAAATGAGAAGCCAACCAGCGAGAGGAAGTGGGAGAGCTGCGGGCCCACAGGCAGGGCTGGGGTCTCTGCTCCCTGCTCGCTGACACCTGCCCAGGGTGGGCTGCCTACTCAGGGAAGCCTGGACACCCCTAAGTACAGCCTTGCAGCTCCTGAGCACATCACTCCTCCGTGGGCCCCTCGGGGCTGGGCAACCCCTCTCCCAGTAATTCATTCCCTTCCAGCCAGGGCTTTCCTTGGCTTCTCGTGTTTTACATAGAATAAAGGCTGTGTCTAAGCCCTGCAGCCTTTGAGAGGCTCCCAGACTCAGACCAGCTCTCCACATCCATCACAGCCATGGCCCTGCCCTCAGCCCAGAAGGTGGCCAGAGGACTGAGTACCACAGCACAGAGCCGGGGGTGGGCAGCGATGGTGCACACGCTGGGTGTCCGGAGCCCAGAGCTCTGGGTTGGCTGCTGTGAGCAACATGGAGACCAAACCCCTGCAGGACGGGCATGCACTAGGTAGGTGGCACCACAGAAGTGTCCTTTCTCTGCTCAAGCCTTCTGTAGTATGGGACCACCTTTCTCTTCCTTCCCTAGTGTCTCAGCTGGTAAAGAATCTGCCTGCACTATGGGAAACCTGGGTTTGATCCCTGGGTTGGGAAGATCCCCTAGAGAAGGGTTCAGTTCCTGGGTTGGGAAGATCCCCTGGAGAAGGGAAAGGCTACCCACTCCAGTATTGTCGCCTGGAGAATTCCATGGGCTGTATAGTCCATGGGGTTGCAAAGAGTCAGACACAACTGAGCGACTTTCACTTTCTCTTCATACCAAGGGGATACTCCAACAGAAAGAGAGCCAGGGACTCATCAGGCATGGGGGAGACAGACCAATTTTCAAGCAAAGTTTTGCCAAGAAGATGGGGAGCTGGAGGCCAGCAGAAGCAGCAGCTGCAGAAGCCTCTCGGCAGAAAGCAGTGTGGAATAGTTCACCCCCTCCCAGCAAGAGGCCCTGACCTGGGCTCAGCGGCTCTGAGAGGGGGTCCCAGGGCTCTGGCTGAAGGTGCAGCTCTCCTCCCCTCCCCCTTTGGGAGTGGAGCCACCTCCTTGGCTCAGAGCGGCCTGAGGAGCATCTCCTGCAAGCCCGAGGTCGGGTGCAGAGACTGCACCGGCACCCACCCAGGGCGCATGCCGAGCCAGCCCCCTGTGTTCTCTCTCCTTCTCCAGGACATGTATGGTTTCATCCACACGTTCTTCCTTCTCCAACCATTTGCCAAGAGCCTGCTGTGTGCCGGGCACAAAGTCAGGTGCAAAAGCACCGTCCTTTCCCAATCACGCAGGAGTGCCCCTTGCCACTAAAACAGGTGGTTCTCAAGGGCGCTTGGTGTGGACTTCCTCATCTTTGAGCTTTGGCTTCTCTAGTGGTCCCTGTCCCCCAGCCCTCATCTCACAGCACCACGCCGGGGACTGACTGTTCACGTCGCAGGGTATAAGCAGGGGCAGAGGAGAGTCTGCTGTGACCAGCCGCCAGCATCTGTGGGGCTGGGAATAACAGAGCCGGGCAGCCCCATTCTCGCTCGCCGTATGGCCCCGGCTGCTACCTTCCAAGTACCCTACACCTCATAGCACTGAGACGCAGCTGGGACAATAAGGAGGGGTCCTGGGGATGGAGGCCAGGGCGAAATTCAAGCCACAGGAAGAGTGAGTGAGGATGGAGGGAGGGGTGTTGTCTGTCCCTCGGGTGTCAGGGTGGGAGCTGTCTTCTTGGACCCTGAGGACAGCATCCTTATGTCTAGGCCCACTCCCTGTCCGAGCTGGGCAACCATGCGTACGGAACAGGGGCCCTGCAGGGAAAGCTCACACATTCAACACACAGCACTGAGGAATGAGCAAGCATCTGGGGACAGAAGAATCCCATGTCTGGAACCCTCTTCTATCCACCCTGTTAAGTTCCCAAGTATCACCTCCTCAGAGAAGGTGTCCTCAAGCCTGTGGTCTGTCTTTCCTTTCGTCACACACCTTCAGAGATGACTCTGTGTTCCTCTCCTCCATGGAACTGATCCGTTTTTTAATTATAAACGTTTAGTGTGATTATTTGACGGTAAGTGCCAAGAGAGCAGACCTCTCTGTGTTTGCTCATCCCTGCACGTAGCAAGTGGAATTTCTCGGCAGTTAATAAAGGTCACACTTCAGGACCCCCTGCTGCATGGTCCCCCGTAAGGGCTGGGAGTTACAGAACGTTCTAGTGGAGCAGGATGCAAAGAGGCAAGCATTTCTATTCAAACACGGCATGCCATTGCCCACGGAAGCCTCAGAATAAAGGAGCTCAGTGTCCAAGACACCAAGAATATGTTGTAATTTCTCATTATAAATATTCATTTCATACTTGATTTTTATTTGTAATTTTTCTTACAGAAGGTTCCCAAGTAAGTGACCCCACAAAAAGCTAGATTTGCCCTTGAGAGAATTCAGTAACATTTTATTGAGTGAATAAATGATTGAATCAAACACAATTAGAATAAAATACTGGTGTAGGATAAAACAGTTCACATGCATCTGCTCCCCTCCTAGCCTCCAGGCCTGCCTGGACGTTCCAAATTTAGCCTGACAGCTCAGCTGGAGGGGTCATCCACCCTGCCGGATGCTCTGAGCTTTGAAATCTTAGGAACCGGAGTCCATGAGGAACCCGGGGACTGGGACCTGGCTTCCCAGCTTGCCCTGCCAGCTCTCCTGCCACACTGCTAATTGTATGATGTGGCTTGAAAGAGAGCGGTGAGGATCTGAGTTGTCTGCTCCTCCCAGGGACATTCAGACCCTGGGGGAACAATAACTGGCAGTATCCTGGACCAGTCTCAGTTTTCCTCTCTCTGAAATGGGTCAAGAATCCTACTTTTTATGGGGCTATTGTAAGGATCAGAGTCTCTCTTGAAATCCCATGCAGTTAATATGTAGCAAATGCCAAGTAACATCCACGCCTCTCCCAATATTCCTTGAAACCTCTCAATTGCCACCTGATGGAGGCAAAGTTTGATCCCATGGAACCAAAGAGTTGGCTCAGTGTGGGGTGGTTGCCCACCTGGCTCACCACTCAAAAACTAGCTTGCCTACAGATCGGAACTCGCTTGCCCACGTGCCTGAGGTGGGTCAGTCCAGCTGCCCTTCTTTCTGTTCCTGCTAGAGTCTAAACAATGGAGAAGGAACCGTGTATCTCACCCAGAGAACTTGTCATAATTAGGGAACGCTGCAGAGCTGCAAAAGCCCCTGTTTCTCCAGGTGGAACGTTGCTCTGCAAGTTACAACACAGAGGAATTCTGCCGGTAGGGTTGACAGGAACTGGGCTTTTGTTTGAGGCTCATGGCGCCATTTCTGCAGTGCCAAGAACTTGGCTAGCCAGGGTCCTGAAATGAGAGAAAAGAGAAGAATACAGGTCCAAGAGTTTTCTGGGCAGCAGAGGGAACAAATGTGTTTTATGGTACTTCATTGAATAAATGATGGATTTTCACTCTTGCAAAAGCATTTTAACGTAGCTGGCTATTTAGGCTATTTCCAAATTTTCTTTTTTGTAGATATTGCTGCCACCAATATTCTTATATATATATTTTGACTCTATCTCTGACTATCATTGGACTATATTTCTAGAAATGTCTTTCTGGTTCAAAAGATATGGACATTTTGCTAAGTATTGCTGCTTCCACCCTTTGGAGGCCCATTATTAAGAGCATACCCGCAACAAAATAGCAGGCTTGCCAACACTGTAAATCATTGTTTTGTGATCACTGTTGGTCTGCTGGGTCCCAAATTCTTTTTTCCAAAACATCATTTGGTGAAAGCTTTTAGAATCAGCTTATACTTTCTGCTTTATTATTTCTAATGACATTTTTCTCAGAAGCCTCACTCTTTTGATTTTCCTGACCCCTTACTCATTTGTCCTGGAAATATACCCCATTTTGAGCTGGAATCCTGTGCTCAAAGTTCACCCCAACATGTTTGTCCAGAGCTAGTTTTTCTAAGGGCAAATTTCAGCCAGGCAACATTTACTAGGTGCCCTCAGCCTGAGCAAGACATCACTATCCAATGTTGACCTGGGCCATGTCCAGGGGAAGCTGGGCATCCTGAATCCCATGGGAGGCAGGTAGGTACCCATGATGGGGGCTGGGCGGGCCAAGACAGGCAGGGTCTGGGAGACACTTGGTTGAACAGATGATGGCAGGAACTGGGAAACTGAATGTCAAAGGCAGGACTCCAGGCATGAACGCAGTCAGGAAGCTATTTCCCGTAACAAGCAGGCTATTGCAGTGAGTGATAAATGCAATAGCTATGATTTATTCTTTACTGTTTGCCAGACATTTTTATATGCATTTTAGGTATATTATTTTCCTCAATTCTTACAGCAGCTGCAGGGGATGTATACTACAGATGGCCCTGACTTAAGATCGTTTGACTTAACAATGTTTCGACTTTACTGTGATGCAAAAGTGATACACAGTCAGTAGGAACCGTACTTTGAATTTTAAGTTTTGATCTTTTTCTGGGCTACTGACACGAGGTTTGATCCCCTCTCCTGATTCTGGGCAGTTGTGGCAAGCTGCATCTCCTAGACAGCCATGTGGTCACGAGGGTAAACTACTCAGAACCTACCACCATTCTGGACCCAGATAAGCATTCTGCTTTTCACTTTCAGTACGGTCAGCAAGTCACATGAGGTATTCAACACTTTACTGCCAAATAGGCTTGATTGTTAGATGATTTTGCCCCAAATGTAGGGTAATGAGTTTGGAGTATGCTTAAGGTAGGCTGAGCTAAGCGATGATGTTTAGTAGGTTAAGGGTACTGTATGCTTTTTCAACTTGAGGATATTTTCAACATACAATGGGTTTACGGACCATAACCCCATTTCTCAGTAAAGATCTGTATTTATATCCCCATTGTACAGAAAATGAGGCCAAGAGAGGTGAGATCACTTTCCTGATGTCACCCAGTGAGTAAGGAGCCAACGTGGGGTTTGAACTTGTAGAGACATTCCACCCGCCTTTCCCGAGGCAGGAGCAATGGCTGAATGAATCTGCAGTTAGTGGCAAGCACAGAGGCCACTGTGTCAAGTGTGTAGGGCAGAGCCATCCCCCAGAGCTCTTCAGGGTGGACACTCCAGGGTTCATAAGAATTAGGTCCTGCAACTGTGCAAGCAAAGTTATTCCAAAATTCTCATGATCTTACATTCTTCTAGCCCAATGACGAGGACTACAGGTCTGCCTTCAAAGCCCTTGGGAAACCTCCTACCTTCCTAGTTCTGTTCTCTTTCCCCTTCTATCAGACTTTTATCAGGTACATTGACACACCCTCTCAATAAAGTCTTCCTTGCTTCTCCCATCTAATTTGCTCCCCTTTGCCCATGACAGAATGGGTTCCTTTGCCCAAGACAACAATCATTTTGTCTGGGCAGGTTCATTCTTTGGAGAGCTGGGGGCAGGAGCAGGGGAGGGAGTAAAGACTCACAGGTGGAACTCAGATCCGCTGGAATGCTCAGGGGGTTGGGTACAGCCCGGGAACATTCACATCCCATTGCATTACAAAACAGGGAAATGTGCCCAAAGTCAGTGGCTCCGCGCTGCGCAGGCAATTAGCAGCCAAGCCAGTATCTATTTCCTCACCTCTTTTCCTTGCAAATACAACCCTGATTTGATTTAACCAAGGGACCTGATTCAGATGGTGAAAGCCAGATTCAGTGATTGTGCTGTGCTTAGTCACTCAGTCGTGTCCGATGCTTTGTGAACCCAAAGACTGGAGCCTGCCAGGCACCTCTGTCCATGAGGATTCTCCAGGCAGGAATACTGGAGTGGGTTGCCATGCCCTCCTCCAGGGGATCTTCCCAACCCGGGGATCGAACTCAGGTCTCCCCCACTGCAGGCAAATTCTTTACCGTTTGAAACAAACGTGGTTAGTCTTAGCCAATAATGATCTTCTGCTCTCTCACAGGCTAATTGAGTTATCAGTCTCCTTTGCAACTGGTGGAGCCCTGGGATCTGGTTTGGCCAAGGATGCGGTGGTAGGCAAAATAACAACCTCAGAAAGATGTCTGCATCCTGATCCTCGGAAATAGAGAATAGGATACTTGATAAAGGGGACTTAAGGTTGTAGAGGGAGTTAAGACTGCTAATCAGCTAACCTTTACATCGAGAAAGTATCCTGGGTTATCCAAGTGGGCCCAGTGTAACCACAAGTGTCCTTTAACATGAAAGGAGGAAGCCGAAGAGTCAGTATCAGTGTGATGCAGTGGGAGAGTGGTTCAGCCAGGCATTGCTGAACCTGGAGATGGAAACAGGCCACAGTTGCCCCTAAAAGCTAGAAAAGGTAAGGGAATGGATCCTGCCCTCGAGCCTGCTGAAGGAATGCCGTTCTGCTGACACCTTGGTTTTAGCCCAGCGAAAGGCATTTCAGACTTCTAGTCTCTAGAACTAGAAGGTAAATATGTTGTTTGAAGTCACTAAATTTGGGGTAATTTGTTGCAGAAGTCTTATGAAACTACTACAGACACAGAAGAGAAACTCTGTTGAGGGGTTTCTGCAAAAACTTTTGCTTTTCTGATTAAAAAAAAAAATGACTGGTTCCATTCTTTCTGCTTGAAAATAGACATGACAGCAGGGGCTGTGGCAGCCCTCTTGTGACCATTAGGTCACAGCATGAAGATGAAAAGACATGTTTAGTTGAGAGTCAAAACAAACAAACCTGGGATCTTGATTACATTG
This sequence comes from Capricornis sumatraensis, assembly GCF_032405125.1. NCBI lineage: Eukaryota > Metazoa > Chordata > Mammalia > Artiodactyla > Bovidae > Capricornis > Capricornis sumatraensis. The sequence continues at coordinate 20,187,659 of NC_091070.1, read as the reverse complement.
AGTTACCAAAATAATCTGAGAACTGTGAACTTCCACACTCTTTGTTGTGTGAGAATGATACTGTTTAAGCCCTGTCAGTTGGATCTTGTTACTTACACAGTCCATCAAAATTTTTATTGTAGCAGAAAATGGGAATGAATCAAAAGAAAAAGGAAATACCATATTCTGAGCACTTACTGTCTGTTATGCATTATAGAAAATACTTATCTGATCTCACTTATATGACCTAAGCTGGAGGGGAGACAAGGAGGTGGAGAATACAGAGCCCATTCCCAGCCCCAAGGCTTTAGGGAAAAAGCTACGTAGGCCCCAGATCTCAGCCCCTCCTTGGAAAGCCTGATCCTTACCTCTGGAGTCTGGAGAGGAAGTGGGGACTTCTGGCAACCCTCACGCCTGAGGAAACAGCCAGACCATCCTGGGCAGGGGCTGAAATGTGGACTCCTGCCACCTGACCTCAGCTTGAAGCCATAGACTGATTTCTGAAGGGCTCCCTGAAGCCGCTGAAAATTTAGAGAAGCAGAACTAGGGTGTCTCTGTGACCTTCTCCAGAGGCTGGGGAGCAGGGAGGGAGGGTGGGTCTTGTTCTCTCCAGGCTGAGCTGAAGGCTGCAGTTCAGGGCAGGGTTATGGTGACAGAGACACAGGGCTGCAGCTCCCAAGGCTGCTTCCGCAGATGCTAGGGGAGCCCTTTCACACTGTGTACCCGCCGGAGGGGCAGGCGGTACTGAGACTGCCGCCGTCTCAATGCTGGCCAGCAGTGCGGTTGGTAATAACAAAGCGGTCACTCTCCCTTGAGCGCCTGGCAGCTGTGGGTCATAGCTAAGTGCAAAGTAATTAAATAGGAGCCCCAGAGCCCCTTCCTGCCGGGCAGGATGGGAGCAGGACAGAGATCAGAGAACAAACCTGACACCTGTTTAACACTGTGATACATGATTTATAAGAAAGGTACATATTCTTTGCTGTTTATCCTCGTTTCTGGCCCAAAGCTCCTAAAACCCTTGAAGTTTTCTGTGAAGAGAGACATAAAGGTGTCTCTTGTTATGTTAGTGAGGTGATGTTTGGACCTGAGGATGGTGCTGCTGGTTGCTGGGAGGACCGATCACTTTCAGCCCCATCCCCCTGACCGTAGGGGAAGAGAAAGAGGCTGGAGGCTGAATCAGTCGGTCTTGGCAAATGATTTCATCCAGCGTGCCTATGGAATGAAGCCTCCAAAGAACCCTGAAAGGATGAGGTTCGGGGAGCTTCCTGGGTTAGTGAACATGTGGAGATACAGGGAGACTCTCTATCTTTGAAGACATGGAAGTCCTTCCCCCATCCCCTCCCCTACTCGCCGCTTCCATCTGACGGCTGCTGAGTTGTATCCCTTCACAACAAACAGGTGATATGGTGAGTAAAATATTCTCTGAGTTCTGTGAACTGCTCTAGCAAATTATTTGAACCCCAAGAGAGGGTCGTTGGAACCTCCAATCTATAGCTGGTCAGTCAGGAACATAGGTGACAACCTGGAATTGTGATTGGCGTCTGAAGTGTGTGTGTGTGTGATGGGGAGGGCAGTCTTGTAGGACTGCCCTTAACCTGTGGAATCTGATGCCACCGGTGGGTTGAATGTCAGAATTGAATTCAACTGTAGCACTCCCAGCTGGTGTGGGGCAATTGCTAGGATGTGTGGGACTCCGCCCCACTCCCGCAACAACACACATGTTGAAAATTGGTGGCTAGACTCTTCAGTTGGTGATCAGAAGTGGGATCACAGTGAGAACACTTTGAATACTCTTGTTAAGGGTCTGCTGTGTGCCAAGTATTTGAAATTACAAAGAAGAATGAGAAAAGTCCTGGCCTTAAGGACCAACAGTAGATGGTTTCTACTACTAAACAGCAGCACTGTTTCCACTGTGGAGAAGCAGTAGATAAGAGTGAATCCAGCCGGGCAGAAGGTGCACAGCACCATGAGGAAGACAAAATAAATTCCTGAGGGGACAGAAAGGGTTACAAGCTCGCTTCAACCGAGAGGTCCTGGAGAGCTTCCTGGAGGAGGTGCTACGAGGAGGAGGCCACAGGGAAGCCACTCTAAGTGGAAAGGATTGGCACGAGAAGAGGAAACATGGGAACCCAAGTGCAACCTGACTGCAGCGCAAGGCCCAGGTAGGGTGGCAGCTGATTGTTGAGCTGAGGGACAGCATAGAGCCAAATGCTAGTCTGGAACGCTGTGTGACAAGCCATGGAGAGCCATTAATAGGGAAATAACCTGAACAGAACTATGTTTGGGGGATTTAACCTGGCTGGAGAAGACGAAGAGGGAGATCCGAGAACCTTCCCGAAAGACGGGAATGCCTTGCGATCTTCTAGCCAGAAACGGAGAACGCAAACAACTCAGGGGCAAGGGGCAGAGTGGACGATGAGGGCCGACGCTAGCCCTAAGGCACCCACCATGCCCGCCAGACTCTCTGGTCCCAACAAGTAGGGACCAAAAGAGCTTTCTTTGCTGCACAGAAAGTCATACCTTCGTTCATCACCAAGCAGCGCTTTCTTTGACAAGACGAAACAAAGTTTAAAGTTCTGGAAAGTTAAAGCAACATAAAATATAAAGAAGAATTCTGTCATTAAAAGAGATGTTTCTGCTTTAGACAGACCCAGAGTGATCTGTACTAGGATTGAGCATTGAATGCAGGGGGTGGACATAGAGCCATGTCCCCCCAACCCCTCTCCGCTTCAAGTCTCAGAATGCCTGAGTGCTCTCTCTTCAGGCGTGCACACCCAGCTGGGAGGTGCCCTTGACTCTGTTCACGCATGTGTAGACTCAGCTCTGACGCAGCTCTGAGTGTGACACAGCTCTCACACTCAGCTCTGACACCCCTCCTCAGGGGGCCATTGGTGGAAACACATCCTCTGATGGACGGATAGTGATAGGTGACCAGCACCGCCACCTCTGAGACTAGCAACCAGCGGATGCTAGGGTGTGTGAAGCTGAGCTTTTGCAGGCATTTTTCTCTCTTTTGGCTATTTCCGGTCTTCGTTGTGGCACATGAAATCTTGTTGCTTTATGCAAGGTCTTTTCATTTGCAGCGCACAGAATTGTGGCGTCTGGGCTTTGTTGCTCTGCAGCATGTGGGTACTTAGTTCTCAGACCAGGGATCAAACCCGCATCGCCTGCATTGCAAGATGGATTCTTACTACCAGACTACCACGGAAGTCCCCTGCAGGCATCTTTTGTTGAGCTAAATGACCCAGGGTTACCAGAGTCCGAGCTCATACCACTAGTCACATGACAGGCCAATAAACTGAGAGATGGGTTAGTGGGGCAAGGAATAGCAACTTATTTGGAAAGACAGAAAACTGAGAGGTGGTGGACTGGCATCCCAAGGAACCATCTTCCCGAAGTTAGAATTCAGGCTTCTTATGGACTAAAAAGGGGTGGGATAAGGTCCTGGTTTTGGCCAGACTCAGAGGAGATGTTTTTCTTACACAGGTGGGCTTGGTCAGAATGTTTCCTGTGAGCTAAACAGAAGTATTTTAGCTTAACGCTCATTACCTGGGAGGCAGAATTTCTAGAGATGGGCCGTTATGTATAATTTAAGCTTATATGCAACATCCCTCTGGTGATTAGCCTGTAATAGAGGTCAAAGTTCTTCCCTGTTACACTCCCACTTAAAATGGACAACTAAATGGTTTTTGGTGTATGCATAACTTGCACAACCACTGCCTCAATCAACTTTAGAACCTTTTATCACCCAAACTGAAACTCTGTACCCACTCAGTTCAGTCACTCAGTCGTGTCCAATTCTTTGCAACCCCATGGACTGCAGCACACCAGGCCTCCCTGTCCATCACCAACTCCTGGAGTTTACTCAAACTCATGTCCACTGAGTCAGTGGTACCATCCAACCATCTCATCCTCTATCATCCCCTTCTCCTCCCACCTTCAATCTTTCCCAGCATCAGGGTCATTTCAAATGAGTCAGCTCTTTGCATCAGGTGGCCAAAGGATTGGAGTTTCAGCTTCAGCATCAGTCCTTCCAATGAATATTCAGGACTATTCTCCTTTAGGATGGACTGGTTTGGTCTCCTTACTGTCCAAGGGACTCTCAAGAGTCTTCTCCAACACCACAGTTCAAAAGCATCACTTTTTCAGAGCTCAGCTTTGTTTAGTGTCCAACTCACACACCCATACATGACTACTGGAAAAATCATAACTTTGACTAGACAGACCTTTGTCAGCAAAGTAATGTCTCTTCTTTTTAATATGCTGTCTAGGTTGGTCATAGCTTTTCTTCCAAGGAGCAAGCATCTTTTAATTTCATGGCTGCAATCACCCTCTGCAATGATTTTGGAGGCCCCCAAAATAAAGTATGTCACTGTTTCCATTGTTTCCCCATCTATTTTCCATGAAGTGATGGCAAACTGCTTCATGTACCCACTCGCTGGTCCCCGTTTCTCCTTCCCTCCAGCCCTAGGCAGCCAGTCTACTTTCTGTCCCCAGATCTGTTGATTCTTAGCACTTCGTATAAATGAAACGAAGCGGTGCTATCTGCGGCCTTTAGTCACTGGCTTCTTTTGGGCAGCTGTGCTCTCCAGATGTATTCACATGCAGCATGAGTTGGTAGCCTCTGTAGCCTAATGCTCTACTGGGTGAAATCAGCACATTTTTATCCACTCACCTGGTGATGGATGTGGGTTGCTTCCATTTTTCAGCAGTTGTGGACAGTGCTGCTGTGAACATTTGTGAACATGTATTTTAAGCAAAGATGTGAAGGGGATGAAGGCATTAACCACACACAGCTGTGCAAAGGCCTGCCTGCTCGGTGTGTTTGAGGAAAAGCGAGGAGGCCTCGAGGAGGCCGAGATGGAGGGAGATGAGGCTAAGAGAAGCAGGTGGTGAGTCAAGGGAGCTGCTGGGGGCCGCTGCAAGACTATGAGTAACGTGAGGGTCGCTGGGTGACCTTGAGCAGGGAGACACATGAGCTGACATCTGGTTAGTCCTCTGTGCTGTGTCAGCGTGTTTTCTGAGTTCAGGGGAGGATGAGGCTGGACGAAAGGGGAAGAAAGTGAGAGAGCCCCGAACATGCCAGGAAGGCCCAGGGGGCAGAGAGGAGAGGCCACAGTCCCCGACACACAGGAGGTGAAGCCTGGTCGACGCTGGGATGCGCCTGAGGCAAGACTGGGCACCTCTGAGTTGGACAGGCTTCCCCATTGCCATCCTCCCTGGATGAACGCTGATGTTTCTCTATCCAGAGTGTGCCTCTGAGAAGCGCATCCTTCTGTCATCCGAGGTGGGCTGCTACTGTCGCTCGCTCAGGAGGCCCACACCTTCTGACATCTGCCCGCCCTCCCTCTGACAACTGCCACCCCCTCCCTCCCTCACAGTAACTTGGCATTCAGCCCAGGAACTCTTCGAAACAGTTGTTTTGAAGGCAATCTGCTAAGATGGTTTGAGAAGCCCCGTTTTCTCTGCCCATCTTGAGGGGGGACGACTCCTTCTGCCACTTGGTCAAATTAAGAAGTGGGGCTGCTGTCCTTTGACATGACTAGCTTCCCCGCCCCTGGCCTCAGTGATTGTTGAGCAATGCGTACAATTAAAGTCAAAACCCTGGGTTTTCCCTCTCCAGCATCCACAGGCTGGAGAGAGTGGAGCCTGGGTCTCTCTGCACCTAAATGATTCGGTGGAGTAAGTGTTGCTGTCCAAGCGAGAGAACGTGAAGCCTGGAGTACCAAGCATCAGTGCTGTTACCTGGATACTCAACCAGACACTGAGTCGGGGCACTGTGCCTTTAAGACAGATGAAAACACATCCTGGGGGGGGTGGAGCCCGGCCCAATTATCCAGGTGCTGGGAAGTTGCTGGGGCCTGCCTTTTTTGGGATCAGGTCTTGGTGGTTCTGGTTTGCAGTTCTGGCAGCACCAGCCCTGCTTTCCTCCTTCCCTGCCGCCACACGGTGAAGCTTTGGCAGCGGTGAGCACCCTCCCACCCACACACCCACAAGCTCTCTGTCTTTCCAAGCCCAGTGTTGACAGCTATCATTTTCAAACTCCTCTTCAGGCCTTTTTTCATCTTCAAGTTCAGGCTCTTCTGTGGTTAAAATTATCTCTTCTACATTCTCCCTTTCCTACCTGTCAGCCTGTGCTAGGGGAGCAGCCGAAAGTAAGGAAGAAAGCTGACCTTTGAGGGTGAAGGTGAGGTCACCCAGTTTGTTGGCTGAGCAAGTGTTTCGAATCCTGTGTATGTGTGTCTGTCTGTCTGTTTGTCCTGAGCTAGAATTGGTGACTCTGAAAAGAGGGTCCAGGCTTCCCATGTCTCCAACCCCAACCTGGTATTCTAGCTGCACACAGTAGGTCCTTGATAATAATGGGCAAACATTGAGAAAGGCAGAGTATTAGCAGGAGAACTGGCCAGGGAAGTTAAGACACTTGGGTTCTAGCTCCGACTTCAGCTGAAGCTCTTTCAAAGCTCCTTAACTTCCCCAGCGTATCCACTTTCTATAAAAGAAGTCAATAATTCCACCCTCACCCCCTCTGGCTACTGTGAGACTGACGAGATAGTTGAGCAGACATTTTCTTCCAAGGACCAAAGAATAGAACCAGCTGGGCAGAAGTCATAAGGGGGCAGATTTTAGGTCAAAATCAGGAAGAAGTTTCTATTAACCAAAGTGCCCTCTAGAGGTCCCCTAATTGAACAAAGAACCTTCTGTTCTGGGAACTGCTCAAGCCAGGCAGATGGATCCGCTGACGGATGTCTGCAAGAAGGGGGCTGACCCCTGGGCTGTAAGGTCCCTTTGAAATGTGAGTGGCTCCATTTTGGTGGATGTAGAAGGGCTTCGGAAAGAATCTGCATGAGGCTGGAAGTCTGTTGGCTTTTCTGCACATTTCCCAGGAGCCTGGCCAAGTTCAGGCGTGGAGGGTGGGCACCAAAAGCCAGGGGAGAAGAAACTGCCAGCCTGGGCTCTGGTGTCACAGAACGGCCTTGCCATTCCAGCAGGCACCCGGAGTCCAGACGCAGGCCCTTTCTGCTGGGGTCCCGGCCGTGGGCCCACTCCGGTGGGAACCGCCTCTCTGGACTCTCAGAGCCCAGGCTCCTCTGGCTGGGCCACCTGCTCCCAAGGGAGGCGGCCAATGCTAGGACTGGCCCCTCAGGGGATGCCAGTGTCCAGAAAGGGAGGCCTGATACCCTCCACTCTGAAATCAGACCCTGTAAAGCTGGTACAGGAAGGGCCTCCCCAGGAGACAAACCCGCCCTTCCTTCCTGGTGTTTCTTGGCTATAAACTTTGATCAAAGAAAACATTATCTTTCACGTCTTTCCAGGCCTACCCTTCAGCTCCAAGACTAAGAATTAGACCCTCCCCTTTTACCTCCTAAGGGTCCTGCGGGGAGGATTCTCTTCCTTTCCACAAGAATTGACTCAGGGTGACTGGGGGGACAGCTCCTGCCGTCGGCGCCCCTGAAGGAGCCCGGTCGTCTTTTCCCTACCATACACACAGAGGGTCTCTGCTCGCCCATCTGCCACGCAATGGCAATTTTCTTCTGTAACTTGGGGAGGATAGAATATTTTTGGTAGGGAAAGGTTCAGAGAAGATGAAGGGGTATCCGACATCCCTTCTCTTGGTTGGTCCTGTGGACTGGCATACACCCCAGTTTGGGAGCTGGGGGTGGGTAGGGATGTTACGCGGAGAAGGCAATGGCAACCCACTCCAGTCCTCTTGCCTGGAAAATCTCATGGATGGAGGTGCCTGGTAGGGTGCAGTGAATGGGGTCGCTAAGAGTCGGACACAACTGAGTGACTTCACTTTCACTTTTCACTTTCATGGATTGGGGAAGGAAATGGCAACCCACTCCAGTGTTCTAGCCTGGAGAAGCCCAGGGACAGGGGAGCCTGGGGCACTGCTGTCTATGGGGTCGCACAGAGTTGGACACAACTGAAGCGACTTAGCAGCAGCAGCAGCAGCAGGGATGTTACGAACCAGGGCTCTTGGCCTTTCCCAGTCAATAGAAATTGACGAGAGGCCAGACCAGAAATTCAAGCAAGGCTCTACTGGGGCCCCAGCTGCAGCAGGAGGGAAAGCACAAACAACAGATTCCCTTGCTTGCTCACTCCAAGAGGGGAAGGCGAACTTGTTCCTTATATGGGGTGAGGGTAGGGATGTGTCCAGGGGTCAGGCAGAAGCTTTTGTCCACCCTTTAGGTGTTGGTGTGTGCAAGGGGTATGCTTAGTACCCTGCTTTTGCTCCAGACTCCTCAAAAGTAGCAGTTGAGTTGTTGGAACTTTTTCTATCCTTGGGGCCAGAATTTGCCCTGACTGTGTGTGCACACAGTCATTTTTAGTCCCATACAATTTCTTTGTATTCTGTTGCTTGAGGAGTGGTGTTTCGGGTGCAAGCGCTGCAGCAAAGGGCCCTGGGGCTCAGCTTGTCTCGTGGAGGGCAAAGGTTGAAGTTGAGGAAACCTTGAACACAAGTACAATGGCTCTGGGGCTCAAGAGGTGTGCAGCTGGGACTAACCTACTTGAAGCCCAGCTCCCTCTGGCGCCCAGAGGACTCGATGTGTTAGAACACCTGAGATAGTCACAGGTGTTGATGTGCACACGGTGGATACCAGCAAGGGGGAACTGAGTGGAGAGTAGAGATGCTGGGCAACATAGGGAGGGATCTGGACCCCTTGGGAAGTAAGAAAGGAGAGAGAAAAAGTGCAAGCTGCTCTGAGAAGAAGCTTTGCCCTGAGGGAAGGAGAGTAACTAGAGTGGAACACATGTTTGGTTTAGATGTTTGTTTGTTTAAATATGGGAGAGACAAACATGGTTATAGTCTGAGGAGGAGAAGCTCACAGGGAAGCAGAAGATGAACCATTAGGAGAAGGGAGATAATTAGTGGATTAAAGACAGGTGAGGGGAGGGAAGGGATCGGGAACGCAGAAGGGATTTTCCTGAAACAGGACAAGGGAGGAGGAAGACAGGAAGGAGGTAGAGACCGGCCCAGGAGCCTTCATCTCACGCATGAAATGGGAAAGTCCCTCACTGTGTCCTCTGCAGGCAAGGGGCGCGAGGAAGGGCCAGGTCCGAAGAGGCCTCAATGGGGCGCGAGGGGGGTTCAGGGACCTTGGGGCTTGAGGATGTGCCAAAGCCACCACAGCCAGGTGTGAGCCTCAGCTGGGACTCCATAGATGGGACAAGGGGAAATGGCCCGAGAATCACCAGGTGGCACCAGTGAGTGCAGACATCCAGCACCCAGGGAGGGCTGGCCTAAAGACTCCAGAGGCCCACTTCCAGCTCTGTTCCCAGGACGCCATAATGGATGGATGTTGGGGAAACTGGAAACTCCTGGGGTTTCCACTGTCTGATTGGTGGATCACCTGGCTTAGGGGTTGATGAAGGCGGGGAAAGCTGGCTAAAGACTCGCTGTGGCTCTTGGGAAGAGCAGAGTATGTCTTATTGTTTTCTTTATTTTTGGCTGCCCTGGGTCTTCACTGCTGCATGCAGGCTTTCCTGAGTTGTGAGCAAGGGCTGTACTCTAGATGAGGTGCTCGGGCTTCTCATTGCTGTGGCTTCTCTCGTTGCAGAGCATCGGCTCTAGGGTGCCGGCTTCAGTAGTTGTGGCCCACGGGCTTAATTGCCCTGGGGCATGTGGGATTTTCCCAGGCCAGGGATCAAACCCATGCCCCCTGCATTGGCAAGTGGATTCTTAACCACTGGACCACCAGGGAAGCCCCAGAGTATGTTATTAATTGCACCACCTACTGCCCCAGAGAGCAGATATTGAAGGCAAAGCCAATTGCTCAAGACTCATCAAATTGTTTCCTTGAGACGCAGCTGCTGCTGCTAAGTTGCAGTCTAGTAGAAAAACGATGAGGGATTAGTGCCCAGGATATTAGGAGGCCAGCCTGACTCTCGCCTCTGAAAACTGTGGGACTTTGCTTAGGTCATTGGCCTCAGTTTCCTCTTCTTCTTGGGGTGTATTTGTGGTGTATTTGTGGTCATGTCGTGTGGTGAGCTTCATAGAATTAGAGCAAGAAGAGTGAAGAGTCAGGTTCTCGTCTCTTCTCTCCACCCACCAGTAAGCACAGATTTCCCTCCTCCCAGATTTAGGAGGAGGACCTACATGGACTGGTCCGCCTAGAGCCCAAGGGCCCTGTGTGCCCCCTGACAACCCCGCAACCCTGCTGCTACCATCAGACACAGGCAGCAGGGGTGGGGAGTCTGTCACCCTTTGCCGCCTGCTCAGGTAGCTGTATCTACTTCTTCGCTGCTGGTCTCCAGCCGGCTCCGTGACCAGCACAGCTCAGGCTGTACTCACCGACTGGGTGTCTGAACCCAGAAGCATTCCCAGCTCCCTGGTGGCAGGCAGCTTGTTCTCTGCCCCTCCAGGGATCTGGGATCGATTTAGCCTGTTTCCGTGGCAGCGTGGGTTGCAGTGGCAGCCTCTGCCTCCCCGCGAGGCTGGTTGAGTCACGGCTGCCCACGCTCCCCCTCCGCAAGCCTGCCGGGAGCCTGGAGAAATCGGCAGGGGGTTGCCAGAACACTCTGCAGGGCTGGTGGCTTCCTGCCCTGGGTCTCAGGCCCAGTACAAATAGAGCGCTGGGCACAGGGCCCTGGACCGGGCTCACCCACCCAGAAACCTGGCAGGCTCTGCCCTCGACAGCTGTCAGATCTGCTCTGACTGACTTCAGAGTGGATACTTTCCTGGCTGCTGCCAGCAGCTGCAAGGCCTCATGGGAGAGACCTGCAGGTGTTTGGACTCCAAGTCCAGTGTGCTTTTCACTGCCCAACAATCGGCTCTCAAACTTGTCTTCCTCTGCCCACCCCAGCACCCAGGTTCCTTCCGGCTCTCCTCCCACGGCCTCCCTTTGTGACACCCATCAGCCTTCTCCTCTGAACAACAGGCCTCATATTGCGTTCTTTCCCAGGTCTTCTCCTCCCTGAAACTTACCTTTTCTTCCTCCTTTCCCTTTTCTGATCTGGGTAAGCTGAAAAAAACAAAACACGAAAAACAAACCCAGGATCATTTTGTATCATTAAGGCTAATGGCAGTTACAGGGCTCAACTCAAAGGTATTGCTTTTTATCCTTGGCTTAGGCAGTAGTTTCTCAGCATATAACCCTTGGACCGGCAGCATCACTGGGGAGCTTGTTAGAAAGGCAGAGGCCCCACCCCAGTGCCCCGTGTCACAGACTCTGGGAATGAGGGCTGACAGTCTGTGTTTGACAAGCCCTCTAGCTGACTCAGATATCTGCTGGAATTTGAAAACCCTGGTGTAAGGAAGTGGATCTGTAGCCATGGGGTTGGAGTGTTTTGGTCCACACCTCTGTCTGTGGTCACACCACAGCTGCCAGTGTCTCTGTTTTGTTTTAAATTTATTTTATTATAGGTCTTTGGCTGCGTTCTGGGTCTTCGCTGCTGCACACTGGGTTTTCTCTAGTTCCGACGAGTTGGGGCTTCTCCCTAATTGTGGGGTGCAGGCTTCTCATTGTGGTGGCTTCTCTGATTGTGGAGCACAGGCTCAATAGCTGTGGCACATGGGTTTAGTTGCTCTGCGGCATGTGGGATCTTTCCGGACCAGGGATTGAACCTGTGTCCCCTGCACTGGCAGGCTGATTCTTAACCTCCAGACCACCAGGGAAGTCCAAGTGTCTCTGTTTTGTGTGAGCCATACTGAGGGGATTGGGTTAGGCAAAGACCCCAGCTGCCCCAGCGCTGGGGGCCCAGAGTTTTCCTTAAACTCCAGATAGTGTGCATCAATGGAGAGAAGCTGGTGTGTCTTTTCCTATGTGGAAAGGGCACCATGACCCTACCTACCACAGAGAGGGCGTGGAGGCGGTGAAAGGAAGCCCGCTCATTGGAAATAAACAATCCAGCCCTTGTGGCCAGGGACGAGAGGCCCTTAAGCACATTTCTTAAGACCTAAAGAATTCCAGCAGAGGAAAAAGGCACTGGTGATGCTTGTTAGTCAATGCACATTCCTCTTCCGTCTCTCAGTTCTTGGCTACCTCGGGTCTTAGCTGTATTATGTGGAATCCTTCGATGTGCACATGGACCCTCCGCTTTTGGTGCAGGAGCTCTGGAGTGTGCAGGCTCAGTAGTTGTGGCACTCGGGCTTAGTTGTTCCACAGCATGTGGGATCCTAGTTCCCCGACCAGGGATCAGACCCAAGTCCCCTGTATTACAAAGCAGATTCTTAAGCACTGGACCACCAGTGAAGTCCCAAGCATGAGGTCGCTTTGACCCAAGTTGGGTCAGGGAAGCTATCCTGGTTATGCCTGGGGAAATACTCAGATCCAAAGTTGATGGACCTCTCTGAAACATGGGATGATATGCAAAACAGCTGAAGGACCTTGTTAAAGTTCCTGGTCTGGTGTGTCTTTCTTCTCCCCACACTGCTGCTGCTGCTAAGTTTCTTCAGTCGCGTCCGACTCTGTGCGACCCCATATTTGGCAGCCCACCAGGCTCCGCCGTCCCTGGGATTCTCCAGGCAAGAACACTGGAGTGGATTGCAATTTTCTTCCCCAACGCATGCATGCATGCTAAGTCGCTTCAGTTGTGTCCAATTCTGTGCAACCCCATGGACAGCAGCCCACCAGGCTCCTCTGTCCACAGGATTCTCCAGGCAAGAATACTGGAGTGGGTTGCCATTTCCTTCTCCACTTCCCACACTATTAACTAACAAATCTTTGTATTTGTGCAACATTGCAGTTTTCCAGTAGCTTTCCTGTGTGGCTAAGACCTAAAAGCCCCCCAGGCACCCAGCCTGAGGTCTTGGTTAGCTTCTGGTGCTGCGTTCACTTCCGGTAGGGGGTGTGGGATGAATCTTTTGTTATAAGGCTGGAACGTCTAGTTCTCCGTGCCTACTCTACCTGGCAGCACATTGCCCCACCCAGCTGCCCCAGGACTGCCTTGCAGGGCAGGTAGCGCTTCCAAAAGGCATCTGCAGAGAGGATGGGAAGGCTCCGCTACAGCAATGATGGACACAGAGCGGTGGAGGATGCCTACCTTCCCCCGCAGGCAGGAACGGGACCCATTATTTTGAGCTTGCAAGGGAACACAATGACATAAGCTTCCCATCTGGCTCCCCAAACACTTTGGAAACAATTCCATCACAAGTCCGTTAGTCTTATGGGGACTCTAGAGACAGGCCAAAGGTACCATTTATCCTCTGGAATCTCCATCACTCTCACTCAGGCTTTGTCACTCTGTGTGCCCTTCATCCCTGCCAGCTGCCTCACTCCTGACTCTCTGTCCTTTTCTCTCTCACCTGCCTCCCTTCCCCTTTTGCAAACCTCTCCCTAACGTGGGTCCAGCTAGGGCACCATTCAGTCTAACCAACATTTTCAGAGTGTCCGCTCTGTGCAAGATCCACACCGGGGGCTGGAGATTCAAGGACAAGCAGGACAAAGCTAGAACCTAAGGAGCTTGCTCTCAGTGGTTTTAGACCAGTGATGACACCTTCCTCAGATACCTGCTTTCATCCTGTTCCACCTTGCACCCTCTTCCTTTCACAGAACACTTGTCCTCAGATTCTCCTGTGTGCCAAGAGTGTCAGAATTTCTATGCATTCTTTCACTTACACTTTCACATCAGGCAGATTCTAGTAAGTCTATTCTCCAGATAAGGACATGAAAGCTTAAGAGGTTATATGAATTGTCCAAGCTCACACAAGAAAGGGCCAGCTGGCATCCCTCCAAGATGGACTGCCTTCAAGATCCAGCTTCCTCCTACGCTGCTGTGTTGTAGCCACCAAAACTCACGCAGTTGGTTATCCACAATCAAAACAGAAAGAACAAAGAAATGTCCAGGGCTGTAGCTCTCTACTTCTCTTCCTTTTGACAGTTGCGGGGGAGGGTTTGTTGTTTTAAGTCTAGGGATTTGGAGATCATTGTCTCAAATTCTTCAGTCAGTTCAGTTCAGTTCAGTCGCTCAGTCGTGTCCGACTCTTTGCGACCCGCACGCCAGGCCTCCCTGTCCATCACCAACTCCTGGAGTTCACTCAGACTCGCGTCCATCAAGCCAGTGATGCCATCCAGCCATCTCATCCTCGGTTGTCCCCTTCTTCTCCTGCCCCCAATCCCTCCCAGCATCAAAGTCTTTTCCAATGAGTCAACTCTTCACATGAGGTGGCCAAAGTACTGGAGTTTCAGGTTTAGCATCATTCTTTCCAAAGAAATGCCAAGGCTGATCTCCTTCAGAATGGACTGGTTGGATCTCCTTGCAGTCCAAGGGACTCTCAAGAGTCTTCTCCAGCACCACAGTTCAAAAGCATCAATTCTTCGGTGCTCAGCCTTCTTCACAGTCCAACTCTCACATCCATACATGACTACTGGAAAAACCATAGCCTTGATTAGATGGACCTTATATTCTTAGAGTTTTAAAAACTGTATGTTTTGATCATTTCTTCACTCTCTAGGGGGCTTCCCTGATAGCTCAGTTGGTAAAGAATCCACCTGCAATGCAGGAGACCCCAGTTCAATTCCTGGGTCGGGAAAATCCGCTGGAGAAGGGAAAGGCTACCCATTCCAGTATTCTTGGGCTTCCCTTGTGGCTCAGCTGGTAAAGAATCTTCTCACAATGCGGGAGACCTGGGTTCGATCCCAGGGTTGGGACGATTCCCTGGAGAAGGGAAAAGCTACCCAATCCAGTATTCTGGCCTGGAGAATTCCGTGGACTATATAGTCCATGGGGTCTCAAAGAGTAGGACACGAATGAGAGACTTTGACTTTCACTCTGCAGAGCGCAGTAGAAACCTCTTCTGACACACCACTTGAGCACCGTGGTCTGGCCTCTGTCTCCAAAGTCATCTCTAGGAGTCCTGGAAACAGCATGGATGCTGAGCTGTCTTTTCACATCATTGGAAAGGGGTGTTCAGGGGTCGAAGAAATGGTTCACGCTGTCAGGCTACTCTCAGTCTTCACTCACGGCCCTCTCTCACTCTGACCCCCTTGGAAGGGCAGGAGATGTCACAGACCCCCATGGAGATTTCCGAAGGGTCCCACCCCTCCAGGGCTGTCTGTTGGGTGTCGTGTGATTTGCATGTTGTGTGTGGTTTTCAAGCATTCTCATAAACTGGCCAAATATCTACGGCAGGATCCACAGTAAGATTTTCCTGGTGTTTAAAGCTGTCAAGTCTTAACTACTTTTGAAGCTTCATGTTGTGTTAGTTGCTCAGCTGTGTCTACTCTTTGTGACCCCATGGACTGTAGTCTGCCAGGCTCCTCTGTCTATGGGATTCTCCAGGCAAGAATACTAGGGTGGGTTGCCATTCCTTTCTCTAGAGGATCTTCCCTACCCAGGGATCAGACCCAGGTTTCCTGCATTGCAGGCAGATTCTTTACTGCCTGAGCCTCCAGGGAAGTGAAGGCCAGGGAAGGCACCATGGCAGCCATCCGCCTCCCCACTCAAATCCCCTGTGCCTCTGTATGGGCAGACAAGGAAGTCAGGAAAAATGTAAGCACTCCCTGAAAAATCATTTGGGGTTACTCTGCTTTCCCAGGCAACTTTGGTGCCAACTGTCTCCAAGAACAGTGACTCAGACTCTTATCACATCACTCCCCACCAAGGCTCTGCAAAGCCCTCACACTGAACTTGGTTTCAAAGGCAGCCTTGGTGAGGAAGTGATCCTGACTCCGTTAACCGCAGCAGGAAGAGGGCAGATGCAGAGCTTAAGGGGTGGCAGCTGGGGATCCAGGAAAAGGCTGGAAGTCACGTGTTGACATCAGGAAAGTTTCCCAGAAGATAGTGAAGCTTAGGACGTAAGCCCAGGTTCAGAAAAAGGACCTCTGCCCCAAGAAGTCCAGTTCTGGAAAGACTGAGTTACCGGGGAGGTTACAAGAGTGGGAACTCATAATGTGCAGGGTGAAGAACCATGCTCAGTATCAACAATCCAGGTGGAGATTTGTTTTCTCATCCACAACTTACTTTTTAGAACTGGGGCTTAATACCCAAGTCATAGGAACTGCAAGAGTAACTCAATGCCGAGTGTCAGGACCTGAAGTTGTGCTACTGAAATCTCTCCAGCTAAAGGCAGAAATACTGAACACATGTTTTTGTCTGTCCTGTTCTTCCCCACCCCCACCCACCCCCTGAGAGTACATAATCCACAAAATTACCTTCCCCACACAGCTACTACAAAATCAGCAGCTATTCTGTGTGACTTAACTCGCCCCTCTTGGCCCTGATTGACTGGCTCAAGGGTGACCTCTGACCAAGGCCCTTTCCAGGGATGTTTAAACTTGGGACCCAGCACCTTGAGACACCTCGGTAGTGACTCTAGCAGGCCCTATCAGAGCCCAGCACATGTCCCCTCACTCGTCTCTGTTCAGACTTCATATGACTCATCTCCTATAACGGATTCTCTGCTGACCAGCGCATTCTCCAAATGGCTAATGTTCCTTTGAAAATCTGACATTCCTGCTTCTTTTCCGCATATGCCTTGCTCTAAAGCCAAAAGATCGAGAATTGACTTAGTAATTTTCTTCATTGGGTTTCACCCAGCTTCTTTCAGAGGAGTCAAAGATTCTGATTTCATTCTGAAGCTAAAGGATTCCTTTCAACACCACGGCTCTCTTGCCAACCTCTGGAATCTTTCCTGGTACTCAGAGATTCTGAGTGGCCCTTTTTATACCAGATACCTGAGCCAAACCTTAGCTAATTTCAGTTAAACTCTTCAAGTTGGGAGCTAGGTGAACTTAAACTGTCTTTTTAAAGAAACAGACTGATTCTGTAATAGAATCATGTTTAGTTATTTTTGTGCTATGCACTTATTTCATCTAGTAGATTATAAACATTTGGAGGAGACGTAAGTGTTAAAACATCTTTGCATCCCTTGGCTCGTAACCAAGCACTTATTATATATTCAGTAAATACAAGTTTAATACATAAATGAATCATTCAATTTGATTTATGTTAAATATAAACTTAATGATTTGAATGTCATTAATCACATAGGTAATCCCACTAGGATACATTTTAAGGTATACTGTTATATATTAGAATGGCTTTATTTATTTTTATTTTTTATTGAAGAATAGCTGATGTGTAATGTTATTAGTTTCTGGTGTACAGCAAAGCCATTCAGTTATATACACATATATACATATTATTTTTCATATTCTTTTCCATTATGGTTTATTACAGGGTATTGAATATAGTTCCCTGTGCTGTAAAACAGTACCTTGTGGACCGCAACCTGCCATGTATCTCTTATGTCTCCCACGTTGGCAGGAAGGTTCTTTACCACAAGCACCGCCCGGGAAGCCCCATTTGTACCATATTTTAGAATCAGCATGTAAGATGTCATATGGAATTTGTCTTTTTCTTTCTGACTTACTTCACTTAATACAATAATCTCTAGGTCTATCCATGTTGCTGAAAATGGCATTATTTCATTCTTTTTTATGACTAAGTAATACTCTTTTGTATATATTTATCCATTTTTTAATCCATTTATCGGTAGATGGACATTTAGGTTTTTTCCCATGTCTTGGCTATTGTAAACAGTGCTGCTATGAACACTGGGCTGCATATATCTTTTTGAATTATAGTTTCAGCTGGATATATGCCGAGGAGTGGGATTGCTGGATCATATGGTGACTCTATTTTTAGTTTTTTGAGGGAACTCCTTACTGTTTTCCATAGTAGCTGTACCAATTTACATTCCCACCGGTGGTATAAGAGTGTTCCCTTTTCTCCACACCCTTTCCAGCGCTTATTATTTGTAAACTTTTCAGTGATGGGTGTTCTGACTGGCGTGAGATAGTACCTCATTATAATATTAATGTGCATTTTAGCATGATTTTATAATAGACCCAATATTAATAAAATTGGGTAAAACTAATCGGCACTTTCCTTTTACATATAGCATACCCCTCTGCTAAGAGACCAGTTTCCAACATGTGTCCTGTATCAGGAAGATCTGCTACCTTCTCAGTCAAAAGCTGTTTAACCCTTTGATGGAACAGGGAAATCTCACTGGCAAAGCAGAAATGGATGTTGTTGAAGGGAGTGGGGTTGAAGTGGGGGGCATACCTTGAACTGTCATTGAGTATTTGTCTGCTGTGGGCTGGGGCTCAGTTAGAAGCAACTTATGAGGGCTGTCCCCCTGCCCCAGTCCAGAAAGCAGGGGTCATGGCACCCCAGACAGGTGCTCAAGGAAGACCCCGTTGGAAGTGGGCCCAAAAAGGTCCTACAGAAAGGTGGTGGGTCTGGTAGGTCATGAGTGGGGACAGAGCAACCCCGTGGAGAGACGTCATAGCCCCAGTATCAGTGTGAGCCCCAAAGCCTGGGACACAGGGTTCCCTCAGCCTCTGCTTTGCTGCAGCTAGACTCCTGCACGTGGCAGGACAGATCTCCAGTGTGACGTCTTCATGCGGTCCCCAGATCTTCTGTGTATCAGGAAAGGAAGGCAGTCTACTCTCAGAGGAACAGAGGTATAAGGGCATAGAAATTTCCACTGCCTTATAGCCAAGAGAGGAAATTAGAAGGCCCAGAGCGGAGCAGAATGTGTTACAAATTTATGCCTTGACTCTGCTTCTTGCTGGTGACCTGGGTGAAAGGCACACACACGCACAGATGACCCTATAGGATTGCAGGTGGCTCAGGGGAAGCATAGAGACACAGAGAGACACCGAGCTCCCGATTGCCTCTCCAGGTCCCAAATACGCCACATTAGAGTAGGTCAGATGGCAAGGTGGTGAGGACATTGGTTGTCCTGGCCTGCCCACTGTTCATTCCACCCTCTTCTGGTGACACTTGATTATTCTCTGGGAATCCATTCTTCCCCCACCCCTCAAGTCCTGTGGCCTCATACTCCTGTTCTGGAAGTGGATACCTGCCCTTCCTAGCCAAACAATGGGTTTTGGCTCCTGGCCGTGGTAATGATTTAGGAGAGTGGTGTGTGACCCAGCCCCAACTAGTCAGCCCAGGGTAGATGGCTGAAGTTGGAGAAAGAGGCACCCTTTTCCTATGAGGGCAAGCCCAGAGATTTGAGGGTGAGTGGAGAAGAGATGGGTGCTGTGTGGGGAGCTGGGGCCCGAGAATAGAATGAACATGGCTGGGATGGGAGTCAAATGAGCAGCCCAACCCTTATTCAACAGATTTCCAAGCAAAGAAATTCCCTATTCTTAAACCCCTGGAGAAGGTAACGGCTACCCACTCCAATATTCTGGCCTGGAGAATTCCATGGACTGTATAGCCCATGGGGTTGCAAAGAGTCGGACATGACTGAGCAACTTTGTTTTCAAGCCAGACAGAGTCGGCTCTTGATGCAGTCCAGAATCCCCTTGGTGACTACAACAGCCAATGGTCCCATCAATCAGAAAAGGAAACAAAAGGAGAGACCATTACTGAGGTGCCAGCCTGGAAAGACTTCACTCCCAGGCCTTTTCCATTTTCTCCCCTGAGATCGGTTCACACAAGGCAATTCTCCTTGAGAGGCTGCCTGCAAATCCCCAAAACCAGAGGGCCCTCGGTTCTTTCCCTACCTCCCCGCCCCTGCGTCCTTGTTGAGGGAAGCCCACCCCTCCCTCCACAACGTCACAGGAGATGGGTGGGTTTCCATGTGTGCCCTTCACCTGCAGAGCCATTTTTAGACCTTGTTTTCTATCGACCAGAAAACTGCTGAAATTAGAAGACATTTGAAGTGGCTCTTCATCAAGCCCCGAGGAGATTTCTGCAGTTGCTATATTTGAAAGCCCGGCAGCAGGTTGTTTGGGCTTACGTCCTGCTGTTATGTAATAAACATAATGTTAAGCTTTAGAAGCCTGGAACACGGGGTGGGAGGGAGGAGACCGGTAGCCTCACAATGATGTGTGCCCTGCAGATGCTTTGTAGAGGTTGAGGAGAAGATAATATAGTTTCTGCGTTAAATGGTGTTAAAATAACAATGTGTGCACAGCAGACTTGAATTACTATGTAAATTCCCAAAGGAAACATTAGGGGGGGAAAGACAGAAGAAAGAAAAGAGGTTGTGTATTAATATATGGGAAAGTGTAATCAACAGCCAACTAGAAGCTGTTTTTAGTAAGATAAAGAGACTCAGAAATGTGGGCTGGTCTGCAGAAAGGAGATTGTATTGGTTTTCCAGGCCTTGTAACAGATCACCATACATGTAGTGGGTGAAAACCCTATGAATTTATTATCAGAGCGTTCTAAATCAGAAGTCTGATCATGGTATGGCTGGGTTCTCTGATTAGGGTCTCACGAGGTGAAATCAAAGTGTCCTCCAGGCTGGGACCTCACTTGAAGTGTGAGGTTCTCTTCCAAGCTCACCTAGCTTTAGGCAGAACTTAGTTACTTTTCGGTGTAGGGTTAAGGGTCCCTTCTCTTTTCAGCTGTTGCTGGGAACTGTTCTTAGCTCTTAGAAGCCTCCTACATTTCCTCACCATGTGATCCCTTCCATGAAAGTTGCTCAGTCATGTCTGACTCTTTGTGACCCCATGGACTGTACTGCTGCTGCTGCTGCTGCTGCTAAGTCGCTTCAGTCGTATCCGACTCTGTGCGACCCCACAGACGGCAGCCCACCAGGCTCCCCCGTCCCTGGGATTCTCCAGGCAAGAACACTGGAGTGGGTTGCCATTTCCTTCTCCAGTGCATGAGAGTGAAAAGTGGAAGTGAAGTCGCTCAGTCGTGTCCAACTCTTAGCGACCCCATGGACTGTAGCCCACCAGGCTCCTCCGTCCATGGGATTTTCCAGGCAAGAGTACTGGAGTGGGGTGCCTTTCCCTCCTCCAGGGGATCTTCCCAACCTAGGGATTGAACCCAGGTCTCCCACATTGCAGGTGGAATCTTTACCAGCTGAACCACAAGGGAAGCCCCTCTTGAAACATAGCTGTTAGCTCCTGCAAGGCCCCCGGAAACTCACTCTCGCATTTCCAGTCTCTCCAACTTCTTCCATCTGTGGCTGCTAGACCCTCTTTAAAGGCTCACCTGATTAGGTCAGGCCCACTCACCTCAAGGAAGGGGTTTACGCAGAGTATGCACACTAGGGGGTGGGAATCTTGGGAACCATCTGAGAATTCTGTCTATCTTAGTGATCAAATTTCCGTACAGAAGCAGAGACCCCCAAACATGTAATCTCTTCTTTTTTGCATTTATTATTTATTTGGCTGGGGTGGGTCTTAGTTGTGGCAAGCGCGATCTTCATTGCGCCATGAGGGGTCTTTCCTGGCAGTGCAGGGACTCTAATTAGGCGCTCGGGCTCAGGAGTGTGGCACGCGCTCAGAGTGTGGGCTTGGTGATTGTGGCACGCTCCGAGAGTGTGGGCGTGGTGATTGTGGCACACGCCGAGAGTGTGGGCTTGGTAGTTGCAGCACATGGCCTCAGTTGCTCTGCAGCATGTGGGATCTTAGTTCCCCAACCAGGAATTGAACCCATGCCCCTGGATTGTCTTAACCACTGGACCACCAGGCAAGTCCCCAAAACATGTAATCTTAATATGCTACTGACGTGGACTAAATGTTTACATCTCACCAGAATTCATATGTTGAAGGCTTAACTCCCCAACATGATGATGTTCAGAGGGGAAGCCTTTGGGAGGCGATTAGGATTATTTGAGGTCACAGAGTTAAAGCCCTCCATAATGGGATTGGTGTCCTTGTAAGAAGAGGAGGATAGACCAGAGCTCTCTCTCTCTGCCAAGTGAGGATATAGTAAGAAGGCAGACATCTATAGGCCAGGAAGAGGCCCTCTCCAGCACCTGAACTTGCTGGCACCTCAATTGTGAACGTCCAGCCTCCAGGACTGTGAGAAATAAATGTCTGTCTGTAGTATTTTGTTAGAGCAGTCTGAGCTGACTAGGATGACCGCAACACTAAAGGTTGCACTCATTTACCTCCACATGAGTCTTCTGAAAACAAAGTATTCACAGGCTGTGAAAACATTCAGGATCTAGAGCCTTCCCAGGACGTTCCTTCTTCTACACCTCATTTGTTGTGTCTTTATTCATTCAGTGACTGAGGGCCTCCTCTCTCCCTTGGCACTGTGCTTGATCCCAGGGCTGTGTCTAGGGTGAGACCAGTGAGGCACCTGAGGACAAGCTGCAAGGGGTGCCCGTTTGCACAACCCTGAGGGTAACTGCCTCCTGAGATTCTGCACACTAGCTTCACAAGGACACAAAATTTCCCCTAAAGAACACAGTTAAGTACAACTGGAAAATTGACCCCTTCTGCCCTTAAATGAGTCCATAAAGGTGCAGAGTCATTTCTAACACTATCAAGATAAAATCTGACTCTAGGGTAAATTCAGTGCTCCATTTCATTGAATCATAACTCTGATGAAAAACCACCACCACCTGATGCTCCATCAAAATCTTTGTGCAGTTTTCTCACATCCTGGGGAGAAGCCATGCGTCCTAGGAGCATCCTTGTATCTTTTTCACCTCTTGTTCGAGTTTTCTTTCTCTTATTTGCTGTTTCATCACCAGCTGGAGCGCCTGTTGGAAGACTTGCATGAACCTCCATTTTTCCCCTTACTTCCATCCACAATGGCTCATCTGCTGAGCCAGTCATCACAATCTGACTTGCCGTCCTGTAGGTTGTCCAGAATTTCATCTGACTTAGAAGCCCCTGGCTCTGTTCTGAGTGCCCTGGGAGCCTGGCCAGTCTATGGCATAAAGGCTAGCTGAACCCCATGACCTCAGCCCTGAAGAGAGCACAGGAGAGGAGAACACCCCCACAGCATCTTGCCTAGGACCTTTCAGACTCTTTGGTGAACCATCCTCTACTCACTATTCTCTGCTCCCCAGCGGGGTGGGAAAACAAGCCACCTGATTACAATCTTGGGGCTGGGGGCCCTGCATGTCCTTGTTTAGATAAACTTCCTTAAAGAGCCAAGAACAGCCCTGAGTTTAATTCCCTAGGGTGTTTCTCTGTGCTGAGTGCTTAAGTAGAGAGAAGGTTAAACAGAGTACTAAGCTGATGGCAAATACGCAAGACTGATTCCCCAGCCTCAGCCATGGAAGGGTTTGAGGGGCTGGATCTTGGGGCCCCGTGTGCTGCCACAACCCAGATCTACATCTTCTGGAATTCCTTGCACAACAGCAGACCTATTGTGAGGACTTTCTTTCCTCCTACCCTCATGCCCCAAGCAAGGCAGATGTTTACTTCCAGCACTAAAAGAAGGAGGGCGTGTAGGCAGACATGGGAGGAATGCTAACCAGAGCTAACCCAAGTCAGATCAGCAGACTGGCCACTAGCCAGCCTCTGCCTTGCCCTCTGGGGACAAGCTGGGTCTCTGTGCCCTGGTCTGTAGGTTAAGGTTCTGATTCAAGGCTCTGTCACTTCCCCTCTGATGCTTTTAATATTATTAATCATCCTTTTGCTGAGAAGGTAACTCATACAACAAAAGAAACCTGAGACGGACCCTTACCTAGAGGCTGCCAGAACCAAAGGAGTTTCATGCATTTCTCTTCACCTCAGTTTCTTCATTCAAAAAAGGAGCAGTAATTGTATTCGGTTTGCGGGATTTTGTTTTTAATTAAAAGTAATGTATACCAGGCACAGTGCTTGGAAACTACTACCCCCTTAAGAAAGGGCTGCTACTGCTATTACTGTTATCCCCCCTTCACAGTATGTGTTGTTGATCTGGGCTGTGAGTTTGAGAACTAAGATTGTGTGTACGGTTGATACCAGTGATAGTACCTGGCATGGCAGAGGTGTGCGATCAATGAATAAGTCTGGAATTTGAGCAAGGGGCATTAGCCACCAGGAAGTACAGAGCAATTTTCTGCTCTATTTCCTGGGTCAATGGTTCTTCAATTATTTGTGTTCCAGACACATCTGATGGGACTGACATATTCAGACAACTATGAGTCAGTGATAATTGCTACTCAATCCCTGTTATGAAAGAACCATGTCTACCAGTATCTGTAAAAGTAACCACCGTGGTCCCACCGTTTATTTGGATACCCTTTGGCACTGTGGTTGGGGGTAGAATGCTTACTGACCTGACCTCCCTGACTAACGTACACAAGAAGAATTCTCACATGTTCATTTAGCCACCATATTTCTTGGCGACTAGTCTGACAACATACCTTGTACCTTTTCCCAGCACTACAGGCCATCGCCGGGGCTTCCGCAGTGGCTCAGCAGTAAAGAATCCACCCGCAATGCAGGGGATGCCAGTTTGATCCCTGGATTGGGAAGATCCCCTGGAGTAGGAATGGCAACCCACCTTTAGTACGGACACAGGAGCCTGGCGGGCTATATTCCATGGGGTCACAAAGAGTCGGACACGATTGGGCGCATGAGCGTGCTTGCACAGGCTGTAGCTGTGGTGTGTTGGTCCGCAGATCTCAGGATAGCATGGAACATTGCCCTTGGAATTCCAAGATATAGCTTTGCAGTCTCTATTCATCAATAATCAACAATCCTGAAGGTCCTTGACATGTAGTCATTTGTAATTTTACTAAGTCAATTTTCAAAAATTAGCTATTATACGAGTAATATATGAGTATATATATTGCAAACTGCTTATACAGTAGAGAAATATACAATGGAAACCTGTAGAGGTTGTCTTTACTTGTATCAGTCAAAGTAGGACATGTTACACTGCAGTAACACACACACACACCCTGCCACCCAAACTCTCAGTGGCTTATTGCAATAAATGTTTATTTCTTATTCACAGCACATGTTTTTCACAAGTCGGCTACAAGCTCTGCTTCTTGCTTTTTTCACTCCAGAACCAAAGCTGATGGGAAAACCTAGCCTCTATCTGGAACACTTGTCAATCTGGTGGCAGAAGATGACAAGACAAATGAGGCCCTGACTTCTAAAACTTTGCACAAAAGTGACCAACATCACTTCTTTGGCCAAACCAAGTCACATACCATTCCTGAGGTCGACAGTGTGGGACTATATCTTCCTGCAGAGAGGAGCACAGCTGGGAAAGAAAGTGGAAAGTTTGGTGAATGAGATGACATCTCCTTCTACCTCCTCTTAGGATGACTTTCCGCCCAGAGGTAACTGCTCTCAACGCTTCAGTTTCCTTTCCTATAAATTTGCCTGCGTGTGTGTGTGTGTATGAAAATATATATGCACATAAGCATAGAATGTTCGCATCTTGTTCTGCAACTTGCTCTGCTCCCTTAATCTGCCTCAGAAACCTTTACATTAAGTATATATAAGCCTATCCCACTCCTTCTAACAACTATACGGCATTTCATGCCATAATATGTTTAAACTCTTGGTGTATTTTTGAATGTCTTCAAAATGTTTTTCTATTACAATTAATGCTGTGATATTTATCCTTATGCACATGTCTTTCCACATATGTATATTTCTGAATAATAGGTTTCTAGAAATTAACTGTTAAAGCAGAGCACATGTACCTTACAATTTCTGATAGATACTGCCAATTTACCTTGAAAAATGCCTTCATCAGGGTACTCAGATGTCAGCAGTGTGCCTGACCTTCCAAATCCTCAACAACTCTTAATATTATTATTAAGCTTTTTTTTCTTTGTTGATCTGGTGAATTTTTAAAATGTAGTTCATCATTTTCATGCATTTCCTTGTTTATTGGTGAGGTCAAGTGTTTGTATTTATTGGCTAATTTCACAGTGTTTTCTTTTAGAGTTAGTTGTCTATTTCCACTCTTTGCTCATTTTCTAGTGGTTGTTTTTTCCTTCACATTTGAATATGTTGAACTATACTTTTCCTCAGTATTAATCCATTCATCTTGTAGCTGGAATGTGTATCCTCATTTCCCCCTTATTTGCCCCTGGCAATCACCGTTCTACTCTCTGCTTCTCTGAGTTTGGCTTTTGAAGATCCTACATGTAAGTGAGATCATACAGTATTTTCTTTCTCTGTCTGACTTATTTCTCTTAGCATAATGCCCTCAGGGTCCACCCATGTTTTTGCAAATGGCAGGGTTTCCTTCTTTTTTGTGACCAAAGAATATATATACCATATTTCATTTCTCTATCCATCCCTCAAAGAAGCTTAGGTTATTTCCATACCTTGGCTATTGTGAATATTGTTGCCATAACTGGGAGTACAGACATCTCCTGGAGATGATAATTTCGTTTCACTTAAATATATACCCAGAGATGGAATTGCTGGATTATAGGAAGTTCTATTTTTAATTTTGGGGGGGGCGGGGAACTCTACACTTTTCCAGACTGGCTGCGCCATTGTTTTTAATTTTGTTCATGGCATCTTTTTGTTGCAAAGTTTGCCATTTTCACGTAATCGAATCTCTGCTTATTTAAAGTTTCCAGGTTGGAAGTCTTCTTAAGACTTTTCTTAACTCAGAAATTCTCCTCTATATACAGATATTTTAAAGTTGATGGTTTTGTTTTATGTTTAGCTCTTTACTCATAAGGAATTTATTGTTGGATCAAGTGTGAGGTGGGGTAGTAGAGGCTCAATTTTCTCTGCCCTAAAGCAGGTAGCTTATCACCCCAATACCATTTATTGGATATTTCCTCCTTTCTCCAATTGGTTTGAAATGTACCATGAATTAAATTCTTAGCATTTAAAAAAATGGTTCTGTATCTTAAGGCATCAGATTTTATGGTGGAGCTGGTGTACAGGTGTGCACACCTCAGGGAGTGTGAGGTTAATTATAGCACCCATGGATTGTCACAAACATTTCCTGCTCGTTGTAATTATGCTCACAAACATAAAGACTTCCTTATATGTAATGAATGATTCTGATAGCCTGACAACTGCTGATGATGCTTGTCAAGGTACTAGCGACCTAGGTCCCTGGACTGTTTAATCAATAGAAATTGGTAAGAGGCCAGACTAGGAATTCAAGCAAGGCTTTATTAGAAGTGAAAACAAAGACCAGCTTCCCTTGCTCACTCTCTGTGGCGGGCAGGCTGGTTCTTTAAAGGGGACGAGGCTAGGGCTGGATCTGTGGGTTGAGCCCAGGGAGGTTTAGGCGGTCTGCCCACTGGGTTGGTGGTGCCATGTGCAGGGACCATGTGCAGAGCCCCGCTTTTGCTCTCTGCTCCTCAGAAATGGCTGTCTGTTTTGGGGGGCAGGTTGTACCTTATTGTTGATAATTTGTCCCAACTGCACATGTGTGCAGTTATTTTTAGTCCTTTATAGTTTCTTTGTGTTCTGTTGCTGGAGGAGATGTTACCCAGGGGCAAGCCCTCCAGTAAAGGGCCTCAGGTGCCAGGTCCCAGGCTATCTCAAAGGGATCTAAAGAAGTGAGCGACCATTACAGTTAACTGGAGTCTTATAGTAATGGACGGGCTTCCCAGATGGCGCTAGTGGTAAACAAACTGCCTGCCAGTGCAAGATATGCAGGAGACACAGGTTCAATCCCTGGGGTGGGAAGATCCCCTGGAGGAGGGCATCGCAACCTACTCCAGTATTCTTGCCTGGAGAAACCCATGGACAGAGGAGCCTGGCGGGCTACAGTCCATGGGATCACAGAGGGTCAGACACGACTGAAGAAACCTTAGCATGCGTGCCAAGTAATAGAATTATTAAAGTTTTTAAGGGGTCATTTTCATTTTTCAGTTATTCTTTAATACATTTTACTTAGGGTCTGTTTGGGTTTGGCGATCCTCAGGAATTCAGGGATTCAGTAGTTCTGGGGTGAGTCCCTAGAAACATTTGGGTTCTACTGTGCCAGGAGCTTTCCTGGTGCCCAAGATTCTCCTGCAACTGATTTTACCTTGAGGGCAGGAGCAGGTGAGATTTTTCCAAGTGTTTCCATACCACACAGTTAGTGAAAGAAAAAGCTGCCCTCTGTGCGTCCATTTTTCTCACCGCCGGTAGCTCTTCATCCAACAGCAACCTGAGTGGCCCTTCTCCACATTTCAGAAATGCCTCACGCCGGTCTGGTCAGAGGCATCTGAAGATGCCAGGGTGGGGGCAGAGGAGTGTGAGTAGTGTTCAGAGAATGGCTGACCTCAGAAGGCAGACGCTTTGAGCCTCCCGTGCCCTGGGGGACGGACTTAGAACAGATAATTAGCTGATAAGTTGACAATTGCCAGTAGGAAAGGGGAATGGGTCAGAGGTCCCACATCCCGCTCTCCTCCCGCTTCACCCGCCCTGGCTGCTTGGTGTCCCAGGATGAGCCACTTCATCTACACCCTGAAGGAAGATCAGATGATAACTTGAAGCAAGGCGAGCTGCCTGGGCTGAGGACACAAAACCGAAAACTGCGTGGAGAATGTGGAGAACGCCACCCAGGTAAAGGAACTGCTGGCTGCCAGTCTGGGCCAGGGATCTCCAGGCCCTGGGCTGCCTTCCAGCCAGCCAGTAGTGTCTTCTCCTTTCTCTAGAGAGCTTTCACCTCTGGAGGGCTCCACGCCTGGAGCCCAGGCCTGCTGTGCCCCAGCCAGGGTTTCTCAAACTCTTCCTACTAAACCAGCCCCACCCCAGGCCAATGTGATTTCTCTGGCGTCTCCACCTTGATCTTTAACACTGAAGCAAGGGTGTCTTCTACATCATGTGTCTATGCTTGTTTTGATATCAAAATTGCATTTTCAATTTCATGCCTGACCTCCCCTCCCCCTTCCCATCAGGTCCCAGTATAAAACTCAATGCTGCTCTGTACTTCACAGGGCTCATCATGGTTGTAATTATTTATGATGTTTGCCCAATCATGTATTTGCTGTCTTTCCCACTAGAGTGTAAGCTCCAGGAGGGTAGTGGCTGTGTCTGTCTTGGTGGGAGCATTCTCAGGGGCTGGCTGTGCCTGTTTGTGGCCTTTAGCCTTGGTGGTTACAGCCTTCTTACGATTAAGCTCCTGCTTCCTTTCACCAGAAGAAAGGCCTGATACCTCACAAAGGGGTTATTGTTCTCGAAGGGTCCAGGTGAGAGGAGCCATCCATCATTGCTGGGGCCCAGGCCGATCACAATTCCTGGCCCCCTCCCAATGAGACAATGACATCATCTCAGAATATATACAAAGGACAGCCTATTCTGTCAGTCTGTCTGTGGGGAATTACTTTAAGCTCATTCCTGCTGTATTAGGTACATAATATCATAACTCAGAGTTTCCCAGATTCAGTTCAAGGGCATAGATGATTTGGTTAGACATTTGATTTTTAGAAATGTCATTTCCAGGAAGAATTTGAAATATGTCTTCCTGAGGGTACAAAATTACCTCGATTTGGGAGAGGAGCTGATTTCTCAAATGAGTAATTGCAAATTGTGTCAGTCTCCCTCATCTACGGATCTAGTTCTCCCATCTCTTACACAGGGATTTTCTGCGACCACACTTATGTTTATTGCTCTTGATATCCACAGAGCACTGTTAAAAAGATTTATTGGTTAAGAAATGCAAATTCCTTAAAACAGCAAAGTGCTCGCTCTAAGTTTCATGTGAAGGTGTGATTAAACAGACGAGTCAGCATTTGAAGACAGTGCTAATGAAAAGTAGTCTGAACTCTGAATTGTGGGGTAGTTATTTTTATCATAATTGCTTACATTTATTTGCACATATATTATGTCACTAAACTGAGTTCTTTGTGTGAATCAGCTCATTTAATTCTCACAGAAACCATCTGATAGAGGGAGAATTTGATGCCCATTTCATAGATGAGTAAACTGATATTAATAATCGGGAGGGAATATGTAACTCTCCCAGGATCATGCCTAGTGGGGAACTGGGCCAGAGCTCTGGTTCTGATTTATACTGTTCTGTGGTCCAGGCTGTTACCACTGGACAGGAATAAGTGTTACCCAGTCATGTCTGGCTGCTCACAGCTTGAAAATCAACATGCAAGAGAGAGATTTTGGTAGAAAGGAAAGTTGCTTTTAATCAGAATGCCAGCAACCTGGAGAGATAGTGGATTCAGGGGCTCCCAAAACCCAACTCTGGAGACTCTGCTTTGCTATGAAAGTTTTTAAAGCGAAAAGGGGACGCATTCTCAGTTAATCATTGAGATGGGAGGTCATAGTTGTTGCCATCCCCCACTGTGCAGGCTTCTGTGTAGGTTTGTTGACTTCTTGCAATTTTCTTCATATGCTATTGTGTTCACACAGTTTGTGGGCTTACTGCAGGGAAAGCTAGGGAGGAGATCTGGTCATCTGATAATTATTTATTCTTAATTTCTATTTCTTTGATTTATGGAAAGAACCAACAAATTAGGTGAGGTGCTTCCCTGGTGGCTCAGACAGTAAAGAATCTGCCTGCAATGCAGGAGACCTGGGTTTGATCCCTGGGTTGGAAAGATCCCCTGGAGAAGAGAATGGCAACCCACTCCAGTGTTTTTGCCTGGAGAATCCCTATGGACAGAGGAGCCTGGTGGGCTATAGTCCATGGTGTCAACTGAGTGACTAACACTGATTGTGTGATCAAAAGATTTGAAAGGTGTGTGAGGGCCAGAGATGAGGAGAGCATGGGGGTGCCTGGTTTAAGGGTGGTAGCAAGACAGAAGAGTGCCTCCTGTGAAGAGTTCTTTTCGGGCAAAAGCTCCTGACACAAGCAGTGGACATTTGTGTCTAAGAAAGAAAAAATTTTCACCACTCCAAGTTCAAGTGCTGGTTAAGCCTGTGTTGCTCAATCCAGGGCCTTACAGATTTGTTTCAATTATCCAATTCATAATGATCCTTTCTAAGTGGCTTATTGGTTCATTCACTTTTTTTAGGTGATGGAAAACCTGTTTTTCCTCTTTAAAATCTTATGTTTATTACAACTTAACAACCTCCAACTTTATTACAATCTCACAAATACAATTTTCAGAAGTGAGTTTGGCCCATTTTTAAAATGCTTCAAGATCCAAATTTCCATTTGACCAGTCATCAGATAGGAAGTTCTGACTAGTGGTACTCTTATTTTTAAAAAAAATTTTTAATTGGAGGGTGATTGCTTTATAGTGTTGTGTTGGTTTCTGCACAACAGACGTGAATCAGCTGTAAGTATACATATGTCCCCTCCCTCCTGCGCCTCCCTCTCACCCCCTCTGCCCCCTCTATGTCGTCACAGAGCAGCAGGCTGAGCTCCCTGCGTTCCACAGCAGCCCCCACTAGCTGGCTATTTCACGCATGGTGGTGTGCATGTCCCAATGCTGCTCTCTCAATTTGTCCACACTCTGCCTCTCCCGCTGCGTCTGCAAGTGCATTCTCTTCATCTGCCATCTCTGCTCCTGCCCTGCAAATAGGTTCATAGGTACCATTTTCCATGTGTTGATATTCAAAGTACCTGTTCAAATTCCTGGTCCAGTAGTTATCTTGCTGCAAACATTCGTCTCATTTTATTCTTCCAGTCACCCTCTTGGTCCCATTTTTTTTCAGAGAAGGAAACTGAGGCTCAGACTAGGTGAGCCCGAGGTCACACAGCTAGTGGACTAAGGATAAGGGTTGACTGCAGATCTGACATCACAGCCTGAGCTTTTAATCCCCATTCTTTAGTATCTTTCCAGTGAGGGCCAGGGAGTCTGGAGATAGGGGCTGTAGTAATTCAGGAAGATTCCATGGAGGAAGTGGAAGATGAGTTGCATTTTGAAGATTACATCAGAAAGATGAGAATTACACTGGGGAGGGAGTAAGGCAGAAAAGCAAACAAAGCAGGCTCCCTTGCTTTTGTAGAGGAGGTGAATTAGACCATTTTGCGGTTGACATTGCCAATTAATTTTCGGTTCAACACCTGCCTTGCTATTAGAGCTTAATCTTATTATAGCAGATCTCTTTGCTTTCCTTTTGTTTGTGCAGATTTTACATGCAGGGATTTTAAGTCAATCAATGAGCATCTGTGCTGAAAGGAATTATATTGTGTGCATAAAAATAGTTGCTCAATTCCTCTCTGAACCAAGAAAAACCTATTTAATTCCTGTCTTAGAGGTAGAGTGATGCAATAGAGGAATAAAAGCAGTTACCTAACTACCTCTATTTTCTAGTCCATTCCACAATGTCCAGGAAAATGAATTTATACTGTTTGGAGGAAAAGCTGAGATCAGCATAACTAGTCTGAATTCAGCATAGAGACAGTGTCCTTGACAGTCATGCTCAGTGTGCATAACTGTGCAAGGTATTCCAACAGCAGAGAGGAACCAGCTGAGAAACAGGTTTGAACTTTAATTTTCCACATGTGACATCAAGATATACTACTGTCCTTTTTTTTTTCTTCTGCTTTTTATCATCCCACCATAGAAATGCCTCATACAAAATATTCTTTCTGAAATATCTGGACATTTTTTCCAAGTCACTTAATTTTCCCCAGGTTGTTGACTCTGTTCTTGTCTTTAAATCATCTACTTCATTCACCGTTTCCATCTTTCTTGTCGTTTTTGCAGAAAGTAATTTTTTCAAAGACATTTCAATGCACAGTAGGGGGAAATTACTTCATTTTTATTTAGCATCTCCAAAAACTTCCCCTGCTTCAGAGAAAGCTGGAGTCAAGTGATTTTCTCCTCTGTATATCTGGGCAACTCAGTTTCTCTATTTCTATACAAAGATAAACTTCACTGGTAGCAGCCACCTAGCCATCATTGCTGCTGCTGCTGCTAAGTTGCTTTAGTCATGTCCGACTCTGTGCGACCCCATAGACGGCAGCCCAAGCTCCCCCGTCTCTGGGATTCTCCAGGCAAGAACACTGGAGTGGGTTGCCATTTCCTTCTCCAATGCATGAAAGTGAAAAGTGAAAGTGAAGCCGCTCAGTTGTGTCCAACCCTCAGCGACCCCATGGACTGCAGGCTCCTCCATCCATGGGATTTTCCAGGCAAGAGTACTGGAGTGGGGTGCCATTGGGTGGGGCCAAACCTCCTCTCAGCTCCAACAGATAGCCCTGCCTGGTCTAGGCTCCTGGAAGTCCAGTTGTCATGGTCACAAGATTTGGCTCAGAGACGAGCCAGTCAGTGCAAAGCTTTGAGCTGCTGTTGGTTGGTTGTGAGAGACAAGCTTTCCTATTACATGACAATAAGCATGAATTCCTCCTACAGTCATTAGGAAGTTAGCCCTAAGAGGCAACAAGCATTGAGTATAAAAAAGAGAGGTAGAAAGAACTTGAGTCCTCACATTGTAGTCATCAAAATAGTCGCTTTACCTCTGGGCTCTCACTTAGCCATTAAATCTCTTCTTTTTGTGAGTTCCGGTTAGGTTTCGTTACTTACAACCAGAAACCTTTTGTCTAATACACCTGACTACTGGATTGAACAGAAACACTGTATTACACCTCAAAATGCTAGACTTCTGTGCTTCCACTGCAGGAAGCACATGGTTTGATCCCTGAGCAGGGAAGTTCAACACCCCACGTGATACAGCAAAAAATAAAGCAGTTTATCCAGTCTACCCATCTAACAATAGAATATTGGGTAATTAAATTGCATCTGATGATAATGTATTAGCTAGAACAGATGAGGCTGTTGTAACAATGTCATAACAATTGGAAACAATTGTGTGCCTGGTCAGCAGCTGGCTTTGTTCTACATGGTTTCATTGGCTTTTCAGGAACCTGGGTTCCTTCCGTCTTTTGGGTCCCCCATCCCGTAGGGCCTCTCATCACCCTCATGGATCTGGCAGAAGGAAGAGGAAGAAGAAGAGGACAACCCTGCTTCTTTAAAGACTTGGCCCAGAAATGGGACAAACTCTTTCCACTATCCCTTGATGAAAACTGGTCATGCAGGCACATCTAACTGCAAAGAAGCCCAGGAAGAGGAGATGGATTTTGGGTAACTAGTTCCCAGTCTTGGCCCAATTAGGATATTTTAGGGGATTTCCCTGGTGGCTCAGTGATAAAGAATCTGCCTACCAATTCAGGAGACTTAGGAGATGCTGGTTTGACCCCTGGGTCAGGAAGATCCCTGGGTCAGGAAGATCCCTTGAAGAGGGGAATGGCAACCCACTCCAGTATTTTTGCCTTGGAAATCCTATGGACAGAGGAGCCTGGCGGGTTACAGTCCATGGGGTCGCAAAAGAGTCAGACACAACTGAGCGGCTAAACAACAAGGAGATTAATAAATACGTAGGAAAAAGCCACAGAGCATTGTGCATAGTCAGCCCACGCTTTCTAAGGTCCCATGTCTCTAAATGCTTAAGCCCTGTCTCCTTCTGTTCTTGCTCTTTTCCAGGCATGTGAGTTCATTCATGATGTTCTCAAATGCAAATACACCCCACCATCCCCTGACGAGTGAGGTGGATGTCATCTGAAGTTCTTGGAGGGAGACAGAAATGTAATCAAATTCCTCCATGGACATCAGTTCTTTCCTCCAAAATTGTCTTCCCTGGTAGTAGGCTCACCTTACTCGCTACTCTTCTCTATCACAGGCTGCTTTTTCACCGTCTCCAGTCCCTGAAAATGTCTTCATTGCCTGAGCAATTCTACTCTTGCCCTTTGTTATATGTTACATGTTTGTTATATGTCCAGTCAGCAAAACACAAACCTGATATTAACCCTAAAACCAAACAATATATTTTTTCTTTCAGCATACCCCTCAGGGAAGTTGACAAATCATTCATTGAACAAAAAAGTTCTCTTCTTGGGGCAGGGCTGGGTGGAGAGTTGCCAAATAAGAAAAGGAATTCTATGTAAAAATTCATTTTCATAGAAAGACTAGAAGGATATTTCCAAAATGTTGACAGTGTTTATTTCTAGGTAACTGGATTGCTACTGGTCTTTTCCGTCTTGTGTGTTCTTATACTTTAATTTTTGTTTCCCTATCTTTCAAATTTTCTATTGTACATCATGTATTTCTTTAAGCTAAAAAAAATAATAAAGAAAATTTTCTTTTGTTCAGTTTCATTTATCAGGAGGGAAATGCAAATTAAAAGCAGAATGAGATACCACTTCACCCCAATTAGGATGGGAATTATGGGAAAAAAATAGAATAGGAAATAACAAGTGTTGGCAAGAATATAGTGAAATTAGAACCCTTGTGCATGTTGATAGGAATGTAAAATGGTGAAGCCACTGTAGAAAATAGTATGATGGTTTCTCAAAAAAATAATTAAAATATATAT
This sequence comes from Capricornis sumatraensis, assembly GCF_032405125.1. NCBI lineage: Eukaryota > Metazoa > Chordata > Mammalia > Artiodactyla > Bovidae > Capricornis > Capricornis sumatraensis. The sequence continues at coordinate 20,152,827 of NC_091070.1, read as the reverse complement.
TATTACCATATGATCCAGCAACCCTATTTCTCCCCACACAGAAGAACTGAAAGCAAGGTCTTGAAGAGACAGTTGTATGCCCATGTTCATAGCAGCACTGTTCACAATAGCCAAGAGATGAAAGCAACCTACATGTCCATAAATAAATGAATAAATAAAATGTGGCATAGATGTATGATAAAACATTATGCAGCTTTAAAAGGAAGGAATTCTGACATATGCACACAGATGATCCTTGAGGATATTATGCCAACTGAAATAAGTCACAAAAAGACATTGTAAAATTCCACTTCTGTGAGATAACTCTGTGTGGGTGCTAAGTCACTTCCTTCACGTCTGACTCTTTGTGACCCTGTGGACTGTAGCCTGTCAGGCTCCTCTGTCCAAGGGATTCTCCAGGCAAGAATACTGGAGTGGGTTGCCCTGCCTGCCTCCAGGGGATTTTCCTGACCCAGGGATTGAACCCACATCTCTTGTGTCTCCTGCATCAGCAGGCGGGTTCTTTACCACTAGCACCACCTGGGAAACCCATACGAGGTACCTAGGGTGGTCAAATTCACAGAAACAGAAAGCAATATGGTTGTTGCCAGGCACTGGGGGAATCAGGGATGGGTTGTTAGTGTTTAATGGGTACAGAGTTTTAGATGGGAAAGGTGAAAATGTTCTGGAGACGGATGGTGGGGATGGTTGCACAACAGTGTAAATGTACTTAATGTCACTGAACTGTACACTTAAAAATGATTAACATGGTAAATTTTCTGTTATATATATTTTTCACAATTTTTTAAGAGATGAATTTATGTTTCTGTAGGCAATTTTACAAGAATTCTTGACTTGGATGGCTTGTGATCTCTTTTGAAAACCAAATAGTTCCCTTGTTTGGGTTTTCCACCTACACAGTATGCCTTTTTAAATGCATTTGTAAAAGAAGAAGAAATACTTATTATACCCATATTACATAAGGCTCATTAATAAGATATGACTTTTCCAAAGTTTTGCTGTCTAATAAGTGGGCAAGACTGGTGAGCAACTAACTACAATCCACAGAGAAATGCAATAGTGGGCAAGTGTAGAGAGGTGCTGTGCTAAGTCGCTTCAGGTGTGTCCAGCTCTTTTGACCCTATGGACTGAAGCCCACCAGGCTCCTCTGTCCATGGGCTTCTTCAGGCAAGAATACTAGAGTGGGTTGCCATGCCCTCCTCCAGGGCACCTTCCTGACCCAGGGATCGAGCCTGTGGCTCCTGCATTGCAGGCGGATTCTTTACCACTGAGCCGTCAGGGAAGCCCAAGGATAGAGATACAGGCAGTGAACTCTGCCTGGGTAGTTAAAGAGGCTTTTCAGAGAAAGATGTGTTTACACTGGACCTTGAAGAACTCCTATGAATTTACTAAAGGAGAAGAAGGGATGGACATAGGAGGCACTTTGAAAAGTGACCTAGAGGTGGGGGACAGCATGGGACAGAAGGAAATCAATCACCCCAGTCTTAGGGCATCAGGGGACCCTGAACATGCCTGGCTGAACACTTGCAGTGGGGCAGGCTCAGGCCTGGACCTGGCAGTGTTGTTTTTCCTGGAGAGATGACCCAGGATGTGGACTGAACTCAGAAAGCAAAGTCCAAGCCAGCCATGTGTCAGGGCCAGAGCTGAGACTCTGGCTGTGTGGCATGATTCTAGAGGGACATGGAGCAAGCCACGGCTTCCACAGCAGAGAAATGCTCCCCAGCTGTTGGTGCCTGATTGCATGCCGCTGTTGGCTTTGCAGTCTGAGAAGGAAAGGAGTAGAAGTGCTTTTCACTGAACATAAAAGCTTGTGTAACGTCTCCTGTTGGCATCTTGAACTTGGCCAGTCTACTGCGTGTCACCCCCCGATGCCCATGCATGTGGGCGATGCAAGGTGATGGTGTGCAGGTGATGCACAGCTGGCCCAGGCGGGGGCGAACAGAGCGTGTTTGGGAACTGGAAATCTGCGGGTGCCACGTCAGTCATTCTGAGTCGTGGGATGTGGCTGGGTTTGGGGGAGGAGACTGGTTTGTGAAAAGGAGATGGAGGGCTTGTAGAACTATGTCTTGGACCTGAGAGATGGTCAAGGTCCATTCATTCACTAGTTCATTGTCAGCCGATGTGGGTCATTCTTGTCACTGCAGCTGCTTCTGCTCTTTGAAGCCTCTGCCATGTGTTGGTCCTGCCTTCTGCTGGGTACTTCTATTTCAGGCAACCATAATGATGGTTGTCACACCTCTTCTCCGTATACGCAGACTCCCCTAAGAGGAATTTTAACCCTCCTCCCGAGGCCACAAGAGTGTCCAGGATCCATGAACATTCACAGCCAGCTGTCATCTGGCCATGGCGGAGGCGCAATGTGTAGGGGACAGGTCATGTGGAGAATCCTACAAACGTACCCGATCTCATTTTTCAAGTTCCCAGAATCCTATCACTTCCCTGGGGTCAGACCTTGACTCTCTTACCCAAGTAGCACATAAACCTCCACCCCCTTCCCTTCTTGGAAGCCTCCTTAATTCCCCAGGTGGGCCTGACTCACACACAGTTGGAAATTCCCTGCCTGGGGACACCCAGGTCTGGGAGCACAAAGCCCTGGCTGCCTTTCCTGGAAGGGAAAGGGAGAAGTTAGCTTTCCATTGTTTTTGCTGATATAGGTCAGAGTAGCACAAAAGATAAGTTATAACTAATTTTCTCAATATCTCACTTTGTTCACATGGATGGTCTCACTTGCCTGAACACCTGGAGACAGGTGAGCCGTGTTGCTCAGTCAGGTGGAGCCACGGCCCTACCACTTGTTAGCCTGTTCCTAAGTCTTTGTTGACTCCCCAGGATGTAACTCGTGGATACTTTTTGGTGGGCCATGGATGGCTACTTCATTTCCTTTTATTTAGATTCACTGCTGCTCCTGTATAGCACCTCCCATCTCATCCCAGCTCTCTCTTGTCCACTCCTAGTCATTCTGTATCCTCAGGCACAGAGCCCCAGGGCATCTGATCTGATTTTAGGGCAGAGTCCCACTGATGGAACAGGACCTAACATTAGCAAAGCAATGACTGAAGGTTGGGAATCTAAAGTATGGACCTCCTTTTGATGTTGTTGTTTAGTCGCTCAGTCGTGTCCAGCTCTTTGAGACCCCGTGGACTGTAGCCCGCTAGGCTCCTCTGTCCATGGGGTTTCCCAGGCAAGAATACTGGAGTGGGTTGCCATTTCCTTCTCCAGGGGGATCTTCCTGACCCAGGGATCAAACCTGAGTCTCCTGCATTGCAGGCAGATTCTTTAAAGCCGAGCTGCCAGGGACTCTCCTTACACTCAAACAATTCTAAAACTAGTTTTGAACTAGGAATCCTGGCACGCCTGACCCAGAGGAGTACTGTCATTTGTGACAAGCCAGCTGTCCCCAAGCTCCGGTCAAGAACCCCTGGGATCAAATGGCCTGAACTCTGCTAAACGGACAAGGTCCTTCTTTTCTGGGCTCTGAAATGATTAAGTGGCTCAACGGAAGCACTTATCTTTGTTCACTGAAGGAAGGGCCTTGTTGGTTAGCTTTTTATAGAGTGTCCTTTAAGGAAGTTCGCAACCTGCCAGATGCTCTCTGATTTTCCATCTTGTCTGGGTTATTAGTGAAGCTGAAGCCAATCTTCCCCCTGATGTCCAAATGCAGGGAATTGATGAGCTCTTTACAATGGAAGATTTGTTAACATCAGGGCCATTCCTTAGGCGTCATTTTCCAGCCACTCCCAGCAATCTTTGAGCCTGAACTCCATGTCTGGTGTCTGGGATGTACATCAACAGTTTTAAGGCCTTTTCTGCTTGTCAGACCCTGTCCTCCTTGCCCACCTTTCCCAGGTTTGGAGGCTCTGCCCTTTCGCCTCCTCCTGGCTGTAGCCCCCGGAGAGTTTGCGGGCATGTCACCGTGCTTGCTGCAGCGGCCTATGTGCAGAACAGATACAGCATCCCACAGTCTGATTTATGCTTCCCAGATCTATCACATCAACCGCATACCCAGGCAGGCTGATATTTTAGGAGCGTGAATCAGAGTGTCTGGCAGGGTGCCCTCTGCAGCCGAGCTCCGGCTGCAGGCGTAATGAAGTTGGTGGGGAGGGGGAAGAACTCAACTTATCGGGGAGGAAATGTGTGTCAGGAACAAGTCTGCCTGGCAACAGCACCAGGAGAGATCCCAGGACCAGAGTTAGCATTTCCACATTGGCGGAGCAACATCACACAGCACAATTTTCCTCCTTAGTGGGCTGACAATTCTCTTAAAAAAAAAAAAAAAAAAAAAAAGAAGGAAAGTAGGTATTTTGGAGAATGCATTCTCCAAAAGATATTCCCTAACCTGCCACCAAACGGGAAGACTGTGATAAACTGAAATGTCACCCAGCTGGGGCTGTCCACGCAGATGTTATACATGAATAGTAAGAGATGAGCTTCTTGTGATGGAATAAGAGGCAAGAAGATGAAGCTGAAAGAGGCAGAACTAACTGACTCTGTGAGACTCGGTGTAGGACTCTGCTTGGGGATAGGGCTCAAGACCAGGGACGCAGGGAAATATTCCTTTATTTTTTCCCAATCTCTTAGGTATGTGCTGCTACATATAGTTTCCTATTTCTCAAGGAGTCTATTCAGAATGAGGGAAAAAATGGAACAAGGACTGATCTGGACATCTGAACATGTGTGACTATGTCAAGAGCAGTGGTTCCTTTTTTTTTTTTTTTCAGCCTCCACATTCCAAAGCCTAGAGCAGCAATAGACACCTGATAGCAGCTTCCTACAGGTGTGTTGAACCAAAAACAGAGGCTCTGTACTTTGAGTGCCCTTGAGTGTATCTCTTCCCCACTCCAGGCATCCTTTTTACCATCAGGAAGATGAACCGATGATCTCTTAGGGATCATCCCTGGTCCAACACTCTAGGCCCCCAAGGTCAAAATGAGTTTTACAGTTTTTTAAAAGCAGGGACTTAAACATATTCCCATAAATGTTTATATCTCAGATGCCTGATCTTCAGGTTCAGCTTTATTATCAGTGTGTGCATACAAGTCTTCAGGCTTGAATGTTCCCATGAATACATCATTCAGTGGTATCTGGGATACATTTACATTTTCAGCATCAGTGTAATTCTATTTGGTTTTATGCCATAGGAAGTTCAAGCCTGATTCAATTAAGGGGTTTCATAAAACGAGTTTTTAAAAAGGAAGGACAATGCATTGCACATGTTATACCATTGTACTTTGTGTTGTTATCCAATCAGACATGTTGCGGGGTGGCTCGTGCTTTGGTCCAAGAATCTGTTAGCAATACATAAAGTTGAATATTTTACCATCTTATTTGGAAGCATGGAATTTAAGAGCTGGAATGAATCTGAGGTAGGCAGGCATCACCTACTAAAATAAGGGAAGAGAACTTTGGGTGTGTTTTTGCATACCTCTCACCTCCTAATGTAGCTTTCATATTGTTGGCCTGAAAAACAACAGAAGAGCCCTGGTTGCTAACCTGGGAACGAGGCAAGGGTCGGGAGCATCAATGAGAATTGCATCCAATCTGAGCATGCGTCCCTTTCATAGCAAGATTGCAATTTCTGTCTGTCAGAGAAGGGGCAGAGGTAACCGTGCAGATCTGCACAAGGGGAGAATTCTTCCCAGGGAACAGCTGCAGCCGCCTGGTTTCACAAAGCACGCGCTGAAGAGAAGCAACCTTCCGTGGAAATAGACTTGAAGTCACTCCAGACTTAACGGTGGGGAACATTGAGTCAGTTCAGACAGACTGAGGAGTTATAGCAATGAGCTAAAACATCTGGTCTGAGTAAGCAGATGTGGTAGCAGTAGAACCCAGAAGGGAAACTCAAACCAAAAAGGATGAGAAGCCAAAGTTCTGAGATCACCCAAGAGAGGTATGAGGTGAGAGCAGAAATCACAGAGACACTTTCCTAAGTTCTCCCGAGGTTGTGTAGTTGCAGGGAGGCCCCTAGTCTTACCCAGTCAGAAGTGTAAGCTGTAATGGAGAAGGCAGGACTCACCATCAAACCTGAGGACCAGGGAACGTTGAATCCTGGGGACTGAAAAGAGAAGCTAGAGGCAAGCTGGGGGAATGGAGGAAAGGGAAGGGTCAAGGCAGCAGATTCAGAACAAAGGCAGTGAGCCTTAAATTCCTGGAGTTCTTTTGTGTGATGTTTGATCCATGGCTAGGGGGGCCATTCAAAGGAGCTACATCAAAGTTTGGACAAATAAAAGGACTCACACAGGATTACGACAGAATTATTTCCTTTAGACAATGTCCTTAAATATTAGAAGTTAATACTAGAACCACAACTGTATGTATCTTCATTTTATTTTGGCTACAGCAATGTTACCCCAAAACTGGGCCCATCTCTTGGTGGGTGTCATGCCAAGAGACAAAACAGAGCCAAGATTTGGAGAAGGAAGAACTGATTATTCACAGCAAGTAAGAACACCAGCGAAGTTTTAAGCTTAGGGTACATGCCTGTTTGGGGCTTCCTGGGCACTCAGCGGTAAAGAATCTGCCTGCAATGCAGGAGCTGCAGGACATGTGGGTTCAATCCCTGGATCAGGGAGATCCCCTGGAGGAGGGCATGACAACCCGCTCTTGTATTCTTGCCTGGAGAATCCCATGGACAGAGGATCCTGATGGGCTACAGTCCATAGGGTCACGAAGAGTCAGACACGACTGAAGCGACTGAGCACGCATGTGCACACACTTGCATATTGATGAAGGGGCTTGAGCAGAGAGAATTCAACATTGAACTCGGACAAAGGTTGACAGAGTCCAAGGTTTACTTGACTGAAATCACAACTGTCAGAAAAGGTCACTGTCACCATTCCTTAGGTTCTGCCCTGAGGAGTCTTAGGTCAGTAGTTACTTTGCTCCACCTAAGCAGGGTCCTGAGTTTGTACAGAACTCAAAGATGTGTATCAGATTGTGATACATATCCCTTGAGAAGAAGCTTGGACTCTGTTTTATTGCTGAGCTATTGCTTCTTGAGTGCTTTTCATTTCTTTGTTCCCCAGAGATCATTAAATACTGAGACCTGCTCAAGGGCAAGCATTGTGGCAAGGCTCAGATCACAAAATGGCTTCTCTTATGTCAAGAAAGCCATGCCTGATTCTCTTTCTCTGGGGACCACCCCACCCTATCTACTAACAGTAACAGAAAACCCAGCAGAAAGGAAGTTTAACCATAAGACATGTTCATTATTTGATAAAACAGGAAGCTAGGTGAGATATGGCAATTCCAGGGTTCTTCCAATCAGGGCCCCCTAGCCTCTGCAAGAACCTAATCCATTCCATCCGTCCTCTCATCCTCAGAGTGGTGTTCTCTTAGGATGGCTCTTCGCACGGCTTCTGCAGTTTCAGGCATCCATGTAGATAATACTGTCCAAGACAGGAAAAAAAAAGAAAGTCCCGCATTTGTGTAATTTCTTAAGAGCAAGGAATCCCTTCCCAGAAGTATCTCTCACAATTTTTCCTCACATCTTTTCAACCATAATTGCAGTACATTCCTATGCAATTGCCAAAGCAATCTTTTGGCAAGAGAAGCTAGATAAACAGGCTAGCTGAGACTGATGAAGATTCATTCTTTGGGGCCTTCCCCTTACTACTTTGTATGGGATTAAAAAAAAATTTTTTTTTCACTTTCTCTTTCAGATATTTCATTGTTAATGTATAGAAACACAACTGATTTTTGTATGTTGATTTTGTATCCTGTTCAGTTCAGTTCAGTTGCTCAGTTGTGTCTGACTCTTTGCAGTCCCATGAATGGCAGCACACCAGGCTTCCCTGTCCATCACCAACTCCCGGAGCTTACTCAAACTCATGTCCATCGAGTCGGAATGCCATCCAACCATCTCATCCTCTGTCATCCCCTTCTCTCCTGCCTTCAATCTTTCCCAGCATCAGGGTCTTTTCCAATTAGTCAGTTATTTGCATCACGTGGCCAAAATATTGGAGTTTCAGCTTCAGCATCAGTCTTTCCAATGAATATTCAGGGCTGATTTCCTTTAGGTTAGACTGATTTGATCTCCTTGCAGTCCAAAGGACTCTCAAGAATCTTCTCCAACACCACAGTTCAAAAGCATCAGTTCTTTGGTCCTCAGCTTTCTTTATGGTCCAACTCTCACATCTATACATAACTACTGGAAAAACCATAGCTTTGACTAGATATACCTTTGTTGGCAAAGTAATGTCTCTGCTGTTTAATATGCTGTCTAGGTTGGTCATAACTTTTCTTCCAAGGAGCAAGCGTCTTTTATTTTCATGGCTATAGTCACCATCCACAGTGATTTTGGAGCCCAAGAAAATAAAGTCTGTCACTGTTTCCAAAATTATGGGACTGGATGCTGTGATCATTTTTTGAATGTTGAGCTTTAAGCCAGCTTTTTCACTTTCCTCTTTCAATTTCATCAAGAGGCTCTTTAGTTCCTCTTCCCTTTATGACATAAGGGTGGTGACATCTGCAAATCTGAGGTTATTGTTATTTCTCCCAGCAATCTTGATTCTAGCTCGTGCTTCATCCAGCCTGGCATTTTGGGTGATGCACTCTGCATATAAGTTAAATAAGCAGGGTGACAATACACAGCCTCAATGTACTTCTTTCCCAATTTGGAACCAGCCCATTGTTCCATGTCCAGTTCTAACTGTTGCTTCTTGACCTTCATACAGATTTCTCTGGAGGCAGGTCAGGTGGTCTGGTATTCCCATCTGTTTCAGAATTTTCCACAGTTAGTTGTGATCCACACAATCTAAGGCTTTGGCATAGTCAATAAAGCAGAAGTAGATGTTTTTCTGGAACTCTCTTGCCTTTTCTATAATGCATCGGATGTTGGAAATTTGATCTCTGGTTGCTCTGCCTTTTTTAAATCCAGCTTGAACATCTGGAAGTTCTTGGTTCATGTACTGTTGAAGCCTGGCTTGGAGAATTTTGAGCATTACTTTGCTAGTGTGTGAAATGAGTGCAGTTGTGTGGTAGTTTGAACATTCTTTGGCATTGCCTTTCTTTGGGATTGTAATGAAAACTGACCTATTCCAGTCCTGTGGCCACTGCTGAGTTTTCCAAATTTGCTGGCATATTGAGTGCAGCACTTTCACAGCATTATCTTTCAGGATTTGAAATAGCTCTACTGGGATTCCATCACCTCCACTAGCTTTGTTCATAGTGATGCTTCCTAAGGCCCACTTGACTTCACATTCCAGGATGTCTGGCTCTAGGTGAGTGATCACACCATCGTGATTATCTTGGTTGTGAAGATACACGTTGTACAGTTCTTCTGTGTATTCTTGCCACCTCTTCTTAATATCTTCTGCTTCTGTAAGGTCCATACCATTTCTGTTCTTTATCGAGCACATCTTTGCATGAAATGTTCCCTTGGTATCTCTAATCTTCTTGAAGAGATCTCTAGTCTTTCCCACTCTGCTGTTTTCCTCTATTTCTCTGCACTGATCACTGAGAAAGGCTTTCTTATCTCTCCTTGCTATTCTTTGGAACTCTGCATTCAAATGGGAATATCTTTCCTTTTCTCCTCTGTTTTTGGCTTCTCTTCTATCACAGCTATTTGTAAGGCCTCCTCAGACAGCCATTTTGCTTTTTTGCACTTTTTCATGGGGATGATCTTGATCCCTGTCTCCTGTACAATGTCACGAACCTCCGTTCATAGTTCATCAGGCAGTCTGTCTATCAGATCTAGTCCCTTAAATCTATTTCTCATTTCCACTGTATGAAGACCTACAAGACCTTTTAGAACTAACACCCCAAAAAGATGTCCTTTTCATTATAGGTGACTGGAATCCAAAAGTAGGAAGTCAAGAAACACCTGGAGTAACAGGAAAATTTAGCCTTGGAATACAGAATGAAGCAGGGCAAAGGCTAATAGAGTTTTGCCAAGAGAATGCACTGGTCACAGCAAACACCCTCTTCCAACAACACAAGAGAAGACTCTACACATGGATATCACCAGATGGTCAATACCAAAATGAGATTGATTATATTCTTTGCAGCCAAAGATGGAGAAGCTCTATACAGTCAGCAAAAACAAGACCAGGAGCTGACTGTGGCTCAGGTCATGAAGTCCTTATTGCCAAATTCAGACTCAAATTGAAGAAAGTAGGGAAAACCGGTAGACCATTCAGGTATGACCTAAGTTAAATCCCTTATGATTATACAGTGGAAGTAAGAAATAGATTTAAAGGACTAGATCTGATAGATAGAGTACTTGATACATATTAATAAATGTATGCCTATAAGTGAATGTGCTTAGTCATTCAGTCATGTCTGACTCTTTGCGACCCCATGGACTGTGGCCCGCCAGACTCCTTTGTCCATGGGGATTCTCCGGGCAAGAATACTGGAGTGGGTTGCCATGCCCTCCACCAGGGGATCTTTCCAACCCAGGGATCGAATCGGGGTCTCCTGCATTTCAGGTGGATTCTTTACCAGCTGAGATACTATTTTTATTTTAATAATCTTGAAGTCAATTTTGGAAAAAAGTCAAATTTCCCATATATAAGGAACAAGTTTGGTGCCCTAGACTGTGTGTTAGGAAGGCAGCTATGCTCAGCCCTGTATTACCAACACCATACTAGACTTTGTGTTAGGGACCATGGCTCCCAACCTTCTGACTCTCACTGCTCTCATCACAGATCAAGGCACACCAAAGGAAAACTAGTATCTACTGAGTTCCAGCTCTTCGAGAAGAGTCGTGAGAAGTGTGTTTCGAACAGTTTCGGCCCATGTAAACGCACTGTGGTTCCCCCTCTCAGACTGGCTCTCTGTGCTCAATGAGTTTCTCCCCTCTAACTAAGCTGACCTGGCAGTGGAAGCAGACACTCAATAAACACATCTGACAGAAGCTGCAGGAAAACAACAAAGAAGGCCATCTGTCTTTGGCTGTGCTGACAGCGTCAATAGCGCGTGCGTCTTGAATAGTTTTCCCTGAAGTGATGGTGATTCTAGCCGCCCGTTCAGTACAGCTCCTCTCTCTCCTCTGTTCTCATCAGTGACCAGTGAGTGATGACAGGTCACTATTCCATTTGAAACTCAAGAGCCAGACTTCTGTAGCCCAATGCCGTTTTCTCCTAGCTCAAAGATGAGTCAGTGTCAATGAATTACAAGGGGGATCTGATGAGTATGGAGATTTAAAGGTCCACCCTTCTCATATCTCCTATTCCCACCCACTTTACCTTTCTTCCTTTTTCCACACTGCCTCAGATTTTTGCCCTCTCCATCCTCCTTACTCTGTGCCCCCTGTCTGTGAATTTGGGTAGGATGAATTCACACAGCCAACCAGACTTCCCTACCTCAGAGGGGTGGAGCGCATTTCCCAGCCACAGAAGAAAACCAGCTTAGTTTTCACAGTACATCAGTTTTCCTCACTCTAAGTTACCTTGAGACAGTAACCAATATGGCCTCCAATTTTTATTATTTACAACCTTGGATGCCATTCTTGGTTGTTTATTCCACAAGCTACACTCTCTGCTGGGTTGACTCATCACGGGGATGCCAGGTACTCACCAAGTTTGTTCCAAGGGAACTAACATGTGTATCCATCCCTTGCTCACCCCTTACTCAACTGCTGAATGAGCCAAAGAAAAAGTTTTTTGTTTTGTTTTGGCCTTGAGCGGCATGTGGAATCTTAGTTTCCCCTAAACATGTATTGGAAGCACTGAGCTTTAACCACTAGACTGGCAGGGAAGTCCCAAGAGAAAGGATTTTTAATTGGGTCCTGTTTTGATAAGATTTTACATGTTACCTTTAAAATAAACACATAAAAACCTTCCTCTTCTACTCTCCCAATTTGTAGCAAAATAAATAAAAGAACACTGCAGGGAGGGAGACAAGGGGAGAAGAGGTTCTCTCAGCAGCTACACATTAACTTGGAAATTTATAGATAATTTCAAAGAGGGGGAAATTTAGAACAAATTATGTTTTCTGTAAAAGCAGCCATCGCCTGTATTTAATGGATATGTGGAAGAACTTTTTGTCATCTGTGCCTGGATTTATTTGCTTCAATTATCTTCGTGGATGTCAATTTCAACTTTTCCTCATCCCTTGAAAGAGAGGACATTGTTTATTAAAAAGGAGATCCGATTCCTTTCTAAACTATGAGGTGCCTGTCATGTCACTAAAGAAAAGTATCTGTAAGGAGCCCCCTCTGTAGGGGTGGACATAGGATCCTTGCTCAGATAAGATGATTAGATCTCAGCATCACATCTGATGGGTACAAACTTGAGTGTCATACCCTTAGAGCAACGTTTCTCAATCCAGTTTGCACATTCAAATCACCTGTGTGTGTGTGTGTGTGTGTGTGTGTGTGTACAGACACATACACACAGATTTCCTGGGCCTCACCCTGGAGACTCTGATTCAATTGGCCTGAGGGCCAGGCATTGGTAGGTTTGAAAAGCTCCCTAGTGAATCTCCTGTGCACGCAGGTTGAGAACCATTAGCTCAGAGTTTTGAGAAGGAGTTTTCTCCCATGCCCCTACCTGGATTTGTTGCCCTGTGAATTTGATAACTTTCTTCTAAAATTCTAAAGGAGATTCTTGAAGTTGGTTACCTGTTTGCAGTTGATAACAACCAACAACAAAAGAGAAAGGAAGTATAACACCTAAAGATGATAGGAAGGACTCTCCTGGTGGTCCAGTGGTTAAGAATCCACGTGCCAATGCAGGGGACACAGGTTCGATTCTTGGTCTGGGAAGATCCCACATGCTGCAGGGCAACTAAGCCCATGCCCCACAGCTACTGAAGCCTGCTCACTCTAGAGCCCACGCTCTGCAACAAGGGAAGCCACAACAGTGAGAAGCCCACGCACTGCAGCGAGACAGCAGCCTCTGCTCGCAGCAAGGAGAGGAGGTCTGCACCTGGCAGTGAAGACCCAGAGCAGCCAAAAACAAATTCAGTTCAGTTCAGTCGCTCAGTCATGTCCGACTCTTTGCGACCCCATGAGTCGCAGCATGCCAGGCCTCCCTGTCCATCACCAACTCCCGGAGTTCATTCAGACTCACGTCCATCGAGTCCATGATGCCATCCAGCCATCTCATCCTCTGTCGTCCCCTTCTCCTCCTGCCCCCAATCCCTCCCAGCATCAGTCTTTTCCAATGAGTCAACTCTTCGCATAAGGTGGCCAAAGTTCCTTCCAAAGAAATCCCAGGACTGATCTCCTTTAGAATGGACTGGTTAGATCTCCTTGCAACCAAGGAGGGGACTCTCAAGAGTCTTCTCCAACACCACAGTTCAGAAGCATCAGTTCTTTGGCACTCAGCATTCTTCACAGTCCAACTCTCACATCCATACATGACCACTGGAAAAACCATAGCCTTGATCAGACAGACCTTTGTTGGCAAAGTAATTTTTCTGCTTTTTAATATGCTGTCTAGGTTGGTCATAACTTTCCTTCCAAGCAGTAAGCGTTTTTTAACTTCATGGTTGAAGTCACCATCTGCAGTCATTTTGGAGCCCAAAAAGATAAAGTCTGACACTCTTTCCACTGTTTCCCCATCTATTTCCCATGAAGTGATGGGACCAGATGCCATGATTTTCGTTTTCTGAATGTTGAGCTTTAAGCCAACCTTTTCACTCTCCTCTTTCACTTTCATCAAGAGGCTTTTTAGTTCCTCTTCACTTTCTGCCATAAGGGTGGTGTCATCTGCATATCTGAGGTTATTGATATTTCTTCAGGCAATCTTGATTCCAGCTTGCGCTTCTTCCAGCCCAGCGTTTCTCATGATGTACTCTGCATAGAAGTTAAATAAGCAGGGGGACAGTATACAGCCTTGACGTACTCCTTTTCCTATTTGGAACCAGTCTGTTGTTCCATGTCCAGTTCTAACTGTTGCTTCCTGACCTGCATATAGGTTTCTCAACAGGCAGGTCAGGTGGTCTGGTATTCCCATCTCTTTCAGAATTTTCCACAGTTGATTGTGATCCACACAGTCAAAGGCTTTGGCATAGTCAATCAAGCAGAAATAGATGTTTTTCTGGAACTCTCTTGCTTTTTCGATGATCCATCAGATGTTGGCAATTGGATCTCTGGTTCCTCTGCCTTTTCTAAAACCAGTTTGAACATCAGGGAGTTCACGGTTCACGTATTGCTGAAGCCTGGCTTGGAGAATTTTGAGCATTACTTTACTAGAGTGTGTGATGAGTGCAATTGTGCGGGAGTTTGAGCATTCTTTGGCATTTCCTTTCTTTGGGATTGGAATGAAAACTGACCTTTTCTAGTCCTGCAGTCACTGCTGAGTTTTCCAAACTTGCTGGCATATTGAGTGCAGCACTTTCACAGCATTATCTTTCAGGATTTGAAATAGCTCAACTGGAATGCCATCACCTACACGAGCTTTGTTGTTAGTGATGCTTTCTAAGGCCCACTTGGCTTCACATTCCAGGATGTCTAGCTCTAGGTGAGTGATCACACCATCATGATTATCTTGGTCGTGAAGATCCTTTTTGTACAGTTCTTCTGTGTATTCTTTGCCACCTCTTAAATAAAGGTGATAAAGAAGTAAGTTCTGGAAAGTTAAAATATTAGAATTTGAATGCTGGGTAAACTATGATGCTTGTCTCTCCTTCCCTGCCCATCCCTACATGCATGCATGCTTGCATGCACATACAACACACCCGTGAGCAAACACACACAGAGTGACATACTGTAGCTCTATACACAAAACCCTAGCTTTGGCCAACCTGACACAAAGCACTGAAGCAGCTGATGTCTGTTTGTCAAAATCCTCTTCCTGCTCTTACTGGGCTGCTGGTGGCCTCTACTTACTGACAACTTCTATTCCATCCTAAGTTTGGAATTCCAACACATGTTCTCAGAGAAATGGTGTGATTGCAGTGATGAAGTTCCTTAGTCAGCTCAGTACAGCTTGTTAAGCCATAATACATCTGAACCAAAGTGCACAAAAAATTCTAGGGCAATCATTGTGGATTTAGAGCACTGACAATATGTGTCAACCCTGCTCAGTCCTGCGATACCAAGGTGTTCCCTGAAAGAATAACGACAGAGGCAGGAATAGTGACATGAAATGGTAATGATACAGGGAAAGAGCAGAACCTTGAGACCTAAGGGACAGATTTCAACACAATCCCAGGCAAAATTCCAGCAAGTTATTTTGCAGGTATCAATAAGCCAATTCTCAATTTTATAAGGAAAGGCAAAAGACCCAGAATAGCCAACACAGTACTAAAGAAAAACAAAGTCAGAGGGCTGACACAACCCAACTTCAAGACTTAATACAAAGCCACAGTAATCGAGGCAGAGGGGTATCGGTAAAACGATTGACCAATAGTCCAACGAGACAAATTGAGAGCACAGAAATAGAACCATATAAATATAGCCAACTGATCTCTGACTAACGACCAAAGGCAATTCAATGGGAAAGAAGAATCTTTTTGATAAATGATGCTAAGGAACTTCTCTCATGATCCACTGGTTAAGACTTCACCTTTCAATGCAGGGGGTTTGGGTTCAATTTCTGGTCGGGAAGCTAAGCTCCCACATGCTTGGTAGCCAAAAAATCAGAACATAAAACAAGCAATATTGTAAAAAAAATGCAATAAAGATTTAAAAAATGGTCCACATCAGAAAAAATGTTTTAAAAAAAGTAAATGATGCTGGAACAACTGCACATCCATGCACGCACACACAGAAATGAACACGGATCTGGAGCTAAGAACTTTCACAAAATGAAGTCAAAGTGGATCATGTTGCTGCTTTCAGTCACCCAGTTATGTCCTACTCTTCGCGACCCCATGGACTGCAGCAGGCCAGGCCTCCCTGTCTCTCACCATCTCATGGAGTTTGCCCAAGTTCATGTTCATTGCATTGGTGATGCCGTCCAGCCATCTCATCCTCTGACGCCCTCTTCTCCTTCCCTCAATCTTTCCCAGCATCAGGGACTTTCCCAGTGAGTCATCTGTTTGCATCAGATGACCAAAATACTGTAGCTCCAGCTTCAGCATCAGTCCTTCCAGTGAATATTCAGGATTGATCTCCCATAAGATTGACTGGTTTGATCTCCTTGCTGTCCAAGGAACTTTCAGGAGTCTTCTCCAGCATCCAGTTTGAAGGCATCAATTCTTTGGTGTTCTGCCTTCTTTACAGTCTAGCTCTCACAATCATACATGACCACTGGGAAGACCTTGACCATGCAGAAGTTTGTTGGCAGAGTGATGTCTCTGCTTTTCAACACACTGTCTAGGTTTGTCATCATTTTCCTGCCAAGAAGCAATCGTCTTCTGATTTCATGGCTGCAGTCACCGTCCACAGTGATTTTGGAGCCCAAGAAGAGGAAATCTGTCACTACTTCCACCTTCCCCATTCTATTTGCCATGCAGTAATGGGGCCGGATGCCATGATGTTAGTTTTTTTTTAATATTTAGTCTTAAGCTGGCTCTTTCACTCTCCTGCGTCACCCTCATCAAGAGGTTCTTTAGTTCCTTTTCGCTTTCTGCCATTAGAGTGGTATCATCTACATATCTGAGATTGTTGATGTTTCTCCCGTCTATCTTGATTCCAGCTTGTAACTCATCCATCCTGGCATTTCTCATGATATGCTCAGCATGCAGTTTAAACAAACAGGGTGACCACAGACAGCCTTCTTTCTCAATCTTGAACCTATTAGTTATTTCATACGGGGTTTTAACTGTTGCTTCTTGACCCGCATATAGGTTTCTCAGGAGACAGGTAAGATGGTGTGGTATTCCCTTCTCTCTAAGAGCTTTCCACAGTTTGTCATGATCCACACCGTCAAAGGCTTTAGTGTAATCAATGAAACAAATAGATGTTTTTCTGAAATTCCCTTGCTTTCTCTATAATCCAGCGAATGTTGACAATTTGATCTCTAGTTTCTCTTCCTTTTCTAAACCCAGCTTGTATGTCTGGAATTTCTTGGTTCGCATAATGCTGAAGTCTAGCATGCAAGATTTAAAGCATGACCTTACTAGCCTGGGAGATGAATGCAACTGTCTGATGGTTAACTCATTCTTTGGTAATACCCTTCTTGGGAGTTGGGATGAGAACTGACCTTTTCTAGTCCTGCGGCCACTGCTGGGTCTTCCAGATTTGCTAGCATAATGAATGCAAAACCTTGTTGGCATCATCCTTTAGGGATTTGAATAGTTCTGCTGGAATTTCATCACATCCACTAGTTTTATTAACAGCAGTGCTTGTTAAGGCCCACTGACTCTGCACTCCAGAAAGTCTGGCTCTGGGTGACTAACCACATCATTGTAGTAACTGGTTCATTAAGATCTTTTTAATACAGTTCTTCTGTGTATTCTTTCCATCTCTTCTTGATCTATTCAGTATCTACTAGGTCTCTACAATTTTTATCTTTTATTGTGCCCATCTTTGGGTGGAAAGCTCTCTTGATGTTTCCAATTTTCCTGAAGAGATCTCTCCTGCCCCTTTTGTTGTTTTCTTATTTTATTAAACACTGTTTATTGAAGAAGGCCTCCTTGTCTTCCCTAGCTGTTCTTTGGAACTCTGCATTTAATTGCATGTTCCTTTCCCTCTCTCCCTTGCTTTTCACTTCTCTTCATTTGTCCACTATTTGTAAGACCTCCTCAGATAACCACTTTGCCTTCTTGCTCTTCTTTTTTGGGGGATGGTTTTGTGTGCCACCTCCTCCAGAGGTCAGTATTATGGACCTCTGTCCATAGTTCTTCAGGCACACTCTTAACTAGATCTAGTCCCTTGAATCCATTCATTACCTCTACTGTGAATTTACACAGGATTTGATTTAAGTCATACCTGGCTGGCCTAGTGTTTTTCTTGGCTTTCTTTAGTTTAAGCCTGAATTTTGCTTTGAGAAGCTGAGGATCTGAGTTACAGCCAGCTCCAGATCTTGTTTTTGCTGACTGTATACAGCTTCTCCAACATAGGCTACAGAGAATGTAATCAACTTGATTTGGGTACTGACCAATTGGTGACATCCATGTGTAAAGTCATGTCTTGTGTTGTTGAAAAGGATATTTGCCATGACTAGCGCATTCTCTTGGCAGAATTCAGTTAGTCTTTGCCCTGCTTCATTTGGATCATAGTCCAAAATGGATCATAGTCTGAAGTTTAAAATATAATAGGAAATTCAGGTGAGCTTGATGACTTTTTTGATAAGACACCAAAAAGATAAAATCCCTGAAAGAAAAAACTGATAAGCTGCGTTTCATTAAAATTAAAATGTTTTGCTCTGTGAAAGATACTGTTAGGAGAATGAAAAGACAATCCACAGACTTGGAGATAATTTTTGCAAAACATACATTTTGTGGGATTGTATCCAAAATATACAAAGAGCTCTTAAAACTCAATAATAAAACAAATGACCCAGTTTTAAGTAGACAAAAGACCTGAACAAACACTTCACCAAAGAAGAAATGCACATGGCAAATATGGTATGAGAAGATGCTCTATGTATGTGTGTGCATTTAGTTTGCAAATGAACTGCAAACTAAAATAATGAGACATCACTGCATATCTATTCAAATGGATAAAATGCAAAGCACATGCAACCCAAATGCTAGTGGGGATGTGGAGCAACAGAAAATCTCATTCATTACTGCTTTAGAAGACAATTCAGCAGTTTCTTACAAAGCTAAACAAAGTCTTACCGTATCATCTATCAATGGTACCCTTTGGTATTTACACAAGAGTTGAAAACTTGTGTCCATACAAAAACCTGCACACAAATGTTAATAGCCGCTTTACTCATAATTCCTAAAAACCTAGATCAACCAAGATATCCTTCAGGAGGTGAATGGATAAAAAAAAAAAATCCTGATACATCCAAACAGTGGAATATTATTTAGCACTAAAGAGAAGTGAGTTATTAAGCCAAGAAAACACAGCAGAACCTTAAATGCACATTGCTAAGTGAGAAAAGCTGGTCTGCAAAGGCTCTACGCATTGTATGATCTCAACCATATAACATTTTGGAAAAGACAAAGCTATTGAGACTTTAAAAAGATCAGGGGTCACCAGAGGGAGGGATGTAAAGGAGGACTACAGGGGATTTTTAGGGTGGTGAAACTACTCTATATGACATGATAGTGGTGGATGCAGGACATTATCCATTTGTCAAAACCCATAGAACTACACAATATAAAGAGTGAATCCTAGTATAAACTATGAGAGTGAAAGTGCTAGTTGCTTGGTCGTGTCCGACTCTTTGCAACCCCATGGACTGTAGCCTGCCAGGCTCCTCTGTCCATGGAATTCTCCAGGCAAGAATACTGGAGTGGGTAGCCATTCCCTTCTCTGAGGGATCTTCCCCACCCAAGGACCAAACCTGGGTCTCCCACATAGCCGGCAGATTCTTTACTGTCTGAGCCACCAGGGACTTCTGTTAATAAAAATATATCGGAATTTTTAAAAATGTTGGTTACCTGTGTGTCTTTCTAAATTTGATACACATCAACACTGAGTAGGCCAAACAAACATGTCCAAGTCCAGTTACCTCTTGGAGGTTCTGGGCTTTTCCCCTGAGTCAACAGAATTCTAAAGTGAGTACCAAACAACAAAGCTTTGTTGAAGTATGGTGGGTGGTCAGCTAGGTATGCCCATCTTCAAGTGACTTACTCTTTCACATGAGGCAGCTCTTATAAATCCAGGTTCCTGGAATATCATGAATTATAACACATCATTGACCTTCTAGGCTACTCATGAGTGGTCAAAACTATGGATGAGTCTAGTCTGCTGTGTTGGTGATCCACGTTAAATGCATGTTTGAAGATGAGCCATCAGCAGTAGGAGATGGAAGAACAACTCTCCATGGGACCAAGCTGTGGGTCAGTCAGAAGAGACAGATCTGCCTGGCTAAAAAGAGAAAAAAGAGTTGTGTGTACAGTTTTAAATATGTGTATAGTTTACAGATAGAATGAGGGTAGTTTTTTGAGAAGGAGGTCGCTGCATCGCCAGGTAAGGTCCTCATCAATCCACTCCAGATCAGCTGAAAGCATTTCATCTTCCATGCACTGGGTTCTAGGAGACAAAATGGTCCATGACATTTGCAGAAAGTACATAGACAGGTAGTGTTAGTCGCTCCGTCGTGTCCGGCTCTTTGCGACCCCATGGACTGTAACCTGCCAGGATCCTCGGTCCATGGGATTCTCCAGGCAAGAATACTGGAATGGGCTGCCCTTCCCTCCTCCAGGGGATCTTCCCTACCCAGGGGTTGAACCCGGGTCTCCCACACTGTGGGCAGATTCTTTACCATCTGAGCCACCAGGGAAGCCCAGGTAAAAGTCACAGAAGAGGATTCTCTGCAAAGAGAGAGAGCAGGGTATCCACTGGAGAATATAAAGCTTTCAAGGAAGAGGGGTGTTTTGGAGGAGCCTTGAAAGACTGGTAGAATTTTTATAGAAAGAAATCAGAGTGAGGGGGACAGTCCAGATCAAAAGGGCATTGTGAGCAATGATCCGGATCAACAAGGACGAATGTGAGTGATGTAGTTTGGCTGAAGGAGGGCACGCACAGAAGGATAATGGAAAATGTGGCTGAAGGGCGAGATCTGGATGTTAAGTGGAGATTTCTGAATGTCAGGCTAGAGTATTTGCATTTAATTCAGTAGGCACTTAAGCATTAAGCACTAGATAGGATGCTGAAATTTTCCTTCTCTTCTCCGTCCTTGGACCCAATCCTTACGGAAAATTTCTTTCTTCTCCTTTATGTTTTTGTTTCTATCCTTGTTGTCTTTGGCCACCCTTATTCTTCCCTTGCTTCTCTTCTTTCTTACTCTATTTTTGATAAATTTCAGGTCTTCTTCCATCCTACTCCTCTCCTCTAGGCAAGCAGCGATGGCTGCAGCCAAATCTAATTCCATTCTCCTTGGGCCTATTTTTTTTTTTTCTTTTCATCTAAACTTTTATTTACCAATGAAGAGGTGTAGGATACGTGTCGTCACTATTTTCAATGATTTCTGTAAACTTTGAGAATAGGAGTTGTAGTCTTATTCCAATATATTTTAATTCAGCAGACTGCATTGTTTTAGTTGTGTAGATAAGTATTTTTAATTGATCTGCTTGTATTTGTTTTATAAAATCCAATTACAAAATTGAATGAAGCATTAAAAATTATTATTGTAAGAGAAAAGATATAGTGTAAAGAAATACTAAATAAATATCAGTTCAGTTCAGTTCAGTTCAGTCGCTCAGTCGTGTCTGACTTTTTGCGACCCCATGAATTGCAGCACGCCAGGCCTCCCTGTCCATCACCAACTCCCCGAGTTCACTCAGATTCACGCCCATCGAGTCAGTGATGCCATCCAGTCATCTCATCCTCTGTCGTCCCCTTCTCCTCCTGCCCCCAGTCCCTCCCAGCATCAGAATATTTTTCCAATGAGTCAACTCTTCACATGAGGTGGCCAAAGTACTAGAGTTTCAGCTTTAGCATCATTCCTTCCAAAGAAATCCCAGGGTTGATCTCCTTCAGAATGGACTGGTTGGATCTCCTTGCAACCAAGGAGGGGATTCTCAAGAGTCTTCTCCAACACCACAGTTCAAAAGCATCAATTCTTCAGCACTCAGCTTTCTTCACAGTCCAACTCTCACATCCATACATGACCACAGGAAAAACCATAGCCTTGACTAGACGGACCTTAGTCGGCAAAGTAATGTCTCTGCTTTTGAATATGCTATCTAGGTTGGTCATAACTTTTCTTCCAAGGAGTAAGCGTCTTTTAATTTCATGGCTGCAGTCACCATCTGCAGTCATTTTGGAGCCCAAAAAGATAAAGTCTGACACTCTTTCCACTGTTTTGCCATCTATTTCCCATGAAGTGATGGGACTGAATGCCATGATCTTCGTTTTCTGAATGTTGAGCTTTAAGCCAACTTTTTCACTCTCCACTTTCACTTTCATCAAGAGGCTTTTTAGTTCCTCTTCACTTTCTGCCATAAGGGTGATGTCATCTGCATATCTGAGGTGAATGATATTTCTCCCAGCAATCTTGATTCCAGCTTATGCTTCTTCCAGTCCAGCATTTCTCATGATGTACTCTGCATAGAAGTTAAATAAGCAGGGTGACAATATACAGCCTTAATGTACTCCTTTTCCTATTTGGAACCAATCTGTTGTTCCATGTCCAGTTCTTTTTTTTTTTTTTTTGACTTTCTTTTTTATTTTTTTTAATTTTAAAATCTTTAATTCTTACATGTGTTCCCAAACATGAACCCCCCTCCCACCTCCCTCCCTATAACATCTCTGTGGGTCATCCCCATGCACCAGCCCCAAGCATGCTGTATCCTGCGTCAGACATAGACTGGCGATTCAATTCTTACATGATAGTATACATGATAGAATGCCATTCTCCAAAATCATCCCACCCTCTCCCTCTCCCTCTGAGTCCAAAAGTCCGTTATACACAGCTGTGTCTTTTTTCCTGTCTTGCATACAGGGTCGTCATTGCCATCTTTCTAAATTCCATATATATGTGTTAGTATACTGTATTGGTGTTTTTCTTTCTGGCTTACTTCACTCTGTATAATCGGCTCCAGTTTCATCCATCTCATCAGAACTGATTCAAATGAATTCTTTTTAAAGGCTGAGTAATATTCCATTGTGTATATGTACCACAGCTTTCTTATCCATTCATCTGCTGATGGACATCTAGGTTGTTTCCATGTCCTGGCTATTATAAACAGTGCTGCGATGAACATTGGGGTACATGTGTCTCTTTCAATTCTGGTTTCCTCGGTGTGTATGCCCAGCAGTGGGATTGCTGGGTCATAAGGTAGTTCTATTTGCAATTTTTTAAGGAATCTCCACACTGTTCTCCATAGTGGCTGTACTAGTTTGCATTCCCACCAACAGTGTAGGAGGGTTCCCTTTTCTCCACACCCTCTCCAGCATTTATTGCTTGCAGATTTTTGGATTGCAGCCATTCTGACTGGTGTGAAGTGGTACCTCACTGTGGTTTTGATTTGCATTTCTCTAATAATGAGTGATGTTGAGCATCTTTTCAGGCTCTACTACAAAGCCATAGTCATCAAAACAGTATGGTACTGGCACAAAGACAGACATATAGATCAATGGAACAAAATAGAAAGCCCAGAGAGAAATCCACACACATATGGACACCTCATCTTTGACAAAGGAGGCAAGAATATACAATGGAGTAAAGACAATCTCTTTAACAAGTGGTGCTGGGAAAACTGGTCAACCACTTGTAAAAGAATGAAACTAGATCACTTTCTAACACTGCACACAAAAATAAACTCAAAATGGATTAAAGATCTAAATGTAAGACCAGAAACTATAAAACTCCTAGAGGAGAACATAGGCAAAACACTCTCTGACATAAATCACAGCAGGATCCTCTATGATCCACCTCCCAGAATTCTGGAAATAAAAGCAAAAATAAACAGATGGGATCTAATTAAAATTAAAAGCTTCTGCACAGCAAAGGAAAATATAAGCAAGGTGAAAAGACTGCCTTCTGAATGGGAGAAAATAATAGCAAATGAAGCAACTGACAAACAACTAATCTCAAAAATATACAAGCAACTTATGCAGCTCAATTCCAGAAAAATAAACGACCCAATCAAAAAATGGGCCAAAGAACTAAATAGACATTTCTCCAAAGAAGACATATGGATGGCTAACAAACCCATGTCCAGTTCTAACTGTTGCTTCCTGACCTGCATACAGATTTCTCAAGAGGCAGGTCAGGTGGTCTGGTATTCCCATCTCTTTCAGAATTTTCCACAGTTTCTTGTTATCCACACAGTCAAAGGCTTTGGCATAGTCAATCAAGCAGAAATAGATGTTTTTCTGGAACTCTCTTGCTTTTTCCATGATCCAGCGGATGTTGGCAATTGGATCTCTGGTTCCTCTGCCTTTTCTAAGACCAGCTTGAACATCAGGAAGTTCACAGTTCACGTATTGCTGAAGCCTGGCTTGGAGAATTTTGATCATTACTTTACTAGCATGTGAGATGAGTGCATTTGTGTGGTAGTTTGACCATTCTTTGGCATTGCCTTTCTTTGGGATTGGAATGAAAACTGACCTTTTCCAGTCCTGTGGCCACTGCTCAGGTTTCCAAACTTGCTGGCATATTGAGTGCAGCACTTTCACAGCATCATCTTTCAGGATTTGAAATAGCTCAACTAGAATTCCATCACCTCCACTAGCTTTGTCTATAGTAATGCTTTCTAAGGCCCACTTGACTTCACATCCCAGGATGTCTGGCTCTAGATGAGTGATCACACCATCGTGATTATCCGGGTTATGAAATCTTTTTTTGTACAGTTCTTCTGTGTATTCTTGCCACCTCTTCTTAATATCTTCTGCTTCTGTTAGGTCCATACCATTTCTGTCCTTTATCGAGCCCACTGCTGCTCAAAATTTGGGGTTGTATTAACAAACACTGAAATTTAGAGAATGAATAAAAGAGGTATATTTGTAGGCTTACTCCTTTTTAAAAAATTTAAAAAAATGATTTTTATTGGAATAAAATTGCATTGCAATACTGTGTTAATTTCTGCTGTACAACAAAACGAATCAGCTGCATGTATACGTTTATTCCTCCCTCTTGCGCCTCCCTCCCACCCACCCCCATCTCATCCCGCTAGGTCATCAGAGCACCTAGCTGATCTCCCCGTGCTGCACAGAAGCTTCCCACTAGCTAGCTGTTTCACACATGGTAGTGTATCCAGTGCTCTCGCCTGGAAAATCCCATAGACAGAGGAGCCTGGTGGGCTGCAGTCCATGGGGTTGCTAAGAGTCGGACACGACTGAGCAACTTCACTTTCACTTTTCACTTCCATGCATTGGAGAAGGAAATGGCAACCCACTGCAGTGTTCTTGCCTGGAGAATCCCAGGGACAGGGGAGCCTGGTGGGCTGCCGTCTATGGGGTCGCAAGAATCGGACACGACGAACGCGACTCAGCAGCAGCAGCAGCAGCAGCAGTGTATCCATATCAGTGCTATTCTCCCAACTCATCCCACTCTCCCCTTATCCCATTGTGTCTGTGTGTCTGTTCCTGTCCTTGGGTGTATTTTTTAAGGACTTTTTCTGGATATTTCTAATAGTCTAACCTAACATATGCCACCAAATAAACAGCTCTCTGATCTCTGACCTGAAAAAATCTTTCTTAAATCCGCCAAATTAGCAGCTCCATTAAGAGATAAAAGAACTTTTGCTTTGTGGTTATGAGATGGCATATCAATTTGGTGGGCCCAAGTTGGAGTGGTTCCTTTCATTTTCTAGCTGCTGCTGCTGCTGCTAAGTCGCTTCAGTCGTGTCCGACTCTGTGCGACCCCATAGATGGCAGCCCACCAGGCTCCCCCATCCCTGGGATTCTCCGGGCAAGAACACTGGAGTGGGCTGCCATTTCCTTTTCAAAAGGGTGATAGAAATATAAACTTTGGAAAGAAACCCAGCCTCCAGCCGTTAGGTGCAGCCCTCACCAAAAGCAAACAGCCTCTTAGTGGGAATGTTATTATCTTTATTTTATTCGTTCTTTAAGCATTTATTGGGCATCCACTCTGTACCATGGCTTCACAGGTTTAAGGGATAGAATCATATATATATATATAAGTGTTTCTACCATGGCTTCCCTGGTGGCTCAGAGGTTAAAGCGTCTGCCTCCAATGCAGGAGACCTGGGTTCGATCCCTGGGTCAGGAAGATCCCCTGGAGAAGGAAATGGCACCCCACTCCAGTATTCTTGCCTGGAGAATCCCATGAACGGAGGAGCCTGGTAGGCTACAGTCCACGGGGTCGCAAACAGTCGGACACGACTGAGCAACTTCACCTCACCTCATAAATGTTTCTATGTAGCTCACCTTCTAGCGGGAGATAAAAAGAAAACATCACAATGGTATGATGATATCTAGGATAGTATTTCTCAAATTTAATGTGTATGCAAAATCACCCAAAAATCTTGTTAAAAGTATTTTTTCTTTCAGTTGGTCTGGGGTTGGGCCAGCCTGCATTTCTAATATTTAGTTAAGAATTTACCCATGTGCCATACGTAACTGTTAATGCATACTATTTATGTTCTTTGACCTTAATGTGTTTATTTTTTCTTTACTGATGTGTAGAGACTCTATATGACATACATCATTTCAAATTTTCACCCTTTATCCCTGGTATTTAGATAATTTATAATGTTTTTAACATGAGGAATTGTTTTTAAAATTTGTGTAATTGTAATTAATAATCTTTTAAAGTGGCCTGTATGTTTTATGTCATATATTCAAAGATTTTTCACCACTACAAGATTATTTTTTAATCCTCTTACCTTTTAATCCCCTGGGAAATTATTATGATGCATGGATTGAGGTAGAGATCAAACTTTATTTTTATCCCAAATAACTAAAAGTCTCCCCAAGCTGCTTATTCTATGATGCTCATAGTCAGGGTCACAGGTGATGAAGGTGCTCTGGCTAAGCAATGAGGGAAAATGCTGATATCTTCCTGAAAAAGATCATACCTGGGCTGAATCTTAAGAATATGTAGGAGTTAGCCAGACAAAGACTGGAGAATTGAAGTAATTCATTCCAGCTACAGACTAGAATTTAAGAGAGGAAATGACTAGAGACAAGTCTCAAGGGATAAGCAGGGTGGTCTTCAATGCCATGCTTAGAAATTTGAACTTTATTTTGAAAACAAAAGGATACTATTAAAGTTTTTTAAAAGAGAAAAGGTAACATGCAGAAATTTGCATCTTAGAAAGATTAGTCGGGCAGCAGCTTGAAAATGAATCAGAATGGGGCAAACCTGAAGACAGCAGAGCCCATTTCAGAGAAAGCTGGCTTTTTGTGAAGGTCTCTGCAGCATATCCCTTGATTAATAAAAGGTTGGACCAGGTGTGAAACCTATGTATTCTACATTTAATTATTTATTCATAGCTTATACAATGGAGAAGGAAATGGCAACCCACTCCAGTGTTCTTGCCTGGAGAATCCCAGGGACAGAGGAGCCTGGTGGGCTGCCATCTATGGGGTCGCACAGAGTCTGACATGACTGAAGCGACAGCAGCAACAGCAGCTTATACAGAACCAACAGACAACGTACAGGGAAGTATGAAACCTGCCAATAAGTGGTTTTAATAAGTAACTATTTTAAAGTCCAAATCTAGCGTACTTGAAGTCCAATAAGCTCCTCTGAAACCTGAGTGTCCAGTGATTTCTGTCAGTTCAACTATTGACCCACATAGTTAGAGGAAGTCCGGAGGTCCTTCTCCCACCCAGGACAGGAATCTCTTCCAAAGCACACCCAACAGATGGCCTAAAGAGCCCCTGTGTGAATGCTCCTCACCTTCAAAGGGAGCTCCCTGGCCTCCTGTTTTTCTGTTGCAGATCTAAACATAGAAAGTTCTTTCTCATGCTGAGCCAAATTCTTCCTCTCTGTAACTTTCACCAGCAAGGTCTTCTCCCTGAGTCTTTTCTTCCTCAAGGAGACACCATTAGTCTTAAAGAGACTAGGCGTTAGGAAATGCTATCATAATGCCATCATAAAGGCTGAAACGTTTAAAATATAGGGCTTCCCAGGTGGTGGTAATGGTATACCAATGATTGCACAATGGTGTAGATAATGCCACTGAACTGTGCACTTAAAAACAGTTAAGATGATAGATTTTTGTGTGATATGTGTTTTGTATGAATTTTTAAAATTTTTAAACAATTAAAAAAATTTTTTTAATGATTTTAAAAAAATACTAGTAATACCTGACCAGTTAAAAGACCTTAAACTTGAAATGTTGATGTTTTGAACTTGAAATGTTGGAGGTTCTTCAGAATGGTACTGAATTTTTATTTGGCCTCCTTCTAACTCTTATTTCCCTCTCCTACTATTGTCATGGTCTACCCTCATCTCTTCTGTCTTTTAGCCAGGATCTCAGTTTAGCTTTAGAACCAGGTCTTTCTGTCTTTGGTTCCCCCTTAATTCTGATGGTTCATTGGATCATGTGAACTTGCTTTAGAAAAAAAAATCTAAATTAGACTCATTAGCTCTATTATTTCACAGCAAAAATTATACTTTAAACTCAGTTGTCCTCATGTTGCTGTAACACAGCTCGAGAGGAGGAAAGACGTTCTTTAATGTTTTCATTCCAAAATAACAGGAGGAGTTTCATTTTTAAAAGAGAAATCTGAGAGAACACGCATGACCTGAGGGAACCAGTTATAATCCAGGAGTTTCTAACCGGCCCACCTTGTTGTTCAGTCACTAAGTCGTGTCCAACGCTTTGCGACTCCGTGGACTGCAGCACCCTAGACTCCTCTGTCCTTAAATTCATGCCCATTGAATCGGTGATGCCCAGCTTGCTAATCCATTAACCAGTTATCTGGTTGTAAGACCAGGTTCAATTATGTAACTTAAAAATTTTTGGTCTGCATGAGATGTTTACTATACAATTTTCTTGCCAAAGAGTAAGCCTGAGTTTTTCCATGGGATGAAATTTGTCATGGCCTCTGCTCATGCGGCAAGCCAGTCCCCGATGCGCTGCTGTTCCCTCAGCAGCTAGGACCTTGAGTCTGCGAGGTCACTCTGTACCCACCACATTCAGCCTCACAGGCTCTGCAGCAGCTGCGTCGGCCACAGCCTCAGGAATGCTTGTCATTTACACCCGTAGATAATTTGAGTGTGATGGGATCAACTAGAAGACATCTAACACAGCAGTTGACCACAATTTGACAGAGCACATTTAAAATTTAAGACTCTGAATGACATACAGTCATGCTTCTATCTCTTCAATGTTAGATTCCTTTATGAAAAATACCAATTTTTAAGTTTAATACAATAGTTTGACGGCTTATTCCTTTTTCCTTTTTTTCTCTTTTAAAGACTAATGTAAACACCTCAGAGAGATGCATGCTATTTTCCCACAAAGACATACATTACTTTAATTTTTATATTCTCAGGAAGTCTTAATTAATTCTTTTCAAAACCACACTCTCAAGATCCATCATATGTATATCCCTTTCCTATCTTACGATCTTTGCAAGTGGTATGCTTTTCAAAAAAAAATTGTTTGAAAGCAAAGTTCAACTTATAATAATGGTAGAGCAGCTTGGTTGGACTAACTCTTGCATGAGCAATAATTATAATACCTGAACAAAATGTTTTAAAAGCAATTTTTATTACACTGGAGACTGGTCAAAAGTAAATGGAGAGCAGTCTGCCCTTAAAAACAGAAAATATACCTATGAGATTTGCAAGTTTACAACTTTTTACCTGAACATACTCATCAATTCTCTGTCTTGGGTGGTCAGGGAGAGAGCTTAGCTGGCAGATCAGCCAGAACTAAGGGGGAAATCCTAGAAGAGAGTGAACTGCAGGTGTGAAACCCCAAATCTGTCTAAAACATCCACCCAACTTCTTGATAAAAAGGAAAGAAGGAATGGAGGGAGGGAGGAAAGAAAAGGGAAAAAAAAAAGAATAAAAAGAAAAAAGGAAAAGAAAGAAAAGGCATCAGCTGGAAGCTGAAATAACTGGCAGAGAATTCAACTGTTGTTGAGGGCAGGAAAACAGTGTTTGGAATTTGAGTCTAGCCAAGTTAATAAAGATTACTCTTCAAAAGAACAGAACAGAATCAAGTCTCCACATTGTGCATTCCTTTATAATCAACATCCTATTATAAATCACTAGGTATGAAAAGTAACAGGAACATGTGACCTATACTTAGGGGGGAAAAAAGGAACTCTGAGATTATCTAGATGCTCTTGTAATAAATAGATAGGACTAAGGCAACCACTGTAAAAATGTTCAAGGAGTTAAGAAAAAAAATGGTCACAGTAAATAAACAAAATAGGATTATTACAGCAGAGAACTAGAAACTGTAAAAAACAGAATAAAATGGAAATTTTAGAGCTGGAAATTACAGTAATTGAAATGAAAAATTCATTGGATATTTTTAACAGCATTTTGGATGTAGCTGAAGAAACAATGAACATGAAGATAGATTTTAGGTATTATTCAATATACAGGACAAAAGTCCCAAACATTTGGAAATTAATCAATATATTTATAAACACCCATGATTTATTTCATAAGGGAAATTTTAAAATATTTTGAACGGAAATATAATGAAAATATAAGATCTCAAAGTTCATATGATAGAGATAAAGAAGTACTCAGAGGGAATTTTGCATCTTGAAGTTCATATATTAGAAATGAAGAGAAAATTAAAATCAATCATCTATTCATATATTGATTAATGGATACATAAAACGTAGTGAATCAATACAATAAATATTATTTGGTGGTTAAAAGGAATAAAGTGCTGACACGTGCTACAACATGGATAAACCTTGAAAACATGTTTAGTGAAAGAAGCTGATCATAAAAGACTGTATACTGTTGACTTCGTTTAT
Source organism: Capricornis sumatraensis (assembly GCF_032405125.1). NCBI lineage: Eukaryota > Metazoa > Chordata > Mammalia > Artiodactyla > Bovidae > Capricornis > Capricornis sumatraensis. Next base: position 20,122,502 of record NC_091070.1, on the reverse strand, counting down.
AGGAAGTGTCCTAAATAGGCAAATTATAAAGGTAGAAATTAGGCTAGTGGTTGTTTAGTGCTGAGGGAAGGGCTAGCAAGGAGAGAGCTGACTAACAAAAGTAGGATTTCTTTTGGGGGTGGTTAAAATACTATTAGTTTTTTAAAAATACTGTAAAATTTACTTGATTTTGGTTGTACAACTTGGTGAATATATTTAGAACCATCGTACTGTACACTTTAAGTGGATGAATTGTATGTAAATTCTCAATAAAGCTGTTACCAAAAAAAAAAAACTAAACTAAATCTTCAAACATAAGAAACTAAAAACAAAGTGAGCAAATTAAACCCAAAGTAAGTAAAAATTAGGAAATAATAAAGATAAGAGCACATGTCAATGAAGAGACGAACAATAAAGAAAATAAGGCTGAAATCTGGTTCTTTGAAATGATTAGTAAAAGTGGCAAACACCTAGCAAGACTGATAAAGAAAAAAGAGAAAATATAAATTACCTATATGAGGAATGGAAGAGAGACATATAAGTTCCTATAGACATTGGGTGGCTGCATAACTGTATATGTATAGGTGCCAAAATTCATTAAACTGTATTCTTAAAATGAGTAAATTTGATTGGAAGCAAGTTAGACTCCAATAAAGCTGTAAAAGAATCAATAGATTAATAGAACAAAGAGGAAAAGCCATGGGATTCTATCAGCTGATGACAGCTCTCCAGCCTTCGAGAGAGAGGACCCTTACATTGGTTATTTGGCCGTTGCTTGTTAGGACTGCCCCCATCCATCTCCATCATGAGGGGCTGCATGTCTTTCAAAGGCCATGTTGTCTCCTCCCATCAAGGCACCCCATGATTTGTATTACAATCATCATCTCCCCCCGGCCTCTGTCCTTTTCCTTACTTACAAAGGTCCAGGCGGGGACATCCCTGGCTGCACAGAGACTTGGCTTTCCAGTGCAGGGCGTGCGTGTTCAATCCCTGGCCAGAAAGCTGAGATGCCGCCTGCTTCACGGCCAAAAACAAGACATAAAACAGAAGCAAGACTGTAACAAATTCAGTAAAGACTTTCAAAAGGGCCCCCATCAATAACGGCAATGAAAAAGGCCCAGGTGAGCCTGAAGATTTGCTTGTGCCGTCCACTTCCGTCTTAGCAGGATTCCAAGAACTGATCACTGACTACAGCTACTACAGTTTATTGACCTTGTGGCAACAAAACCACCCCATCCCGTCCCATTCAGGGGCTTCGTTTTCCTCCTGTGGCGGTGATATGCTATAACAAGGCAAAGCTCAGTGTCTGCCTCTGTGAGTGAACACCTATCCAAAGAGGATCAAACAGGCAGAGATGGCCCTGTGGGAACCTCACCTCAGGTCCATGACAAACAATAGGAAAAGTCTGAGATTTTCTTTAAAAATATAACTGGAAGTCACAGTTCGTTCCTACTGAATAACAGGAAGAAAAGATGAAAATAAGTTTCCTTTATTCCTATGTTATTTAAACTGTTGAAAACCATGAAAGAGAAGCCTCTTTATGTATGATTCTTAAAGGGTTTCTTAGAGCATAATACTGCTCTGTGTGGCTTTGTGGTATCTCACCTTATCCTGGAAGATACTGCTTCTACCAAATTCTAGCCTTTGCAATGTTACAGATTCTGGACAGAATCTTGAGGCACAATAAGCAAGTCTTTCCACATTTTCCCATGTTAGACTAAAGACCCAATAGGAAGAAATTGTAAGGCAGTGGCGTCCCGGGGTTAAGACAATGGAGTTGGTGTCAGACAAACGTGTATTCCAGGCTGTTTTGTGAATGATGAAGTGACTGGCCTTGGGCAAGCTGTTTGATCTTTCTGAGCTTCAGTTCTTTATTTCTAGGATGGATATAATCTACCTGCCTCATAGGGTAGCCAGGAAAATCACAGATAAAATGAATTTAAGGGCATATGATGGTGTCTGACAAAGAATAAAAGACCTCATGATGCTATTTTTTTCCTTCATGTTTATATTTTCTGCTAGGCAAATTGGCACTCTAGAACATTGCTAGTAGGAATGTAAATTGATACAACTATTCTGGAGGACCATTTCTGTTTCCGTTTTTAAATCTCATGGGCTTCAACTCTGCAATTGCAGTTCTGGTGTCTGCATTAGAGAACTCTCTATAAGTGCATATTTAACTGAAAACTTCAATTTGGTGTACTAATAGGCTTTATTAAATGTACTTATAAGAAACATTTTTCTTAGGTCCTACACTATGTCATCCTGAACTGAAAGAATGCTTAGATTTATTAAAGAATCAACAAGTTTCTCAAACTTCCAGGAAAGTCAATCACAGTCTCCTGCTATTGTAAAAATGGAATTTTTTATAAGCTCTTAGAATCATAGATTGTAGAATTTTTTAAATCTTAAAAATAATATGGCTTAAGCATCTCCCCTTATGGGTAAGCAAACTGTGGGACTCACTGAGATAAGACAACTGCCCCCAGTTATCCAACTAGCTGATAATGGAAGCCCAATACAAATTAGTGCCATCACCAGTCTTGGTTCTCAACACCCGCATTGTCCTTTACATCGCCCGAGCACTCATTCCTACTTACTGTCAGTGCAGCAGGCATAGCTAGGTGTCTATTTAATATCTCATTTTTCCTTCCGAAGATTAAAAGCACTAACTAACCAAAGGTTCTTGCAGCCAGACCTAGTTCTGGCCAGTGAAATACAAACGGAAATCGACTATTAGTAGAGGGCTCAACTACTAGTAGAGAGTTTTCAGGAAAGTTATTATTTTCCTGATTAAAAAAGAGCAGGATATATAGCTGGGAGGCCATTTCTTTGCCCTTCTCCATATTTCCTCCAGAAACGAAGATATGCTATCTGGTGTCAGCTGACATCTTGTCCCTACAATGGTAGAGAAAGAATATAGAAGGAATCTAGGCAGAAAGTGAAGAGGAGCTAAAAAGCCTCTTGATGAAAGTGAAAGAGGAGGGTGAAAAAGTTGGCTTAAAGCTCAACATTCAGAAAACTAAGATCATGGCATCTGGTCCCATCACTTCATGGCAAATAGATGGGGAAACAGTGGAAACAGTGTCAGACTTTATTTTGGGGGGGCCTCCAAAATGACTGCAGATGGTGACTGCAGCCATGAAATTAAAAGATGATTACTCCTTGGAAGGAAAGTTATGACCAACCTAGATAGCATATTAAAAAGCAGAAAAATTACTTTGCCAACAAAGGTCCATCTGGTCAAGGCTATGGTTTTTTTCAGTGGTCATGTATGGATGTGAGAGTTGGACTGTGAAGAAAGCTGAGCACCGAAGAATTGATGCTTTTGAACTGTGGTGTTGGAGAAGACTCTTGAGAGTCCCTTGGACTGCAAGGAGATTCAACCAGTCCATCCTAAAGGAGACCAGTCCTGGGTGTTCATAGGAAGGACTGATGCTGAGGCTGAATCTCCAATACTTTGGCCACCTCATGCTAAGAGCTGACTCATTGGAAAAGACTCTGATGCTGGGAGGGATTGGGGGCAGGAGGAGAAGGGGAGAACAGAGGATGAGATGGCTGGATGGCATCACTGACTTGATGGACATGAGTTTGGGTAAACTTCGGGAGTTGGTGATAGACAGGGAGGCCAGGTGTGCTGCTATTCAAGGGGTCACAAAGAGTCGGACACGACTGAGCAACTGAACTGAACTGACTGAACTGAGACATTGGTGACATTGAGAACCCCCTCACCAGCCTCAGATTGGCTCCTCCTGTTGTCTCTTGTTTGGTTGCTGCTGCTGCTGCTAAATCGCTCCAGTCCCATTCTGTGCAACCCCATAGACAGCAGCCCACCAGGCTCTGCCATCCCTGGGATTCTCCAGGCAAGAACACTGGAGTGGGTTGCCATTTCCTTCTCCAATACATGAAAGTGGAAAGTGAAAGTGAAGTCGCTCAGTCATGTCCGACTCTTAGCGACCCCATGGACTGCAGCCTACCAGGCTCCTCTGTCCATGGGATTTTCCAGGCAAGAGTACTGGAGTGGGGTGCCATTGCCTTCTCCGTCTTGTTTGGTTAAGCTGCTGCAATCCTATTTTCACATTTCCTTTGCTTCTGAAGGAAAACACAGATTGTGGAATATAAATTCTACCATACCTAAATTCACTTTGCCTTATTCACTCTTGTCTCAGAGGAGGAAGGGACCATTTTTCTTTCCAAATGTAACCATTTCCATCTCTTTCTGTCTCCTTTCATGTTCTTAAGTCCCCCTGTCTCTTTTAATCTCTACTCCTCACTCTAAAAACATCTTTTAAATTTTCCTTCAGCTTTGGCTCCCTTACAAAATACCATTCTTATGCTTCACTTCACAGCTAAAAATCTTGGGAGAAGAGACTTCCAAAGCCTGCCATCTCTATGGCTAAAAATGAATTATGGGGGTACTTTGCTGGTAGTCCAGTAGCTAAGACTCTATTCCCAGTGCAGGGGCCCAGGTTTAATCCCTGGTCAGGGAACTAGGGACTTCCCCTGTGGATCAGCTGGTAAAGAATCCACCTGCATGTGGGAGACCTGTTTTTGATCCCTGGGTTGGGAAGATCCTCTGGAGAAGGGAAAGGCTACCCACTCCAGTATTCTGGCCTGGAGAATTCCATGGACTGTATAGTCCATGGGGTTGCAAAGAGTCACACACGACTGAGTGACCTTCACCAGGGAACTAGATCCCACATCCACAACTGAAGTCCCTCATGCTGCAGTGGGGACTGAAGATACCACGTGCCACAGCCAAGACCCAGCACAGCCAAATAAATAAGCACATTTAAAAAGTTAGTTATGAATACCTGGCTCCAACCCACACCTTTCACTATGCCTCCTACCTGAACTTTGCTAACACTCGACATTGTTGGACCACCTTCCCCACCTTGGACTCTGGTCTCTCCTGACTTGCCAACATCACACTCCCCCATCTCTCTGACCCTGTCGCCGCCCAGACTGTTCCCTGGCCCCTCCTTCCCTGCCTTGCCTTGGATGCTGGTGCCTTCAGGTGTCCTCGTAGACTCTCTCCACCTTTCTTTGGGAAATCTCTCTCACTTACATGGCTTCCATTACCTGCTATTTGCTAATTGTCTACACAACCACTTACATGACACCCAGTTGTTTTTTCCCCTGAACTTTTAGTCATCTTTTGGATGCCCTCCAATACAGGAACTTCCAGCTCAGTATGTCCAAAGCCAAAGCCACAATTTCCCCCATCCCCCTGACCAAACTCCCTTTCAGTAAAGTGCATCGTCATAAATCCAGGTATTTGAAGAAGAACCTTAAACATATGGTCAATTCTATTATAAGCCTAAACTTTTGAAATAATTCTTAAAAATTTTGTTGTTCAAAATTAGGCAATGAAAACCATGGAGAAAATGAACACAACATTCAAAGTCTTCATTGCTGCTAAGTCACTCTAGTCGTGTCCGACTCCGTGTGACCCCATAGACGGCAGCCCACCAGACTCCCCCGTCCCTGGGTTTCTCCAGGCAAAAACACTGGAGTGGGTTGCCATTTCCTTCTCCAGTGCATGAAAGTGAAAAGTGAAAGTGAAGTCGCTCAGTCGTGTCCAACTCTTAGCGACCTCATGGACTGCAGCCTACCAGGCTCCTCCTTCCATGGGATTTTCCAGGCGAGAGTACTGGAGTGGGTTGTCATTGCCTTTTCCGAAAGTCTTCATTAGTGACATTTTAAAAAGAGGTAGAAACATAATAAAAACCATAGCATCGTCTTAAACATGTTCAGTGGTTGCAAAACACATAAATAATAGAATAAATGTGGTACTTTCCAAAGACCTGAAGTTTCCTTGTGGACATGGGCTTCAGAAGGCTGCAGTTTGTAGGTTATTGTGAAGTGGTAGACGGATGCCTACTGGAAATCAGCCAGAAGGTTGTACTCAGATATGGATGAGTGTGGCTCCTAACCCATATGGTGAAATGAAGCAGCTGGTAGATGCTTGAGGGTATGAGTGTGTGTGCATACGTGTGTATCATGTGTTTATTCCTAAACTAGATGCAATTTTCTGCTTTCATCTACTGTTTCCTGAGGGACAAGTATGCTCAAAATGTTTCCTAATATCTCAGTAGGGTCAAAACAAATTTGAATTTTCAAACTGAAGACTATAGTTGAACTACTGTGTCCTAATAAACTCTATCTTTTCATCCACAAAGACACCTGGTCGCCAATTCCCATGCATTTAGCTCCTAATCACACCTGTTTCTTCTCCATCCCTGCTGCTCTAATCCAGATGTTCATCACCTCCCATGGCAACAGCCACGCGTGTTCTTTGCACTGCACGGCCCCATCCTGCCCCCATCAAAGGCCTGGGAACTGCCACACCTGCAGTCGTATATCTGAGCAAACATCAGTCGGTCAGGGCTTCTGTTACCTAGGCCATGGTCCTGATCCAAGAGCCATTTGTTCGTTGTAAGATGGGACGATGATAGCTTTCCGGTAGAGCTGCGCTGAGGATTAAAGGAGGAATCTATATAAACAGCATCAAGCATATAGAAGACATTCAGCAAGTAATTCTTCTTCTGCCCCTTTCCTGTTTCTCCAATTACAAATAGAATTTAGGAAATTGCCTGGTGGTCCGGTGACTAGGGTTCTACACTTCCACTGCCAAGGGCCCAGGTGTGATCCCCGGTTGGGGAATTAAGAAGAGGTGGCAAGAATACACTGAAGAATTGTACAAAAAAGATCTTCACCACCCGGATATTCATGATGGTGTGATCACTCATCTAGAGCCAGACATCCAGGAATGTGAAGTCAAGTGGGCCTTAGAAAGCATCACTCTGAACAGTACAGACAAAAACAAAATAAAATAGAAAAATAGGACTTAAAAATATTAAGAATATGCGTAATGACTACACTTCCTGTAGCATTTAGCCAAACCCTTTGAGAAGGGCTTAGAAGGCCCTCTCAACCTGGATCTGGTAGGCACAGCTTTTAGTCTTGTATTCTTTATCCCCAGTCCAGCTCCCAAGTCACCTCCTTTTGGAAATCCCAACTGCCTCCCTCACCCAGAAAAAAATTTTGTCTTGCCCCACGAACCCCGCCATGCAGTGTACACACACCTCTGGAATGGCGTCTCCTTAGATGTGTGTAATAGATGCTGTGTGTTACCTCCTAATCACCCAGAGCTCCCACCCCATTCTCCTTTACTAACAGAAATATTCAGCTATCTACTCCTGCCTCCACGAGACTCAGGCATGGTAACACCATTCTCAGCATTCAAGGTAGAACCTGACTAGTGTGTGCCTATAAAATTTATCATTCCCTTTGTCTGCGATGAAGTTTGAAATGGGCACATGACCCAGTTCAGTGAACTAAGACATGAAGGCGGAGAAGGCAATGGCTCCCCACTCCAGTGCTCTTGCCTGGAGAATCCCAAGGATGGGGGAGCCTGGTAGGCTGCAGTCCATGGGGTCACAAAGAGTCAGACAAGACTGAGCGACTTCACTCTCACTTTTCACTTCCATGCACTGGAGAAGGAAACGGCAACCCACTCCAGTGTTCTTGCCTGGAGAATCCCAGGGACAGGGGAGCCTGGTGGGCTGCCATCTCTGGGGTCGCACAGAGTCAGACATGACTGAAGCGACTTAGCAGCAACAGCAGCAGCAAGACATGAAGGCACATCTGCTAGGGAATTTGTGAGAAGTGTTCTCTTTTCTTTAAAAAAAAAAAAGATACAGGAAGAAATAGTTTCTTTCTTCCTTTGGATGTTGTGATATCTGATGTGATGGCTGGAACTGTTGCATTCATATTGTCTCTAGCCTGGTTTGGACACGAAAACACATAAAGCAGGGCAAGTCCAAGAGTATTACAGAGAAGAGGAACTGAAATTCACCTGCTGTACTTCTGAACTATTTAATAGTTGATAAAATAAATATCTTCACTGTTCAAGCCAATCTGAGTTAGGTTTTCTGTCGCTTATAGTGCAACATACCTCGATAAAAATTGACATTAGAATTATTTATGAGTCTCTCTCCCCAGTGATGTTGAGAACCCCAAAGAACTTCTTTGATTTTATATCCCCAGCACTCGGAAGCACATGCCACATACTGGATGCTTAGCAAATATTTCTTAGATATATGTATGGACAGATGGATGGATGGTTGGATAAATGAGTCTCCTTGCATCCTGCCTGTTTTGTTTTCCAGTATCTGCTTCCTTCTCGAATATTCTGCTAACTATGGAATCTTGACATTAGATAAAAGATGTAGGAGAGATAAGGTGTTTTGGCAGGAAGTCCAGAAAGCCATAAACAGAAAGGCAGCCAAGATTGGTATCCTGGGCATGCCTTAAGGGTATCCAGGTTCTCGTCAATGTCCCATAGCTGCTTCCATTCTCAACTCTGGCCAGAGCCTAGAGAAGATAAGCTATATATAGGAAGGTGCCCATGCATTTAATCCAAGTAGCAAGGTCAACTCTTTAACAAAATTGGAGAATGATGACCTATATTCCCAAGCCACTGGAGTATCAACAAGCAGTCCCTGAAGGGTCTGAAACACCAGCCAGAATTTCCTTGCAGACAGTAGTGTGCTGTGAACCAGCTCTTTGGAAGGAAAGCTGTGAATGGTAATGTTTGTCCTCTATGTGTAAATTCACCCCCCATAGCTGATTTTAAGTAACCAAATGCTGAGCAGCTGGCTTGAGGGTATAAACTGGCTCCAGCACACTCTATCTACAGGGCAGCAGCAGCTCTGCTCAAGGGGCAAAATAAGCATTGGCCGGGGCCCTTGAATTCCAAACCACGTGGGGCTCTGGTTCCCTCTCAGGAATGGCACCCCCATCTACCCAGGTACCCAAGGGCAAAAGTCAGAGAGAGCTACTCAAAGGCCCCCTCTGCCCACTTCTAAACAGTGACCAGATCTGCTCTCTTCCAAAATATCCTTCAAACCCACCTGTTGACTTCCATCCCCTCCACTCCTGCCAAATCCAGGCTTTTATCATCTCTGGCCCACACCTGATCTTTCTTTTTTTTTTTTTTGTAAATAAATTAATTTATTTTAATTGGAGGCTAATTACTTTGCAACATTGTAGTGGTTTTTGCCATACATTGATATGAATCAGCCATGGGTGTACATGTGTTCCCCATCCTGAACCCCTCTCCCACCTCCCTCCCCATCCCATCCCTCAGGGTCATCCCAGTGCACCAGCCCTGAGTGCCCTGTCTCATGCATCGAACCTGGACTGGAGATCTGTTTCACATATGATAATATACGTTTCAATGCTAGTCTCTCAAATCATCCCACCCTCATCTTCTCCCACAGAGTCCAAAAATCTGTTCCTAACATCTGTGTCTCTTCTGCTGTCTCACATAGAGGTTCATCATTACCATCTTTCAAAATTCCATTTATATGCATTAATATATTATATTGGTGTTTTTCTTTCTGACTTACTTCACTCTGTATAAAAGGCTCCAGTTTCATCCACCTCATTAGAACTGATTCAAATGTATTCTTTTTAATGCCTGAGTAATATTCCATTGTGTATATGTACCACAGCTTTCTTATCCATTCATCAGCCAATGGACATCTAGGTTGCTTCCATATCCTAGCTATTGTAAACAGAGCTGCGGTGAACATTGGGGTACACGTGTCTCTTTCAATTCTGGTTTCCTCGCGCACCTGATCTTCTTGTTCTCACTTCATCCGCTCTTGCTCCCCTGAGTAAGCGTAGTCATCACATAGTGCCTAACTCATCCTCTGAAAATGCAAATCTGATTGTGCTGGTCCATTGAAGAGAACTTCCAATGGCTCATGTAGCTTTAGGGCTACGCCCAGTCCTCAGCACTCTAGATGCAGCCCCACAGGCACGGCCCCTCTTTCACCAGCATTAACCCAATACCCTGGCCCTAGCCTACTAGGCTTCAGCCTCTTCTGTGTTGTTAGGTTCCCTGCAATGAGTCTGCGCTTTTTCATGCCTAGATTTATGCCTGGAGCCTGTTGTGTGTGTATGCTGGGTCTTCGCTGCTGTACACAGGCTCTCTCTAGTTGTGGCAAGCAGGGGCAACCCTCTAGTTCCAGTTCGCAGGCTTCTCATGCTGGTGGCTTGTTGCAGAGCACAAGGTGTAGGCACACGGGCTCCAGCAGTTGCAGCATCTGGGCTCAGTAGTTGGGGCATGCAGGCTCTAAAGTACAGAGGCTTAGGTAGTTGTGGCACATAGGCGTGGCTGCCCTGCAGCATGAGGAATTTTCCCAGCCCAGGGCTCAAACCCATGTCCCCTTCACTGGCAGGCAGATTCTTCCCCAGTGGATCATCCAGGAAGTCTGCCTAGAGTTGTTTTATGTGTTTTTTGCCTTCCCTGGAAAGCTCTTCCCCTCCTTTCTTTATCTCCTCTATTCCTACTCGTCCCCTAAGCCTTAGCTTAAAATCACCTCCTCCAGGAAGCCCGCCCTTGGATTCTCAGACGAGGGTCAGATCCTCTTGTTACAGATTCCAAAACATCCTGCATTTCTGCTTTCCAGTTATCCATTACCTGTCTTCCCCACTGGGCCGTCAGCTTTCCCACTGCTTATAGTGAAAAATGCTTGACTCTGAAGGTGGCATTTTCCACAGAGCAGCCAGAGTGGTCCTTCTAAAAGGCAAGTCGGTTCTTGTCACTCCTCTGTTTAAAATTTTGAATGACTTTGCAGCTCTCTCAGCATAAACTTCAAAGTCTGCACCAGAGTCCGACATCCTCTGTCACTCCCGTCATCTCTTGCTCTGCTCCAGCCACACTGGCCTCCTTGCTTTCTTGACTGCGGTAAACGTAACCCTGCCACAGGACCTTTGCATATGCTGTTTCTTCTGGAAGAAAACCACAAGGCTCACGCCCTCATTTCCTTCAGATCTCTGCTCACATGTTACCTTATCAGAGACATCTTAGGGGCTTAACTTACTCAACTCTGATATGTGTTTTCCAACACCACCAAGGAATCTCTGATTCTTAGCAGACACTGATTGGGTGTCCTACAAATTAAATTAAGTTCTGATACCATCTAACTGGGGAGATGGTGTTATAACCCACAGGTTAAGGGCTCAATCCCACAAGACTGATTCCACTTCACAAGCCAATCACAAGTTCAGATGGTTACCTGTGCTTCTGACTGAATGGCTATAAACTGGAGCTTCCTATAGCTCCCTCCTCAGTTATAATTAATTTGCTAGAGTGGCTCCCAGAAGGCAGCAAAAACACTTACCTACATTTACCAGTTTATTATAACAGATATTATAAAGAATAAAAATGAACTGCAGATGAAGTGATACATAAGGTAAGGGCTGGAAACATCCCAAGTGCAGGAGCTTCTGTCCCCATGTAACTGGAATGAGCAGCCTCCTGGCATGTGAATGCCTTCACCAACTCCTAAACCCATCAAATCTCTCTCTCTCTCTCTCTTTTATTGAAGTATAGTTGATTTACAGCATTGTGTTTGTTTCAAGTACACAGCAAAGTGATTCAGTTCACACACACACACACACACATAGATGTCTTTTCAGCTTCTTTTCCTATATAGGTTATTGCATAGTATTGGGTATTGACCTGAGCTCCTCACTAGCTTCCAAATCTCATTGTTCAAGTGTTTTTATAGAGCTTAACCTACAGCTCCCTTCTTCCTAGTCCCAGAAGTCAGTGGGAGGGGTTGAAAGTTACATACCTTCCAATCTTACCATCTTTCTGGTGACCATCCCCATCCTGAGGGCCTATCTAGGGGCCCCACACTAAGTCACCTCATTAGCATAAGCTCAGGTGGGCACAAGAGGTCTGCCTTTTGAATACAAGAGAAACTCCCATCACTCATGACATTCCAGGGATTTTAGGAGATTTGTGACAGGTCTTGGGAATGAAGACTAAATATATCTCTAAGTATACCACATCCCAACTCATCAGTATCACTCCCCCTCGCCCTGCTGTTTATACCTTCTTAGCCTTTATCATGCCTGTGTGCTCAGTTGCTCAATCACATCTGACTCTTTGTGACCCCATGGACTGTAGCCCACCAGGCTCTTCTGTCCATGGGATTTCCCGGTGAAGAAAATTGGAGTGGAGTGCCATTTCCTACTACAGGGGATCTGCCAGACCCAGGGACTGAACCCATATCTCTTTCATCTCTTGCACTGGCAGGTGGATTCTTTTTCCCTAAGCCACTTGGGAAGCCTTTATCACCACATGACAAATGATTTACTCATTGGCTCATTTGTTTATTGCTGGCTCTTCCCTTCTAGATGAGCTCCAGGAGAGCAAGGACGTCCATCTATTTCTGATCACTGTTGTGGCCCTGCCATCCAGAACAGCACCTGGCTTAATAGTACTTCCTTAGAATGATGTGTGCAATTGCTGCATCCTGGAAAGATTCATGGGAGAATCTCAGAATGGCTCTGGTACACTGCTGTTTATTTTTAGTTACACTGCCCTCGGGTGATACATTTACTTGTATTTTCTGGTAAAATCCTTCCAGCATTGGTCATTCTACTTTTCCACTGTTTCTTCTTTGTGTGGAAAAAAAGAGTTCCCCCGGGTCATAGTTCTAGCACTTACCATGCACAGTTAGAAGCAGCTTTCGAGAAGAGAAAATGGAAAGGTTCAGGGACACTGGAAAACCTGCCTGTGGTTTGCCAGCCACTGAGAAAGAAGAAAACAGTTTAATACCAAAGGTCAGAGGCACAGTTTATTTTATCTTCTTTCCCTCAGAAGAAATTACTTTTAAAGAACAGGCCCAGGTAATTTCTATCAGTGCATGCGTGCTAAGTTGGTTTAGTCGTGTCCGACTCTTTGTGACCCTATGGACTGTAGCCCGCCAGGCTCTTCTGTCCATGGAGTTCTCCAGGCAAGAATACTGGAGTGGGTTGCTACTCCCTTCTCCAGGGGATCTTCCTGACCCAGGGATCTAACCCCACATTTCCTGAGGCTCCTGCATTGCATCAGATTCTTTACCAAGCCACCAGGGAAGCCCATCAGGGGAATTTGAAAGTGAATAGAGTAACACTCCTGTTTTTCTCAGGATGAGCCAATCAAAAGAGTTTCCTTTTTTTCCCTTCTTATCTCAAGGAAAGGAGGGTATCCAAGGGTAGGTGTGGCTTTCCGGGGTTCCTTTGAAAGGACTTGAAAGAAGCAGATCAGATTTGGAGAGGGAAGTGGTTCCTGTCAATTAGGAAGGGGGAGAAATCCAGTCAAAGATGGAAACAGAGGTGCATCTGATTTCTAACATTTCCAGGAGAAATGCCAACTCCTGGCTCGCCTAGAGTGGAACCGCTGCCTGCACAGAGGCTGACTGGGTGCTTCTTGGGCCAATTCTACTGCCCTTGTCCTTGTCAAACTTTGGTTCTGTTCTGACCTCCTGCTTTGGCTGGAGAAGTCCTTGAATGTCCTTCAGGCTCTGCTTTCCAATTTGTAAACTGCAGCCTGGACTCTGTAGAGTGGAATGCTCAAGTGCACAGGCTCTAAAACTCAGCAGCTGGGGTTCTAATCCTGCCTCTGTCAGGTACCAGATTGCTGAATGAGGCATGTTATTTAACTCTCTCACATATGAAATGAGGAAGAGATGTGCCCATCATTTAAGGTTGTTAGAAGGATTAAGTGATGCCTCAGAACTGTGTCTGGACTTCCAGACTTCTTGGGCAGACTTGGGATAGACAATGTCAGGACAGGCAGGGTCTGGATCCTGGAAGCTATGTGTGTGGTTCTTGTAACCAACTCACGTGTCCCTGGATGAGCTGCTTATCCGGAATCTTTACTTTCTGTCTTTACAAAATGATGAGCAACAGTTGCCAACACACCTGCTCAGAGGCTTGTCTGGGTGGGAATGAATCAGTGGGAGCAGAAAAGGGCCTTCCCAGGCAGGTGTAGGGACCAACAGAGATGCTTGACAATGGCGTGCAAGCTCGCCCTTGGCCTGACTGCGCGTTTAGTCCTAGCGTGGGGACGGGGACAGTGTTGCCACATGATGATGTCAGGAGATAGGCACACATGTCAGAGATGAAGATTCCCAGACTATAGCCAGGATATGTGCACTCTGGAGACAAGAAGAAAAAAGCAACAAACTCCCAAGCATGCTGTCCTATGGCACCAATACATGTTCTCCAACCACCTGAAGAATTTGCTCGCAGGATGGCAATGAAAACAGTGGCCTTCCTTGTTGGGCAAGGACTGGATAATGTTTGTGAATAAAGAAAAAAAAAAAAAAGAGCAGGGGGAAAAGAAAGCTTACAGGTTCCATTGGAAAATGCCATATGTCTCATGAAGGCAGCAGAAGCTCTGGCTGTTGTTCAATGGGAGGGGCTGGTTGCAGAGCTTCAGGGAGTGCTCAGGGCCCCTCGAGTGCCAGCTGTGGTCCCAGAGGGCAGCATGAACTAGAGCCAAGGGAACGAGTGATGCTAGGCTGCGTTCCAGGAAGACCCCAGCTCTGCGGGAGGAGGGAAACACATGCTGGGCCTCTGCTGCGCCTTACAGCTGGCAGGTTACATCCCCCTGCCATGGGCGCACAGCCGGCCTCTCCTGCCCCTACTACAGGCAGAGCCTGTAAAGACAACCACTGAAGCCATCACGCTGTCCACTTGGGGAAGAGACTTGGATTTTAATCAGAGATGGTTGGAGTACATTAATCACTCAGTTGTACCTGACTGTTCACAACCCCATGGACTGTAGCCTGCCAGGCTCCTCTGTCTGTGGAATTCTCTGGGCAAGGATACTGGAGTGGGAAAAAAAAGATGAATACTGGCATGGGTTGCCATTCCCTTCTCCAGGGGATATTCCCAACCCAGGGATCAAACCCAGGTCTCCTGCATTACAGGCAGATTCTTTACCATCTGAGCCACCAAGGAGGCCTGATGGTTGAAAGACCCATAAATAAATGTGAGGAAAAGGACTCAGAACAAAATCCAATGAAGGAGAAGAGGGAAAGGATGGGGATAAAGATAGAAGGAGGCTGCATGCAATTCACAATGGGAACAACTTGTGCTGGTGGCCGAGGTGGAAGCAACTCAGTCCTGCATGAATTAGCAACTCAGGGAAGCTGAGGACACAAGTACAAAGTAATGCCAAGACAGCTGTAGAGCAAAATCAACTGGCACAAAATAATGAAAAACTCCAAAGAGGGATTACACAGAAGGAAGAATATTCTAAGCAGTTAGGGAAGGCTGCTAGAAGAAGTGAGCTCTGAGCAAGGCGGAGTTGAGAAGGAGATGAGAAATGTACACTGAGAGAGACAGAAGGTTAAGGCAACATTTCAAAGGAGGTCGACTTTCTTCTTTTAACTGAAGTATAGATGCCTGAGCGCTAAAGAATTGATGGTTTTGAATTGTGGTGTTAGAGAAGACTCTTGAGTCTCTTGGACTGCAAAGAGATAAAACCAGTCAATCCTTAAGAAATCAACTCTGAAATATTCATTGGAAGGACTGATGCTGAAGCTCCAATACTTTAGCCAGCTGATGTGAAGAGCTGACTCATTGGAAAAGACCTTGATGCTGGGAAAGATTGAAGGCAAAAGGAGAAGAGGGCAACAGAGGATGAGATGGTTAGATAGCATCATTGACTCAATGGACATGAATTTGAGCAAACTCCAGAGATAGTGAAAGACAGGGAAGCCTGACATGCTGTAATCCCTGAGGTTGCAAACAGCTGGACATGACTTAGCAACTGAACAGCAGCAACGTAGTTGATTTACAATGTTGTGTTAATTTCTACTGTAGAACAAAGATTCAGTTATACATGTATATACATCTTTTATATGTTTTCCATTATAGCTTATCACAGGGTATTGAACACAGTTCCCTGTGCTTGTAGGAGCTGGTTCTTTACTTCGTTGTTTGAATCTGCTAACCCCAAATTCCTGCTCCATAGCTCCCTCACACTGCCTCAAAAGGAGGCCGAGTTCTGCAATATGATGAATGGGAGAGACAAACTTGGATGTGAATCCCAAAGCTTGATGTACAGCTCTGTGTCCTGTGGGTTCTCTCAATTTGACTTCCCTGCATCGCAAAGTAAACATTATAATACCTTCTTCTTAGGTACTGTGAAGAATAAATAAGATAATGTATACTGGAGGGGACAGCATTATGCTCAGTATGCAGGAAGCACTTAGTACCTGTTAATTCCCTTTCTCTTTCAAGACTTTCATATAAGCCCATTGTTCAGGCTTCAAGCAGCATAAAGTCGTGCTCTTTCGCAACTGGAAGAGGCCATTACTTGCTCCAGAGTTATCCTATGGTCTCAGGTTCTAAAAAGAAAGTAGCTAAAAAGAGAGTGAAAATATAAAAAATGGAGTTGTGACAAAGCAATCATTGTACTGGAACTTCCTGTTTGTCTATTTCCTCCAGCTTCTTGAGAATGGAAACCATGTGTTATACGCCCAGCATTCAGCCCAGTGTCTGGCACACAGTTAAACCTCCATAAATATTTTCTAAATGAATGGAGACAGGTGAGGAAAAATGGAGAGATGACCAAAGAATTCGATGTGATTATCTGGAAAGCATTTTGAGAAACTGAGTATAAGAATAAAAAAACAAAAGCATATAAACAAAGGAGAGAAGAATGTCTTTAAAAACTGAAGAGGATTAGAAAGACCACCATAAATACATGGTAAATAACATAAGAAGAGAGCAAGGATGGAAATGAGAGAGACAAGGAGAGAGAAAGAGAGAAATTGAGAAACCACCCCCAACTTGTAAAACCCACAGGGATTCTGCAACCTAGAGCAGCTGGGTCCTGTGTAAAAGTTTAGAGAAAGCAAAGGACTTTTTCAGTGATAGGAGGAAGAACAAGGAAGACACATCCTTTTGTTTGCTTGGGGCAAGATGTGTAATGATATCAGAAGATAGAGAAAACAGAGCTACGGGGCCTTGCAAGCCTCCTGCCTCCTGCGCAGAGAGGAAGTTCTTTGTCCTGGAAGGGGAGCTGCACGAGGTGGTGAGCATGTACGGAAGGCAGGAGTCCAGAGCTCTGAGCATCTCAGGTCGATCTGCGTCTCTCAACCCAAGTAAGCTATGTCATCCCAGATGTCAGAAGGAACTCATTGCAGATAAACTTGCTGCCCTCATCTTGTCATCTTTGACAGGCCCCAAAGACCTGGAATGCTGCTTTTTAAAAAAATGATGTATCCGCTTATTTTTGATTGCACTGGGTCCTCATTGCTGCGAGGGCTTTTTCTAGTTGTGGTGAGCAGGGGCTACTCTTCATTGTGCTGCGTGGCCTTCTCATTGCAAGGGCTTCTCTTGTTGTGGAGCACAAGCCCTAGGTACTCGAGCTTGAGTTGTTGCAGCAGGCAGGCTCGGTAGTTGCGGCTGTCAGACTCTAGAGCTTGTACTCAGTAGTTGCAACACAGGTTTAGTTGGTCCGTGGCATGTCGAATCCCCCTGGACCAGGGATAGAGCCTGTGTCCCCTGCATTGGCCAGCAAATTCCTATCCGCTGTACCACCAGGGAAGTTCTGGAATGCTGCTGTTAAACTCAAGAGGAGCAAAGAATAAAAATATGAGATCTCAATATAGCTCACTCCAGTTGTTTGCAAATTATGTTTCTCAGATCCCTCCTGAGGCTTTTTTTTTTTTTAATGCAGTCTGAAATTACAGAAATCAAATATAGAAAATGAGTCCAAGCAAAGATACTCTGGGTGTCATAGGGAAAGGAAGCTAGGAACACCTCCATTTTGTCCCCCTCTTTCCCTGGAAACGGAGCACACCCCAAGGCACTCTAATGAACCCTAGAGTGAAAACCACCTCTTTAGATCAGGAACGTAGACATTTGCTGAATAAATCATTTGTTAGCTCCTCTAGAGGAAGCAGCAGGCCCTGGAGGCTAGCCAGCAAGGGTTGCCTAGGAGAAAATAAGGACAGACTAGCCTCACTTCCTTTTCCATAGGCTATGGGTGGAATGCTACAGCAGATTTCATCTTGATTTGAGCAATATGCATCTCAACATCTCTCATGATAATCTTACAAAGTGAAGTCTCTGTGATGATGCCATTGGGTGGTTGCTACACTATTAAGACCATCCTCCAAAGTTTGTTGGTTAATGGGTTAATGCAAACCTTGGGGGAATTTCTTTCTTTCTTTTTTGATTTTGACTTAAAATTTTTTTTATAGTTGAAGGGTAATTGCTTTACAGAATTTTGTGATTTTCTGTCATACATCAATAAGAATCAGCCATAGGTACACCCATGTACACCTGTGTAAAATATACAGTTAGTTTGTTCAACGTCACATTGCTAGCAAGTGGAAGAGTGAGGACTATGCCTAATGATTGCCAAAAACTTGGCTATTAGCCAGATGAGGATATTGGTGACACTCATGACGTGAAACTATCAATGATAAGTAATGTCAGATAATACAGTTGTCATTCAGAAGGTCAACAGCTCAAAATGATAGACCACATTTAAAATAATAAATGTAAACAGAGTGAATAACTAAAGGTCTGAAACAAAACAACAGCAAAACAAACTCAGTTACATAAATCCAAGATGAGAAAGATATGGCTTAACAACAGTGCGTGTAAAAGAATAACGGGTTTTGATGAAAGACGGACTTGTTATGAGTAAATGGTGAAATACAGCTGCCAAAAATGTTAACATGAACTTGAGTCATATTAATAGGCTTAGAGGGTCCCCAGCCAAGGCACGTCCAAGTCTGCTGGGACCTGCAGTGTTCGTTGCCGTATCTACAGGATTCTGTGCTGGGAATCACATTATAAGAGGGATGGTGTTAGAAATTCAGCTGAGATGGTTAAAAGTGTGGAAGTAATCTGGGAATACTTATCTTAGAAAGAAGTAGGCAGTGAGGATAGGAGAGCTATTTTCAAGCATATAAAGGACCACTTGCTCAGGTTGCTACTTACAACAGGAGTGTTCTGTGCTTTAGTAGAGAGAACCAGCCTTAGAGACACTTTGGTTTTGTATGTTTTCAACACTTATGACCAATAAAAACCCCAGGACCTGGCTACTAGATGGAGTTTCCAAAGCTAGACTTTGAACAAGTCTTTGGAGAGTTTCAGGTAAAGATGGCAAGAAGAGCTGATTCCCTGATTAATATGCAATAATAAGCAAATAATAAAACCTACCGTTCCAAACAAAACCAACCAATGAAACAATAAACATACAATCAAGCTTCACGAACAGCAGCAAAACAAGGAGACATGCAACTTCTTGCCAGAAATTTTTTAAAGGCTTAAGAATAAAATCCAGTTAGCCAGGGGATGAATAGCTAAACTAGTAAAAACACACACAAAACCCCTGCACAGAACTCAAAGCTAAGTGACAATAGAACAGTGTTTACCATGTTCTCAGAAAAAAGAATTGTGATTTAACAATTTTATCCAGGTTATCCTTCAACAACAAAGACAGTAGGCAAATAGTCTCAAGCATGCAAGAGCTCAATATACTTTACCGTGGGTTCTTCTTGAATAATTACTGATCAATAAAGTTGAAACGCAAGACACTAGAAGAAGACTCAAAATAAAGTTTAAAAAGGAAAAAGAATCAGAAATTAGCATTGAATCCTATGGATTTATTCTATAAGTGTCAATGTAAATGTTAAAACCTTGACAGGATAAATTTAATATAATCAAAATTCAGTAGCGTTCAGAGGGGAACTGGGAACAAGCTATGAATGTATACTAGGAAATCAAAAATATCTAAAATTAAAACACTTTAAGAGCACTTTAACCTGTTAAGTTTTGTTTTGAATAATATTTTCATCTCAATTGTAGGGATTCTTTGAGGAAGCAAGATCTTGAGTGGTGAAGATACATTTATCTGAAGTTTGGCGCTTTTCTCTTTTCACTTCAATTTCATTTATTTCCTTTTTTTGAGTAATATTAAATTTAATGCGTTGCTAAAAATAGCATGGATAGTGTGGCAGATACAGTAGCTTGGACTATTGCATCGCTTCAGTTTCACTCTATTCTGTCTTCTTGTTCTTCAGGGGCTGGAATGATACAATGGATCTGTATTTGCAGACCCTTTCTCTCTCTCTCTCTTTTTTTTTCCACATCATGTGGCATGCAGAATCTTAGTTCCCGGACTAGGGATTGAACCCATACCCCCTATGTTGAAAGCACAGAGTCTTAACTACTGGACTGCCAGGGAAATCCCTCTTCAGACACTGTTGCAGCTCCTGTTCCAACAAAAATTTAGGAGTCACAAATCAGATGCCCTTCTGTAGGATGAATTCAGGACAGAGTTCAGTGAGGATGGGTGGTGGCACTGGAGCTTCAGCAGTTTCATTATGGCTGTGGAGCCCACAATGCCGGTGGGGCTCTGACTCCTGCGTTATAGCTAAGGCAACCCCGTGGTTCCTGGAACCAAAACTGAGAAGCAAAGTAATCACTTCCTAGTGGCTGGATTGTACTGGGATAGTATATTAATTTCCTGTGGCTCCTGTAACAAATTGCCACAAATTTGGTGGCTTAAAACAAAAGAAAATGATTGTATTATAGTTCTAGAGGCCAAAAGTCTGAAATTAGTATCCTTGAGCTGAAATCGAGATAGTGGCAGGTTATTCCTTGCTTCTTCCATCTTCTGGTGGCAGACGGCCTTCCTTGGCTTGTGGCCACATCACTCTAATCTCGGCCTCTGTCTTCAGTTGCCTTTTTTTGGTCTGTGTTAAATCTCTCTCTCCTTCTACTTATAAGGATACATTCACTTGTATCCATGTCTTTAGGGTCCACCCTGATAATCCTGAATAATCCTCTCTCAAGATCACATCTGTGGAAAGTCTGTTTCTAATAAGGTAATATTGACAGGTTCCAAGGATTAGGATGTGAATATATTTTAGGACTGTCTTTTAGTATACCATAAATGGCATGATCCTGGAGTCTGAATTTGGGACAGAACCTTCCTGGTTCTCCAGACTCCTAATTGTGGCAGAAGTCGACACTGCCTGACACACCAGTTGTAAAGCATTGTTCTGGAGGTCATACTTAAGAGTCCCAAGCCTCCAGCCTGCTCTCAGGGTCTTTCCTGAATTCTCTTTTTACCCAACTCCCTGTACGCTTAAACCGCAAGAGCTTTGTATTACATGCAACTGCTAATATGATTGTTTACATATTGTTTATGTATGATTGTATACTTTTATCTATATATCTCTACAGATGAGCTAATCATTCACTCTACTCCAATGCACAAAGAAAAGACACCACTTTGTTTTATTTTTAAATTTTCTTATAAAGTAATTTTATTTATTTATTTATTGGTCATACCATGAGGCATGTGGGCTCTTAGTTCTCCAACCAGGGATTGAACCCACATCCCCTGTATTGGAAACATGGAGTGTTAACCACTGGGCCATCAGGGAATTCCCCCACCTTGTTTTAAATAAATGCTCTGGTGTTGGTTGTAAGCTCCTTCAGTTAGGTAGTAATGGTTGTTGTGGTGGAGGGAATACAAAGACGGAGGCATTGAAATTTTACTCCAGTCTAGTAAACTTAATATAATGAACAAGTTTATGGAGTTCACTGAGGAAACGTCTCAGTCACTCAAGTACTTCTCACTCCTCTCCAGGGTGGAGTCTGTGGATTGTATGGTTTCATGGTGGCATCAGCAGGGAGGGAAAGACAAAAGTCCTCCAGTCCACACTCAGCTCTTTGGCTACCAGGGATCTCTGCTTTGCACTGGCAGTTGTAGGCTCTTTCCTAGACTGCGGTTTCTGAGACATCCACCACTGGCATTTGTGGTACTGGCCTGTAGCCTCTGCTCTTGAAGTCCCACACAACTAGACTTCTGTCTACTGACTCCAGTCCACAGGTCTTCTGTATTCCTGCCTTCAGACATGTAGGAACTTCTGGGCCCCTTGCAGGACACACCAGGCTATGAGGGAGGAGGAGCATGTCTTCAGGTTGAACTATCCACCTGGGCCCCATTGGAGGTGGGGGCATGCGATGCTGCTCTAGAGACTGACAATGTCTTTGTAGGACAGATGGGGAAGCCCGCTGGTTCTTGGACTTCTGTTAGCTATCTAGATACTTTAAGATTCCCTCTGTGTATACAAGTTTGGTTCTAAGGCAGGTTGAAAACCAGAACCTTGTGTCTGACCTCTCATTCTGTCTGACCCTTCTCCTAAAATTCCTGGAGTGAGAATTGGGCAGGTTTGGGAGTTTCTTTTTTATCTGTAGCACGTCTGTCTACTGACATATTCTTCCCAGGGTAGCCATTGCATAATGGAGAGAAGTCCCCTGTAGGCCAGAGAAGAAGCTCTGTGATCTAGTACTCATGTTAAAGGGGGAGATGACATGGCTTAAAAACCCTTTTCTCTCTTGATTACCTCTGACTTTCCTGAATATTTTCTTGTTTGAACTCAAGAGGTCAGGAAAGTTAGCTGTCATCAATTCTCCCTGATCCAGGTTGTACATGTTCTTTCCCAGAAGCAATAAGTTATTGGAACTCAACAACTGAACTCTGATGAGGGAAACCTACTGGGGAATCAATTAAGAAGAACATTAGAATGGATTAATCTCATATTTTAAAACATTGGCTGTTAATCTATGCACTCAGATATGCCTGTAACATTATCCACTAAATTTTCATTATGGTTACTTTTAGATTGAAGCAACTGGTAATTACTTTATTCTTTGTACTTTCAGTTATTGCTAGGATTTTAAAAAATACTTTAATAAAAATATTCATAACAATTTGGTTTGAATCCTTTCTCTGCAACACTATATCAAGAACTGGCATCATATTGACCCTCCATAATTCAGTAGTCACAAATTCATTAACTGGTGGGACTTCTGCTATGCTCCCGGTTTATACATTAGGCATTAAAAATGAAATAAATAAACATCATGTTTGTCTTCTGGGAAATCACAATTTCAAAAAGAATTCTAAGTACACAGCTCTAGCACAATCTGATAAGTATGATGACACTATTTCTTGACTTTACATGTCATGAAGACCTGACTCAATTTCATAACACATTTCATTAAACATCCACATACGAGCTGAGCTCTAAGCAAGGGCTGGGGACAGAAGCACATCATTTCAGCTGGAGAGTTTTCCACCAGGAGGTCTCAGGGCTTTCATGTTTCCCCTGAAAGTCTGCAGGACAGAGTTCACAGGCTGGAACTCTCTTCACCTTCAACCTCTTGCTGATTGGTCTACCTGCAGGAAGCAAGAGCTGTTGTAAGAAGTCAGCAGAGATGGGTTCTGTGTCATGGATCAAAGAGAACACAGGTGGCGGGATGGGTGGCTGTGTGTAGCTTGGTAGGATCTCCAGCCACCAGGGAGGAAGTGACTAAGGCAGGGAGTCCGAGTTCTGCTCAGTTCTACACAAGATGATGCTCTTCAAACCTGGTCTCCATGTTGAGCTGACTCACCAACTTCCTCCTCCCACGGAGTTAGAGCTGCCCCTCTCCCAACTGCAGTGCTGAGCTCTTGTTTCAAGGTAGATTGTCAGAAACCTGTTTCATTTCTCCCTTCTATTTCTAGGCCTGTCACTGACTTGTTGAGTCATATTTGGCAAGCTCAGAATCTCTCTTTTCCCATTTTATCCATCTGGATAATATAGTTTATAAAGAGTTCTAGGCATTTTGTTTTGAAAAAGGTATAAGCATGTACAAATAATAGTGTTGTTTACCAGAAGGTTTTTATCGGTACATAGTTCAATTAAAACATGATCTTACTGCAATAAAAATATTTTTGTCTATTTTATTCTTCACTGGCATGAAAGCTCTTTGAAAACAAGGACCATGTGTTTATATATTTCTATTCCCAGCACTCGGCACAGTACTGTATAATGAAGCGTATTATTCTCTTCCTGATCCTTGAACCCAATGGGAAATCCATGCATGTTGATGAGTAGCCTGGAAGTGCTGTGAAGCCTTGTGATACATTTGGACCCCTTTTGAGATGTAAGTCTAGAGCTCTCATCTGTTTTTTAATGGTGTAAGCCAAAAAACAGAAACCCAAAAATAAAGCAAACAAAACAGTTGAAAACCATAAAGAAGGCCCTTTAATATCTCTTTATTGAATGAATGTACAGCTGAAACTCTTCTGTCTCAACATTAGACAATTCATTCATTCCTAAGGAGTGCCAGAGTTCTGGAGAAATCGACACCATCTCACAGTATCTGCAATGGTCCATTTAATACCAAATGCAAAGGGAGAAAATAGAAAGAAAAGAAAAAGTTAAACACCATGACCATCTTACTGACAAGGAAGAGTATCACTTAATACCATGCTCTTGCCCCAGCTCAGGGTAAACATGCCCAGGTTGTCTATTTAAATCACAGCAGACCAACTACTGTAAAAGCCTCAACATGGTGTCTTACAAACAGAAGATACTATATTTATATTTGATGGTAGCAAGAAGGAAGCAAGATGAAATAAAAGTAAGATACTGTAAGGATGTCACCATAAAAGTTTTGCTAGAACTTAATTGTGTCATAAATATTTAGGGACTTGGATTATAAATGTGATTTCTAAATTTATACTCATAGGCTTTTTTTTTAAAATCAAATGTATTGAAGAGAGCAACCAAAAGTATAATCAATGTTTCTAATTTTATGCAGCTTTATTTGTAACTTTTTAAAAAATGTGCTTCTCCTTAATAGACTGAAAGTGCCTTAAGGTTTGATACATGTTTTGTTTTGATGTGTTCCTTTTTTGCTCTCAATAATTTATACTAACCACAGGGGTTTACTTTCACTGATGCTTTAATATCAGTAATTTAAATATTACTAATACAGATGAAGGAGAAGTATCTAATTATGAATAAGTTATCAAATGCCTCTCATATATGAGATTGTTCCATTTTTCAGTGATTTCTCTAATCTCTGTAGTAAAGCACATCATAATCTGTATTAAGTCTTTTTTTTTATTCTATAATTTTTTTAGTGACTAAACAACAGCAGTTTATTAATAGAGTATAGTGATTTAAATATGTTAGTTTCAGGTATACAGCAAAGTGAATAGTTATACATATATCAACTCTTTTTTTAGATTCTTTTCCCATATTTGTCATTACAGAGTATTAAGTAGAGTCCCCTATGCTATACAGAAGATCCTTATTAGTTATCTATTTCATATAGAGTATATTGAGTCTTGAACTAGAATATAGACTATGCAAAATAAGAAACAGACATGTCACACCTACTTTCTGGTTTTTGAATGTAAGGAAATCACTCAATTGGACAGTGAAGATTAGAAGTCTATATATTCGTTTAATTTTGCAGAATTTTAATTTTTAACTATTTTTAAAAAGTTGCCAAAGAGCTGCCTTAAATGCATAGTTTAATGAATTATTATATGGCTGACATTCTTATATCCAACACCAAAGTCAAGAAATAGAACTTGACCAGCCACCTCAGAAACCCTTCTACGTATCCTATCCTAATTATAGTTTCTTCATTCTTTCTCACTTTCCTATCCCAAGTAATCACTGTCCTGAATTTTATAGCAGTGCTTTTCTAAAAGTGGTCTCTGGACCAGAGGTTTCATCACTACCTGGGGAATTGATAGAAATGCAAATTCTTAGGCCCCATCAGACCTACTAACTCAGAAACTCTGAAGGTGGAAACCAGTAATCTGTTTTATGAGAAATCTTCTAAGTGATTCTGTTGTGTTTTTAGAGTTTGAATTGTAGCAGGGTACGAGATTAACATACAGAAATTGGTTGCATTTCTTTACGTGCATGGGTGTGTGCTAAGTTGCTTCAGTCACGTCATGTCCGACTCTGTGCTACCCTATGGACTATAGCCTTCCAGGCTCCTCTATCCATGGGATTCTCCAGGCAAGAATACTGGAGTGGGTTGCTGTGCCCTCCTTCAGGGGATCTTCCTGACCCAGGGATCGAACCAGAGCCTCATGTCTCCTGAATTGTCAGGCAGGTTCTTTACCACTAGTGCCACCTGGGAAGCATTTCTTTACACTAACAAGAAATTATCACAAAGGAAACATAAAAATAAATCCCTTTTACAATCACATAAAGAAAAAAAACTTCAGAATAAACCTGAATAAGGAAGTGAAAGATTTATATGCTTCAAACTATGAAACATGAATAAAGGAAATTGAAGATGATTCAGGAAGTGAAAGATTTATATGCTGAAGACTATAAAACATTAATAAAAGCAATTGAAATAGAAAGCTATCCCATGCTTCCAATTGGGTTGGAAGAATTAATATTGTTAAAGTGGTCATATTACCAAAGGCAATCTACAGATTTAACACTGCTGCTGCTGCTGCTAAGTCACTTCAGTCGTGTCCAATTCTGTGCGACCCCATAAACTGCAGCCCACAGGGCTCCCCCGTCCCTGGGATTCTACAGGCAAGAACACTGGAGTGGGTTGCCATTTCCTTCTCCAATGCATGAAAGTGAAAAGTGAAAGTGAAGTTGCTCAGTCGTGTCCGACTCTTAGCGACCCCATGGACTGCAGCCCACCAGGCTCCTCCATCCATGGGATTTTCCAGGCAAGAGTACTGGAGTGGGGTGCCATTGCCTTCTCCACAAGCGCTATCAAATCACCCACGACTTTTTAAAAATAATCCTAAAATTCATACAGTGTGGTACTGGCACAAAAGGGCTTCCTTGGTGGCTCAGTGGTAAAGAATCCACCTGTCAAAGTAGGAGATGCAGGTTCAGCCCCTGAGTTGGGAAGATCTCCTGGAGAAGGAAATGGCAACCCACTCCAGTATTCTTGCCTGAGAAATCCCATAGACAGAGGAGCCTGGTGGGTGACAGTCCATGGGGTCACAAGAGTCAGACATGACTTAGCAACTAAACAGCAACAACAACAATTGGCACAATTGGGTATGTGGACATATGGATCAATGGGACAGAACAGAGAGCCCAGAAAAATCCACATACTTACTGTCAGTTGATCTTTAACAAAAGAGGCAAAAATATACAATAGAAAAAAATACAATCTCTTCAGCAAGTGGTGATTGGTAAGTTGGACAACTGCATGTAAATCAGTGACATTGGAATATACCCTCACATCATATACACCATACAGTAAAATAAATTCAAAATGGCTTAAAGACTGAAATAGAAGATATGATATCATAAAAATCATAAAGAACATAGGCAAAACATTCTGACATAAATCCTACCAATGTTTTCTTCAATCAGTCCCCCAAGGCAATAGAAATAGAAGCAAAAATAAACAAATGGGACCTAATCAAAATGACAAGCTTTT
Organism: Capricornis sumatraensis; assembly: GCF_032405125.1. NCBI lineage: Eukaryota > Metazoa > Chordata > Mammalia > Artiodactyla > Bovidae > Capricornis > Capricornis sumatraensis. The sequence goes on along the minus strand of NC_091070.1, from coordinate 20,095,409 downwards.
GCAGAGCAAAGGAAACCATAAACAAAATGAAAAGACAACGAATGGACTGGGAGAAAATATTTGCAAATGACACAATGGACAAGGGGTTGATTTCCAAAATATACAAATAGCTCATTCAATCAACAACAACAACAAAATAACTCAATCAAAAAATGGGCAGAAGACCTAAATAGACAGTTCTCCAAAGACCAGATGGTCAACAGGCATATGAAAAGATGCTCATTATCACTAATTATTAGAGAAATGAAAATCAAAGCTATAATGAAATAGGTAACAGCTCACAGTGGTCAGAATGGCCATCCTTTAAAAATCTACAAATAACAAATCCTGGAAAGAGTGTGGAGAAAAGGGAATCCTTTTTCCTATGAACCACCCTACACTGTTGATAGGAACATAAACTGGTATAGCCACTATGGAAACCAGTATGGACATTCCTCAAAAAACTAAAAATAGAATTACCAAATAATCCAGCAATCCCACTCCTGGACATGTATCCAGACAAAATCATAATTTAAAAAGATACAGGCACTGCTTCATAGCAGCAGTACTCACAATAGCCAAGACATGAAAACAGTTCAGATGTTCACAGACAGATGAATGGATAAAGATGTGGTACATGTATACAATGGAATACTACTTAGCCATTAAAAAAGAATAATGCCATTTGCAGCAATATGGATGGACCTAGAGACTGTCATACTGAGCAAAGTAAGTCAAAGAGGAAATATTGGGATGGACACGTACTCACTGCTATGTTTAAAATAGATAGCAGACAAGGACCTAATGGATAGCACATGGAATTCTGCTCAATGCTGTGTGGCAGCCTGGATGGAAGGGGAGTTTGGGGAAGAGGAATACATGTGTATGTATGGCTGGGTCCCTTCACTGTTCACCTGAAACTGTCATAATATTGTTTGTTAATTGGCTATACCCCAATATAAAAGTTTTTTTAAAATGAAAGACAAACACCACATATTACTTATATGTGGAATCTAAAATATTACACAAATGAACTTCTCTGTGAAACAGAAACAGACTCATAGACATAGAGAACAGACTTGTGGGGGAAAGGGGGATTGGGAGTTTGCGGTTAGCAGCACCAAACTATTCTATAACGAGTGGGTGAGCAACGAAGTCCTACGGTATAGCACTGGGGAATGATATTCAATATCCTGTGATAAACCCAATGGAAAAGAATATGAAAAAGAATGTGTGTGAACACATATATATGTTTACATATATGTATGTATGTATATGTGTATGTATGTATACATATATATACGGATAACTGAATTACTTTGCTGTACAGCAGAAATTAGCACATTATAAATCAACTATACTTCAATAAATAAATTTTTAAAAGAAGCTTGAGAACCACAGTTTTACAGTAATCCCTTCCTTGTTTCTCTTGATAGTTTCATAAACAAACATGCACCCCCAATACTGTCCTTCATTCGCACCCATCTAAAAAGTGATTCACTTATTTCTGACTGTGTTGGGTCTCTGTTGATGCGTGGCTTTTCTCTGCATGGGCTTCTGATTGCTATGGCTGCTCTTGTTGGGGACCAGGGGCTCTAGGTGCTTGGGCCTCAGTAGCTGAGGCACCTGGACTCAGTAGTTGCGTCTCATGTGCTCTAGAGCACAAGCTCAGTAGTTGTGGTGCACGGGATAAGCGGCTCCGCGGCATGTGGGATCTTCCCTGACCAGGGATCGAATCCGTGTCTCCTGACTTGGCAGGTGGATTCTCCACCACTGAATCACCAGGGAGGTCCCTAGTCATGCCCATTTTTGAGATGTAATATGTCTTTTACATCTCTTTTAATCTAAGTGCTTCCCCTTTAGCCCTTTACTTTCAATCCCAAGATTTCTTTTCCTTACAATTTGAGTGTTAAAGAACTCAAGCCATCTGACCTGTAACATTTTCCAGGGTTTGGACTTTGCTGGTGAAATACATGAATTTGAATTTGAATACATGAATTTGCTGATAAATACATGAATACTCATGCTTCAGTGCAGCATACACAACCTGTCCTCTGTATTTCCTTCAAATCGGCAGCTGGATCTAGGAGCTTAACTGGACTTCAGTTTGATCTCATTGGCAAGCTTATAGGGAGTGTTCTCTTCTTTCATCAGGAGTCATATGAAGTCTGGTTGTCCCTCCTTTTGTGATGTTGGAAGCTGATGATAATGTCTAACTCCATTAATTTATCAGGGTCTGAAAAATGCTATCATTTCTTTATTTTTTAGCTAGAATACTTTTACATAGATATTTCTGTCATCTATTAATCTGAAGGTATAATTTATATAGAAAAGGCAATAAATGTTTGATTCTTTCCCATTTTTTAAATTATATTTGAGGATAGTAAGTTTGTTCTCCACTATTCTCCAATGTGATCAATTATTTTTTAATATCATTATGGCTCATGGATTTCCACATATTTGATGTTTAAATGCATTATGATTACAATCATTTTTGAAACACAAATCGTCCCATCTTGAGCCAGTGTGAGTCACTTTAAGTTGACTCCTGAATCCTTCTGTGAGGGCCTAATAGACTTTGATACTTTCCTTACTATCTGGAATAATAAGATGTCCTAGATCCATCTTGTATCTTTCCTACCCTGGACCTGAAATCCCTTATTAAGAAGCCCTGGCTCCTTTTAGTAAAACAGTATTTCATGACCATAGCCGGAGCACTAGAGGAGCTCACTAGAGTGAGACATTGTTTTTAGAACTTTACAGTAAATGGAGAAAGTTATAAAATATGTGTGTGTGTGTGTGTGTGTGTGTGTGTGTTAGTTATCTAATGCTGTATAACAAGTTATTCCCAAACACAAATGCTTAAAACAATAAGCATTTCTTATTTCAAATAGTTTCTCTGGATCAGGAATCTAAGAGGAGTGCACCTGAGTGGGTCTGACTTAGGATCTCTAATGAGGTTGCAGTCAAAATGCTGGCAGGCCTGCAGACATCTGAAGGCTTGACTAGACTAGAAGATTCACTTCTAAGGTAGGGCATTCCAGACTAGAAAATTGGGGCTGGCTGTTGGCAGGAGGCCCCACTTCCTCACCACATGGTCCTCTCAAAGGGCTGCTTCAATGTCCTCAAGACATGGCAGCTGACTTCCCTCAGAGTAAATGATCTAAGAGAATAAAGCAGAAACCACTATATCATTTATGATCTAGCCTTGAAAGTCGCATTCTGTCCTCACAAGTTATTCTCCTATGACACAGGAAGAGTCAGGGGAGCAGAACTGAAGACAGAAGGTCATGAACATCCAGAGGACAGAATCACTGGGGACCATGGTTGATATTTGAAGATAAAATACCTCATATACTAACGGTGACACTTCCATTTCACATTTTAGACTCAGGGTTATTTTTTTTTTTTAATGCTATATTATATCTCCTTTCTTTCACACAGAGAATCCTAGCAATTAGAGCTATTTCATTATTAACCTTTTGTTTCTAGGTTAGTTCAGGTCTTTCAAGAGCAAAATACTAAGGTAGGATTAGACATGTAAAAGATTTTGGAGAAGAAAAGCCTGGAAAGAAGGAAGGGGGGGAAATAAGAATAACAGGGACAAGTCCAGATAATGCAAGTCTAGGACCTGGGAAAGGGACTGGGAAAGGAAGGAGGATGGGTAGGAAGAGTCTCAGACAACAGCTCAGTCTAAGAGAGTTTGGGGCAAGCAGATGGGGAGTCCGTAAGCCAAAAATGTGAGTTGGAGTCCTGCATTCAAGCAGAAATAGGCCTACGCTAATATGCCACCACGCCCTCCTCTGCAGTGCTCATTCATTGGCTGAGAGGAGGGGGCGCGGTGGTGAGAGGGCCAGAGGGTGGAAGCTGGGGCTGTCAATCAACTGTATCCAGGAAGTAGGAGATCTGAAAAAGTAGCTCGATTTCATGGATGATACAGCTTTATCCCACATTACACACAATGGACTCAGAATAATAATATGTATATTCTCACTGCTGATATCATCACTGAAAAGAGTTTTGTAAAATGCTTTTGTACGTGTGTTGCATGCAGAAAGGGCGACTGCTTCCAGGGCCTGTGAGTGGGCTCTTTTCTAACACAGAAATGAATTGTTCGAGGAGACAATTGTTCGAGGGGACAAAGCAGGAAACTTCATTGGGAAGGGACGCCCGGGCAGAGAGCAGTGGGGTAAGGGAATCCAAGAGAACTGCTGTGCCACATGGTTTGCACTCTTGGGGTTTAAGGTGGTGGGATTAGCTTCCCCGCTGTCTCTGGCCAGTCATTCTGATTCAAGAGTCCTTCGTGGTGGAGCACTCATCGCTCAGCCAAGATAGACTCCAGCCAGAAGGATTCTGGGAGGACATATGGATTGGCATCTCCTCTCTCCTGTTGACCTTTCCCGAATTCTTCCTGTTGGAGGTAGCTTGTTAGGTCTGCATTCCTTACTGGGACTTTCTGTTATAAGAAAACTCATACAAGTGGCTATTAGCTTCCTTTTCAGGATGGGCAATTTCAGTATTTCCCTTAACACATGCTCATTCCAAAATCCCTCTTGAAAATTATATCTGTGCATATGATTCAGAATATAGTCATTGCATCCTCTTCTAACCCTCATTTAAGATGCTTATATATTTACAAATCCTTCTGCCAGACTAAATTTACAGACAGCCTCTTCTTTTACTATTTCCTCTGTCCTTAACCATAATCAGTAAAGTTAACCTGATTTCAGTGTATCCTTTTGTATTTGGAGATCTGGTGGTTCAGTTGGTAAAGAATTAGCCTGCAATGCTTGGAGACCCAGATGCAATCTCTGGGTCAGGAAGATCCCCTGGAAAAGGGAATGGCAGCCCACTCCAGTATACTTGCCTGGAGAATCCCACGCACAGAGGAGCCTTGGGTTACAGTCCATGGGATTGCAAAGAGTTAGACACGACTGAGGGACTAATACTTCTGTATCTGAGCAAGAATCTGAAATTCTGACTGTAGCACAGTCTGGTTATTTACACTGTTCTAAGTAAAATGTAAATAGGTCTATGATGCTTGGTCACAAATGTGACCTCAAAGCCCAAACTGGATGATCCAGAGCTGATCTGATGGCTCAGTGGGTAGATGCCTGACCTGTACCCATTCCTATGCTGAAATAACTCACACCCCCAGGGTCAAAGCAGGAATACAAAACCTATGTGAATTTTTTAGCTAAAACATGAGATCTTGAGGAGGATGTGCTTTCAAACAGGCTCCATCCAGGACACCTCGCTATCAGGAGAGTATGGGGGCCAAGACAGAGCGTGGGTTCAACCCTTCTGCTGTTGGAAGTACTTCCGTTGAAAAAGTTTGAGAAGCACTGATCTATATATAGCTCAGGTATTACGGGGAATCTTTCAGCTCTTTACACATCATTTAAATAACAATAAATGAAGATTCATAATGAAGCTGGTGCAGCCGAGCATTTATTCTGGGAGCACAGGTTTTAATCTGGGTATTTTGTCTTTCTTCCCCTTTCTTATTCATGGCCCCAGAGTTTTCACAATTCAAAATGGCTCTGTAAATCAGTTAAGTACACCAAGACAAATCCAGACAAACTCACATTCGTGATGAGAATCCTATTAACATCCCTAAGATGAGGGCTTTCTGCAAGAAACTGCCATTGAAGTAACTTTCGGAGAGTTCACCCTTAGATGTAAATATGGAAGTTAACAAAAGATCTCTGGCCTTCAGTATGAGAATGACTGATGCACGTTTTTCTCTCATTTCCTTCATCCTCACCAAAAATTGAATGAGGCTGGCCTTCCAGGTGCTGGTGGTCTGGTCCAGTGTGATCACTAGGCTGCTGTGGAGTCCACTGTGGGGTGTCTTGCTGGGCAAGGTGACTGTCTCCTGGCATGAGGGCAGCAGCTCCCCAGGCAGAGGAATTCATGTCCAGGGCAACCATGCTCACTCCCAGTACCTTTGTGTTAAGAAGAATAAGAATTTTTTTTTTTTCTAAAAGCAAGTGGACTTCTGGCGTTGGCTCCTGATTTCTCCTCTGGGCTAAATTCTTCCCACTCAAACTGAACACCTCCCACCTGCCAAGAAAGAAAAAAATATTCTGGTGTTTAACAAAAAAAATTCAGACTTCTAAACTGGAACATGGAGTGATTATTTTCAATACAAGAAGGTTTTTTTTTTCATGTTTCAAGGAGAGAATTTGCCAGTAGTTTCCTTCAAATAAGCGATTTCCTTGGCATGTTTGAAAGGAGATATGATTGACAGTGGCATGGTGCAAGTGGAGCTTTTGGGCAACACAGCCCATACATGTCATCAGAGTGGCCTTGCCAGACAAGAACAATGGAGATCCAGGTGAATCAAGGTTGCATTAAAATAATGTTTCTAGAATCACAGTGGAGAGAGAGAATCTTTGAATACCCAATGTCTGACTCAAATGTTATGCAACCAAGTTTTGTCCTTGGGCTCATCTGTTCAGTGAATACTTCTTTAATTCCATTTGGCCTGCAGTTGCAGTCAACTGTAGGAGTTTAGAGTAGAAACCTTGGAGGTTGACTGCCTGGCTTTAAGTCCCAGCTGTGCTTCTTACTCTTTCTGTGACCCTGGGAAAGTTTATATAACCTCTTTGAGCCTCTGTTTTTTTCATCTGGAAAATGGTTCACCTGAGGATTAAGTGTGATAATATATTTAATATGATAATATACGTAAAACCCAAACTGCCAGGTACATACTAAGTTATTAAATACTATTAATAACTGTTAGATTAGTAGGATGCCATTTCCTCAAGCTCAGCAAAGAAGTATTCCGTTCTGTTCTGATTACGTGATCCATGAACAAAGAGAGGGCTCAATATGAAGTTTCTCCTGATACCAAATTAACACTGAGAGAATAATACTATGTTAGCTAGTTCAGTTCAGTTCAGTCACTCAGTCATGTCTGACTCTTTGTGACCCCATGGACTGCAGCAGGCCAGGCTTCTCTGTCCATCACCAGCTCAACTCATGTCCATCGAGTCAGTGATACCATCCAACTGTCTCATCCTCTGTTATCCCCTTCTCCTCTCTCCTTCAGTCTTTCCCAGCATCAGGGTCTTTTCCATTGAGTCAGTTCTTTGCATCAGGTGGCCAAAGTATTGGAGTTTCAGCTTCAGCATCAGTCCTTCCAATGAATATTCAGGACTGATTTCCTTTAGGATGGACTTGTTTGATCACCTTGCAGTCCAAGGGACTCTCAAGAGTCTTCTCCAACACCACAGTTCAAAAGCATCAGTTCTTCGGCACTCAGATTTCTTTATAGTTCAACTCTCACATCCATACATGACTAACAGAAAAACCATAGCTTTGACTAGACAGACCTTTGTCAGCAAAGTTAGTTAGATGACACTCCAAACTGCTATCTTCAGCTAATATCTCCTTAAAGTTCAAATGATCAATATTAAGCAGCTCATCCAGCACATCACTTCTGAAAGGAACAAAGGGCCATTGACTCCCCCAGGGGACTTTATGGAGATGCTTGTTAATTAAAATTAGAAAATCTTCAAGAGGTGTATCAAGATTTTTCTATGGTCAAGACAGCTGGAAACAATGGTAGGTTTTTAGATATCCTGGGGAAAGTTATTTCTGTTGTAACCTATACAAGTGGTTCTCAAAGAGTGGTCCCTAGATTAGAACCAGCACCATCAACAGGGAACCTGTTAGAAATGCACAATTTTGGACCCCATCCTAGATTTATGGCTTAACAAAGGCTCAGGTGACACTGATCTATAGCATGGATGGCATATAGATGCATAGTCCCCATTGTGCTCTTTAAAAAGTACTATTTTTATTTTAGTCTTTGGCTGCACTGGGTCTTTGTTAGTGTGCTTGGGCTTTTCTCTAGTTGCGGTGAGCAGGCGCTACTCTCGAGTTGTGGTGCACAGGCTTCTCGTGGAGGTGGCTTCTCTTGCTACAGATCATGGGCTTTAGGGTGTATGGACTTCCATAGCTGTGGCGTTTGGGCTCTAGAGCGCAGGCTCAATAGTTGTGGTGCATGGACTTAGTTGCTCCGTGACATGTGGAATCTTCCTAGACCGGGGATCAAACCCATGTCTCCTGCATTTTAAGGCAGATTCTTTACCACTGGACCACCAGAGAAGTAGCCCCACTGTACTCTTATCCCCCTCCATCTCTGACAGATAACTAACGAAACTGAGCATCTGTCCCATTAAGTCTGGATGGAATCTTAGAGCCCTTTTCAATACAGTGTCCCCAGTCACTAGAAATCAAACTGAGTTGGCATGACTGGTCAGGAGATAGTACTCTGAGGTCTTGATTAAGCATTAAAAAAAAAAAATATATATATATATATATTTTTTTTTTTTTTGTGGGGGGCGGGCTGCACTGGTTCATAGTTGTAGCATACACAATCTTTGATCTTCACTGTGGCACTCGAGATCTTTAGTTGCAGCATATGGGATCTAGTTCCCTGATCAGGGCTTGAATCCCAGGGAAGTCCTTAAGCATTCGTTCAATTATTTGAATTCCCCGGAGGGAAAATTGGGGCTCTACCTTAAGAGATCTGAAGACCCTCAGGACAACAAGAAAATAAGTTTTGAGCTTTCATAATCAGCTATCCTCTCTGAAATATGCATGTTCAATAACCACAACATAAGAAATTTCCCCCAATGAGCAATACAGGCACAATGTCTGTAGCCAGAAAGCTCAGCCTTGCTGTAATTGCCATTCAACTCCTTTCAGACCACGTTAAAATGTCCAATGGACACAGCATGAAAGTCACATGCTATCGACTTATTTATCTAGTTATTCTACCATGCTACATTTCCTGAAAAGTAGATGACCAAAAATTTGTATACTGTGGCCTGATTAGCTTCGATCCCTTTGGGTTGCTGTCAAAAAATCCTTGAAAAAAAATCCTGTCTTTAGAAAAGAGACTTTGAGATGGCTTTCAGTAGGCCATATATATGATAAACCAATTAAAGAAAAAAATAGAAAATCAAAAACTCTGTAGAATTTCAGGCCTGTGCAAATACTAGGACCCTAGGATAATGTGGTTGTTGTGGTTATGCATTATTCTTGCCTCTGAGCTGTGGAGAAATATGGTAGTTTAAATAATTCACATTATCAGTATAAAGCACAATATTTCCACTCTTCAGAGGCGATGCTTTCCTGGACTATAAGTATCAGAATTCACACATGATGTTACCCGATTGCTATACTCTGTGATTCTTTAATATTTCTGACAGAAATTTCTCTCTTTACTTCTTTAAAGTAAACCTGAAAGCTTAGTCATCAATATTCAGTGTAGATGGCCATACAGTGCGAGATCAACCCATGTTAAGATTTGTCCTATTTTATCACTGTTGTGGCATTATTCAGTGTATGAAACTTTGAAAAGTTTCCTTTTTAAAAATGGAACTTCGTTTATCTTTGACCACATTGCCTAATAAATTGAAGTTAGCTCGCTACAAATCTTCATTGAATGAGGTCATTTCCTTAATAGCATTTCTGACAGATGGCTATTGCTGTTAGTAACAGCCATTGACATCCTGGGAATTTAAATAGTCAAAGCGATTCAATGTGAATTTATTTAGCAATCTATTGTGTGTCATAAATGGCATGGCTTGAGCTTCAGTGCATTCTGGGCGTTCCCAGATGGAAAGAGGATTTGAGCTAAAAGTAGGCCAAGACCAAAACACAGTCCTGGTCCAAGTTCCAAAATCAAAAAGTCTGATTTGGAAAGGTAGAATGATGCAGACCTTCATGAGCAACAGACAGCACTAGTTCCTAAGGGTCAAGTCTGAGTCTGAGATCAGGCCATCTGTTCAGATTGCTGGAAGTTATAACTGGTGCAATGTTCAGAGAGATTAGCCGGAATTAGCTGAGTTCACAGCTTCTATTCATAGTTGAATTTCAGTTCTAGCAGGAAACTGGTTTAGAAACTAGTAAGGTAGGGAGGAAGGCTGTAGCTGGATGTATCTATTGCTGCCCAAGGACTAATTTCATCGCCAAGCAAATTAGTCATTGGATACATCCCCAGACAAATTAGACGTGGGCCATAGATGACTTTCATGCTCCATGTGGCAGACACTGTTACATACCTCTCTGGTATCCAGGATCTTTTTATTCCTTCTTCCTTGTCCTGGCCAGCAATGAACCCAGCCCCAGACAGTGGATTTTGAAAGGTCTAAGAAGCTAGTTAGAGCAGTCATGTTCCCTGTTTTCCTAGACTCCCTTGCAGCAGTTTGTCATGTGGCCCAGTCATAGCCAATGAGACAGAGGAGAAATTTATTTAAGATGCTGTGGGGAAAACTTTTGCTTTTCTTTTAGAAGGAACAGGACTGGCACAGTGCTTCTTCCTGATTTGCCTGCAACTTGCAACTTAGAATAAAAGGCAAAAAGAATCATAGGAAGCCCAGCCCTGCCAAAATTGAGCCAATAAACTAATGCCAACACCCATTTTCGTCCAGACTGCTGTGATGTAAGAATTATAAACTCCTTTGTACAAACTATTGATAGATATTCTGTTTTTCACAATGGAAAACACTCCTAATGGATACCGCACTCACTATGGAGATGGAAATCCTAATCACTATTACATTCAGAGACTGGAGTTGAGCATACATGTGGCAGAAGATGGGTACAGACATGGCACACTGAGCTTGGGCCCAGGGCCATGGAAAGGAGAATAGCAGTGATTCTGGTTTAAGAACCTTGTAATAGGGCTTGGGAGACCAAATTTGTTACATAGTCTGATCAGATCCCATCTGAAATATCTGCTCTAGTTCAGAAGACCATGCCTTAAGATGGTCATTATCTAAGATTAACCTTGGATAATCAAGATATAGGGAAATATATCATAATAAAAAAGATTGAAATAAGAAAATTCTAGCAACAAAGATGCTGATGAGTGGAAGGCATTCTTGCCGTAGGTGAAGCATGTGATGTACTTCACCTTTATTATCCTTACCGACAATTTAGCAATCTCTAGACTCACTCATCACTGGTCCCAATTCCGGTTACAGCCCCTAATAGCCATATGATCTTGACAAGGCTGTTAAATCTCTCTACCTCTCTAACAGAAACATGAACTATAGTTGATAACGTTATACTTAGCATATTGGATTGGCCAAAAAGTTTGTTCAGGCTTGTCATATGATGTTGCAGGAAATTCTAAACGAACTTTCCGTCCAACCCAGTATAACTGCAATTTGCTGAGAGAGTAGAACTCAAATGCTCTCACAAAAACAAACAAGAAAACCTCACAGTCTCACACCCCAAAACCTCAACATCCTCATCCTTAAAATGAAGACAATAGTAGTACCAACCTCGTAGATATGTGTGAAAAAGAAATGAAATAATCCATGTCATACGTTTAACTCAATGCCTGGAACACAGTGAATATTCAAGAAATATTGTTGGTATTATTTTCAGAAGTAGTTAAGTACATGGACTCTGGAGTCAGAATACGTGTGTTCAAACCCTAAATTCATCATTTTGTGGTCACAGGTAAGTCTGTTTCCTTACCTGTAAAGTGGGGATAATAAGAGCCACAACCATCAGAGGATGATTATAAGAATTAAATAGTGGAAGTGAAGTTTTGGGCACAGTTAAATGCCTGATAAACGTTGGCTCTTATTATTAGCTATATCTTGAGCAATATAAAAACTGGATTGAATTCTTGTTCTCAAAATGCTCATTATTTTACTTTCTAAAAACTAATGAGAGAATTCAATAGTGGTGCATGTGCAAGAAGAGATCAGGCAGGGGAGTAATCAGCTGAGGTTGGCCAGGTTGGAGGGAACCACGGAGGAAGGGAGATTTCAGGGGGGTCTTCTGAGATGGGCAGAGTGGATGTGGAGGGAATGGAGAGAGGATGGGGAATTACCAGCAGTCTTCATTTTCAGGAGACTACTTTATATACATGATTTATTTTTTCCTTCCCCCGGCCTCATCTTTCTGGAATAAACAATGTTTTAATAATGTGCCTTAGAAAAACACAGCATGTGAAATAGTTTCTTATTTCACAATTGCTCATCTAAGCACAGCCAGTGATTTTTTTCTTTAAGTCATCATACAACACACAGTTCAGATCATGTCTAGCCTAAGAAACATAAGAACAAGGAGTCACAGAGCTCAGGGATGGTGTGGAGAACCAATAGGACTTCGACAACATGTGTAAATGATGTTTAACGCCGAAGCATACAGCTGCTCTTCTTTTTTCTGTGAAGTATGGGTTATAACTTTGGAAAGGAATCTATCAAGAGTTCTTTGAACCAAACAAAGAAATTTCCACTTCTGGAATAAGGAGTACTGGCTACAAGACTTTGGTAGAGGACTCAAGGACTTCCTAACTTGTCCATGCCTATCTGGCTAACATTTCCCAACTTCCTTCAAACACTCATAGATGCCAGGACTGGGTTAGCCTCTTGGTCCCATGCTTTGCTCATTAGTAGCCAATGCCTGCCCTTGAGAAGGTGCCACTGGCAGGAACCACACCCATTTTTTTCCATGTGCTGTTTTGCCAGCTTGGACTCCTCTTCTTGGACATCTCTATTTTGCTAAAACTTAAAAACCCTGTAAAAGGACTTTTCCTTCCCTAAGAGTCATCACTGATTTCTCTCTTCTCCAAACAACAGCATTAGCCATCTCTGTCATGATTGGGAACACATGTCTTCCAAATAATGGGCTTCAGGACTGATGCTGAGGCTGAAACTCCAATACTTTGGCCACCTCATGAGAAGAGTTGACTCATTGGAAAAGACCCTGATGCTGGGAGGGACTGGGGGCAGGAGGAGAAGGGGATGACAGAGGATGAGATGGCTGGATGGCATCACCAACTCGATGGACATGAGTTTGGGTGGACCCCGGGAGTTGGTGATGGACAGGGAGGCCTGGCGTGCTGCGATTCATGACTCGCAAAGAGTCGGACACGACTGAGTGAACTGAACTGAACTGAACTGAACTGAGGACCCACTTCTCTGGCCCCAACTCCTTTCTCATGTTTTCCTTTTCCTTTTCTGTATGAGACAGTTGCATCAGAGAAGAACAATGCAGGCAAAGCCCAGAGGCCCTAAAGAATCTGGAATTCAGGTTTGTGGGTTAATGACTTGATGGTTGTGTCCACCAGGAAACAACCCTAAAAAGCAGAGTGTAAACCAGTTTCTCCATGATCAGAATGATAGCCATACTTTTGCTCCATGAACACAATATCCTATTACAGTGTGACTATCTTTTCCTGCTCTTGCTAGACATCTCAAACCTTAACCGATTGTGACATATCAGTCTATTAAGCTAAGTGCCTAAATGCCTAACTTGTCTGCTTCAGGTTGAGGCAGCCTCCTAGCTGTAAGGCAGCTGAACCAGAAACATTCTCTTCCCTCTTCCCCCTAGAAGATGATGGATGATGGCTCTGCCTTTCCTTTATGATCCTAACACGCTGTTACATTGGGAAGCCTTCTCTGATTTGTGATTGACAGGTTTGCCCAGGGAGATAGCTGGCCTAACGGCTGCCTTACAGATGAGAACAGAAGTCATTTGGAATTTATCCCACTATCACTGAGCTCTGGATCACAATTTCTTCTTAGCATATGCAAGATCTGTTGCTCAGAGAAGTCATCTCTGCTATTTATTTTCCCCTCAAACACTTCAAGCTTCAGTTCCACATCACGATTTATTTGTATGCCAGGAGTTGTGAGATAAACAGACATTTGAATTATGAGCAACTGGAGATTATTAGGCAGTGAATTTTCCTCTTTCTTTCATTGTGAGTTATCTCCTCCTAAAACATATACCTGGTTTACTATCGCGGAGAGTTCCTGAAAGGCTGGGAGGAGGAACTATTCAACACATCAGCTTCCCCTGTAGGTTGTGGGCTTATTAATGGCAGGGAGCGTGTTAACTTTCTTCTATATTCCCAGAGTTTTACACTGGCCCTGGGCTCTACAGATGTTTGCTGTATAATCTCTGGGATGGATTAAGATGGCACATACTCTTTGCTATCCCTCTCCTCTACTGCATAGGCAAGTGACATGACTTCTTGATCAATAGAATATGGCAGAAGTGACATCATGCCAAGTCCAAGCCCAGGCCTTCAGGGGTTTCCATTTCTTGTCCCCCAGAACACACTGAAAGCCTTGTCAGGGAAGTCCCACTACCCTGAGACAGCTTTTCTGAAGCTGAACCCAGTTGGCAGTCCCAGCAAAGTTCAGCCTCCCAGCCATCCCCGCTGAGGTACAAACTTGTGAATGAACACTCCAGACTACCGGTTGGGTACCATTTGCAGCAGAGAATAGCCTGGCTAGGCTCTCTCAGAATTCCCTGACCCACAAAATCATGGGATATTTTAAAAAACGGTTGTTTTAAGCCTTTACATTTTAGGATAATAACTTGTTATAACGATAGTAACCAGAGCAGACTCCTGGAGGAAGCGCCGCAGAGTTTATTCAGCTCTCCAGACATCAGCTCGTGTCTTTATAGATGTCATTCACCTGGCTAGAGCAGGGTGGCATATATCCGAGAAGAGTTGGGCTGATTCACTCCAGCTACTTATATGCCTCAATAAATGTTGCTTCTCATCTTGTGGGCTGCTGGACAATGTGGAACAGAGAACCAGACCAACCTCAGGATACAGAGATTACGAATAGGATTATATCTGGCATTTGGAACCCAAGAGGACCCAGTCATCCTAGGTTTTTCTTCTAAGTGTTGGAAGAGATAGCCACTGAATAGAAATAACATTTCTACCAGAATGGGATAGATGGAAATTAGACAGGAGACCCAGGCTATTCATGGTGATGATGGAGTGAGAGCCTCTGGACTAAATGAAAATAATGACAGAAGGCAGATGCCTTTCCTTTCTCATCTTAAAGGTAGGTCCAGAGAAAGATGGTTGCAAATATCCACTGGGGATGGGCTGAAGAATAAGAGAAACTTGAGCAGAAAATGAAGAGGATCTAATCATTTTCTGTGTACTTGGAATCTCTGGTTCAAGTAACTGGAAAACATTTTACCAGCATTTAAAATCTTTCTGAAAACAACTCAAGGGTAAAATACTGACAGGATAGTGGCTTAATAAGAAAACCCTTGGGCAAGGTATTAAGAAATCTCCATTTCTGTCCCAAAACCTTGCAAATGATTTGACTTATTCTAAACTCTATTTTCTTCTTGTAAGATAGGGCCTTAAGGGAACTTATGAGGGCTAAATTGTGGGAGAGGCAATTAAGAAGTGGCTTAGAAAGAAAAAGAAATAAGGTAGGATTAAGAAATATCTATCAACTCTTGAGAAGTCTGGAATACAAACTCTTCAAACCAATAACCTCTTTAAAAAAAAAAAGATAAATCACTCTTTTACTATTATATAATGCCAATAGTCATGTATGGATGTGAGAGCTGGACTATAAAGAGAGCTGAGCACTGAAGAATTGATGCTTTTGAACTGTGGTGTTGGAGAAGACTCCTGAGAGTCCCTTGGACTGCAAGGAGTTCCAACCAGTCCATCCTAAAGGACATCAGTCCTGAATATTCATTGGAAGGACTGATGTTGAAGCTGAAACTCCAATACTGTGGCCTGATGTGAAGAACTGACTCATTTGAAAAGACCCTGATGCTGGGAAAGATTGAAGGCAGGAGAAGAAGGGGACGACAGAGGATGAGATGGTTGGATGGCATTACTGGCTCTATGGTCATGAGTCTGAGTAAGCTCCAGGAGTTGGTGATGGACAAGGAAGCCTGGTGTGCTGCAGTCCATGGGGTCGCAAAGTATTAGACATGACTGAGCGACTGAACTGAACTGAATGCTAATTATTAAGTTTATGTAAGATATTAACTGTGGGGTCTTCCCTGCCGATCCAGTGGTCTTCCACTGCAAGGGGCATGGGTTCAATCCCTGGTCAGGGAACAGCCCACATGCCATGAGATGGGTGGAAGTCATCTACCCAATAGACATGAGTTTAAGCAAACTCCAGGAGATAGTGAGGGACAGGGAAGCCTGGTGTGCTGCAGCCCATGGGGTCTCAAAGAATTGGACAAGACTAGGCAACTCAACAACAATAATGTCATGAGAGATGGCCAAAAAAAAAAAAGAAAAAAATAACTGTGGTTAGATAATGAAAGACAGTAAATGAACCGGAGAGACACATAAACCACAATACTGTCTAAGAAGAATTCAACAGACTGTTTCTGCTATATCTCAGACTGGGTGTAATCACCTTTCAATGAGATGAAGGTCAGGCCAGCTGCCCCTCTGGGGTTTGGGGACACAAAGGAGCCCCAGGAAGTGGCCACAGTGGCACTGGTTGAGAGCAGCTCTCCTGGGCTGGTAGGCAGCTATTGTCACTGAGCTCAGATTCCTAAGTACATCCTCAAAAGAAGTCATTTCTTTCACCTCACAGGCAGTGCCTGTGGTTACAGCAGTGAGTCTCAGACTGCGCTCTGTCTAGCTTTGTAGGGTGCTAAGCATGTCCAATCCTAGGGGCCACCCAGCTCACCTAAGTCGGAATCTCTGACCCCGGGGCCTGGGAACCTACATTTAACAGGCACTCTGGGTGCTGCCTCTGTGCATCCCACAGTGTCAGGCCTGCTGCTCTGTCCCCACACACACCACATGCACTCTAGCCTCGGTTCATTAGTTTGCAGTTCCTTCCTCCAGGAACTTCCCATCCTTCACTTCCTCCATCCACTTGTTCACCACGTGGGCCAAGATCCATTGACTTCATGAAGCTATCCCCAGCTTCTTGTTCTCTTTTCCATAAATTCTAATTATGCTACTTAATCCTGTTTTATCTTATTTGGTAACCTGTTTGATATGGATAGCAAATTGCCCTTTATGGCCTAATTCCATTAATTCACGCCCAGGGAAGGAAGATCTCACCTTAAATAGTTCCCCTTCTCTGACAAGACCTGCCTCCCAGCCATCTTTTATTTTGCGTAAGTGCTTTTACCTTTTGTCTTCCAAGACAGAGGAAGGATGGGCCTACATGCCACCCCCACCATGGCACTGGGTTTCATTGATTGGACTTCAAGAAGTACAAGCTTTCTTCTGTCACTATTGATTGTTCTGGAGGGCTTTTTATCCCTACCTTATCCTCCTCAGCATGAAAATCAATTGAAACTGAAGACTTAATGTTTCTGTTTTCTCCCCAAGTACATAATAATGTGTTTAAAGGCTGAAACTTAGACTTAACACTTCTTACAAAACTCTTCTACCCTGAATATTTATTGTTGCCTAAGGACCTCTTCAACAGGAACTGCCACCTCTACAACCTTGTCGTGGCCCCTCTATGACAATTTGAGCAACATGACCTTGGGCTCCTGGTCACACCTGATTGGGTTAGAGGCAGGCACCGGATCCAAAGCTGGGTCAGCCAGATCCTTCTCTCTTCAGATATTTTGTAAACTCAGGAGATACTTGAATTCTGAATTTACCCAGTAGGTACTTCCCTATGTGGACCAAAGAAGTTGAGGAACCAACCCACAGAAAGAGGGAAGGAGGCTCTAGAGGGAGATGCAGAGAGAGAAGCAGGTGAGTGATGGAGAGAGCATGGATGACACTGTACAGCTGACCCCTGAACAAGACAGAGGTTAAGGGTGCAGGCCCTCTGAGCAGCTGAAAATTCAAGTGTAGTTTATAGTCACCCATTGATATCGGCAATTGCTCTTTATCTCTCGGATCCAACCAACTACAGATGGTGTAGTACTGTAGTATCTACTATTGAAAATAAACCCACATGTAAGTGAATCTCTGTAATTCAAACCTGGTTTTTCAAGGGTCAACTGTATTACTACCCCTGGGTTTTCTTCTGGAACACAGAGTTTTTGGAATAAAGTTCTTATTTTGTTAGCTAGCTCTGGAGGCTTCACGACCCAGACAGTCATGATGATGTGATCACTCATCTAGAACCAGACATCTTGGAAAGTGAAGTCAAGTGGGCCTTAGAAAGCATCATTACGAACAAAGCTAGTGGAGGTGATGGAATTTCACTTGAGCTGTTTCAAATCCTGAAAGATGATGCTGTGAAAGTGCTGCACTCAATATGCCAGCAAATTGGGAAAACTCAGCAGTGGTCACAGGACTGGAAAAGGTCAGTTTTCATTCCAATTCCAAAGAAAGGCAATGCCAAAGAATGTTCAAACTACCACACAATTGCACTCATCTCACATGCTAGTAAAGTAATGCTCAAAATTCTCCAAGCCAGGCTTCAGCAATACATGAACCGTGAACTCCCTGACATTCAAGCTGGTTTTAGAAAAGGCAGAGGAACCAGAGATCCAATTGCCAACATCCACTGGATCATGGAAAAAGCAAGAGAGTTCCAGAAAAACATCTATTTCTGCTTGATTGACTACGCCAAAGCCTTTGACTATGTGGATCACAATCAACTGTGGAAAATTCTGAAAGAGATGGGAATACCAGACCACCTGACCTGCCTCTTGAGAAATCTGTATGCAGGTCAGGAAGCAACAGTTAGAACTGGACATGGAACAACAGACTGGTTCCAAATAGGAAAAGGAGTACGTCAAGGCTGTCTATTGTCACCCTGCTTATTTAACTTATATGCAGAGTACATCATGAGAAACACTGGACTGGAAGAAACACAAGCTGGAATCAAGATTGCTGGGAGAAATATCAATAACCTCAGATATGCAGATGACACCACCCTTATAGCAGAAAGTGAAGAGGAGCTAAAACGCCTCTTGATGAAAGCGAAAGTGGAGAGCGAAAAAGTTGGCCTAAAGCTCAGCATTCAGAAAACGAAGATTACGGCATCCGGTCCCATCACTTCATGGGAAATAGATGGCGAAACAGTGGAAACAGTGTCAGACCTTATCTTTTTGGGCTCCAAAATGACTGTAGATGGTGACTGCAGCCATGAAATTAAAAGACGCTTACTCCTTGGAAGAAAAGTTATGACCAACCTAGATAGCATATTCAAAAGCAGAGACATTACTTTGCAGACTAAGGTCTGTCTAGTCAAGGCTATGGTTTTTCCAGTGGTCATGTATGGATGTGAGAGTTGGACTGTGAAGAAGGCTGAGCGCCAAAGAATTGATGCTTTTGAACTGTGGTGTTGGAGAAGACTCTTGAGAGTCCCTTGGACTGCAAGGAGATCCAACCAGTCCATTCTGAAGGAGATCAGCCTTGGAATTTCTTTGGAAGGAATGATGCTAAAGCTGAAGCTCCAGTACTTTGGCCACCTCATGAGAAGAGTTGACTCATTGGAAAAGACTCTGATGCTGGGAGGGATTGGGGGCAGGAGGAAAAGGGGACGACCGAGGATGAGATGGCTGGATGGCATCACGGACTCGATAGACGTGAGTCTGAGTGAACTCCGGGAGTTGGTGATGAACAGGGAGGCCTGGCGTGCTGCGATTCATGGGGTCGCAAGGAGTCGGACTTGACTGAGCGACTGAACTGAACTGAACTGAACTGGAGGCTTCAGGAAGTCTGGAAAAACAAGGAGGACAAGGGAAAAGGGATTTGTGGAAGGTTTTGAGGTAGCCAATCCATAAGCTCTAACAAAATGCATATTGTCTCATTTAATCCCACAAACAATCATGTGATTTTTTTTAATCCATCCTTATTACTACTCCTGTTTTAAAGGTAAGAAAACAAAGGCTTAGAGGCTTCATCCCAAAGCCACTTGATTACTGAGGGTGGAGGTGGAGGTGGGATTCAGGCTAGATCCTTCTGTCTCCACCAGGCTGAAGTGCCTTTACGTGGGAACCAATGGGTGTGACACTTTCATTTTTGCTCCCCTAATGTCAGTCTGGGCTAGGGGAATGTGAATGAATTCTACAGATCAATCCTGAATCTTTGAGTTATCCCCAGGGCTTCCCTTGCGGCTCAACTGGTAAAGAATCCACCTGCAATGCGGGAGACCTGGGTTCGATTCCTGGGTTGGGAAGATCCCCTGGAGAAGGGAAAGGCTACCCACTCCAGGATTCTGGCCTGGAGAATTGCATGGACTGTGTGGTCCCCTGGGTGGCAAAGAGTCAGAGGTGACTGAGTGACTCTCACTTCACTTCACTTGGCAGGGACTGTGATTTGTACTGCCCTCTAGAGGAAGTACGAAGGAATGCATAACTTCCCAGCACGCCTAGGGGATGGAGCCCATTGTTCTGAGAGGCAGAAGCAGCTTGGGGGCAGCAGTCCTGAGAGTTCCACTGCCAGCAGGAGCCCCTCAAGTCGGGTGGCCAGTGCCACGTGCTATGATCAGGATCCACTCTAACAGTGCCAACCTCAGCCACCATGAGTGTGCCGCAGGAGATGACTGTGAGAAGTGTCTGCCCTACCAGAGGAATTAGGGTTGCCCTAGCAACCCACTCCAGTGTTCTTGCCTGGAGAATCCCAGGGATGGGGGAGCCTGGTGGGCTGCTGTCTATGGGGTCGCACAGAGTCGGTGACGACTGAAGCGACTTAGCAGCAGCAGATATCTGAGATGGGGCTGTGGAATAGGGGTGACGGTAGGAGACAGGAGAGATGAGGGGAAGGTGGAGACCACACTTAAAAGGGCAAAACCAGTGGGAATGAAGAGAGTTTCAGGAAGTTGTTTCTTTCTCAGAAACAAAAGATTCTCGTCAAGGAGTATAGAGACTCCTGAAAGAGGATAATGCATCAACACATAAACATTTAGTCCAAAGGGATGGGCCCTTAGCCCTCTCCTTTTGAATTTAAAGAAACAGAAGTCCAGGAAGATTAAATAATATTAGAGTTGAGTTTGAGTCCAGAAATCTACACCAGAATCCAAGGTCTAGTAGATCTTCCTCTCCTTCACTGGGTGATAATTTCTTTGTGGATCTACAGAATAAATAACAAATTACAAGGATTATCCTCAGCCATTTCTCATACTTGAGTAAATGTACTAATCACTGCTCCTCACCCCACCTTCCCATGGATGAAAAGAATCAGTGGAATGGAAAGAGACTTTTAAACGCTTCATCACTAAAAAGTGATTTGGGAAATTCAGGGTGAGCGCCGAGCTGTCTTTCTGTTGTTCAGTTTCAGTTGCGTTCTACTCCTTGTGACCCCATGGACTGCAGCACACCAGGCTTCCCTGTCCTTCCCTATCTCCCTGAGTTTTCTCAAACTCATGTCCATTGAGTAGATGATGCCATCCAGCCATCTCATCCTCTGTCATCCCCTTTGCCTCCTGGCTTCAATCTTTCCAGGTATTGGGGTCTTTTCCAGTGATTTGACTCTTTGCATCGGTGGCCAAAGTATTGGAGCTTCAGTTTCAGCATCAGTCCTTCCAATGAATATGCAGGGTTGATTTCCTTTAGGCTTGACTGGTTTGATCTCCTTGCAGTCCAGTTCAGTTCAGTCGCTCAGTCATGTCCGACTCCTTGCGACCCCATGAATCGCAGCACGCCAGGCCTCCCTGTCCATCACCAACTCCCGGAGTTCACTCAGACTCATGTCCATCGAGTCGGTGATTCCATCCAGCCATCTCATCCTCAGTCGTCCCCTTCTCATCCTGCCCCCAATCCCTCCCAGCATCAGAGTCTTTTCCAATGAGTCAACTCTTCTCATGAGGTGGCCAAAGTACTGGAGCTTCAGCTTTAGCATCATTCCTTCCAAAGAAATCCCAGGGTTGATCTCCTTCAGAATGGACTGGTTGGATCGCCTTGCAGTCCAAGGGACTCTCAAGAGTCTTCTCCAACACCACAGTTCAAAAGCATCAATTCTTTGGTGCTCAGCCTTCTTCACAGTCCAACTCTCACATCCATACATGACCACAGGAAAAACCATAGCCTTGACTAGACGGACCTTATCAGCAAAGTAATGTCTCTGCTTTTGAATATGCTATCTAGGTTGGTCATAACTTTTCTTCCAAGGAGTAAGCATCTTTTAATTTCATGGCTGCAGTCACCATCTACAGTCATTTTGGAGCCCAGAAAAATAAAGTCTGACACTGTTTCCACTGTTTCGCCATCTATTTCCCATGAAGTGATGGGACTGGATGCCGTAATCTTTGTTTTCTGAATGCTGAGCTTTAGGCCAACTTTTTCGCTCTCCACTTTCGCTTTCATCAAGAGGCATTTTAGCTCCTCTTCACTTTCTGCCATAAGGGTGGTGTCATCTGCATATCTGAGGTTATTGATATTTCTCCCAGCAATCTTGATTCCAGCTTGTGTTTCTTCCAGTCCAGTGTTTCTCATGATGTACTCTGCATATAAGTTAAATAAGCAGGGTGACAATAGACAGCCTTGACGTACTCCTTTTCCTATTTGGAACCAGTCTGTTGTTCCATGTCCAGTTCTAACTGTTGCTTCCTGACCTGCATACAGATTTCTCAAGAGGCAGGACAGGTGGTCTGGTATTCCCATCTCTTTCAGAATTTTCCACAGTTGATTGTGATCCACATAGTCAAAGGCTTTGGCGTAGTCAATCAAGCAGAAATAGATGTTTTTCTGGAACTCTCTTGCTTTTTCCATGATCCAGTGGATGTTGGCAATTGGATCTCTGGTTCCTCTGCCTTTTCTAAAACCAGCTTGAATGTCAGGGAGTTCACGGTTCATGTATTGCTGAAGCCTGGCTTGGAGAATTTTGAGCATTACTTTACTAACATGTGAGATGAGTGCAATTGTGTGGTAGTTTGAACATTCTTTGGCATTGCCTTTCTTTGGAATTGGAATGAAAACTGACCTTTTCCAGTCCTGTGACCACTGCTGAGTTTTCCCAATTTGCTGGCATATTGAGTGCAGCACTTTCACAGCATCATCTTTCAGGATTTGAAACAGCTCAAGTGAAATTCCATCACCTCCACTAGCTTTGTTCGTAATGATGCTTTCTAAGGCCCACTTGACTTCACTTTCCAAGATGTCTGGCTCTAGATGAGTGATCACATCATCATGATTATCTGGGTCGTGAAGATCTTTTTTGTACAGTTCTTCCATGTATTCTTGCCACCTCTTCTTAATATCTTCTGCTTCTGTTAGGTCCATACCATTTCTGTCCTTTATCGAGCCCATCTTTGCATGAAATGTTCCCTTGGTATCTCTAACTTTCTTGAAGAGATCTCTAGTCTTTCCCATTGTGTTCTTTTCCTCTATTTCTTTGCATTGATTGCTGAAGAAGGCTTTATTATCTCTTCTTGCTATTCTTTGGAACTCTGCATTCAGATGCTTATATCTTTCCTTTTCTCCTTTGGTTTTCACCTCTCTTCTTTTCACAGCTATTTGTAAGGCCTCCCCAGACAGCCATTTTGCTTTTTTGCATTTCTTTCCCATGGGGATGGTCTTGATCCCTGTCTCCTGTACAATGTCACGAACCTCATTCCATAGTTCATCAGGCACTTTATCTATCAGATCTATGCCCTTAAATCTATTTCTCACTTCCAATGTATAATCATAAGGGATTTGATTTATGTCATACCTGAATGGTCTAGCAGTTTTCCCTACTTTCTTCAATTTGAGTCTGAATTTGGTAATAAGGAGTTCATGATCTGAGCCACAGTCCGCTCCTGGTCTTGTTTTTGTTGACTGTATAGAGCTTCTCCATCTTTGGCTGCAAAGAATATAATCAATCTGATTTCACTGTTGACCATCTGGTGATGTCCATGTGTATAGTCTTCTCTTGTGTTGTTGGAAGAGGGTGTTTGCTATGACCAGTGCATTTTCTTGGCAAACTCTATTAGTCTTTGCCCTGCTTCATTCCGCATCCCAAGGCCAAATTTTCCTGTTACTCCAGGTGTTTCTTGACTTCCTACTTTTGCATTCCAGTCCCCTATAATGAAAAGGACATCTTCAAGAATCTTCTCCAGCACCACAGTCCAAAAGCAGCAATTCTTTGGTGCTCAGCCTTTATGGTCCAACTCTCACATCCTTACATGACTACTGGAAAAACCACAGCTTAGACTATATGGACCTTTGTTGGCAAAGTGATGTCTCTGCTTTTTAATATGCTGTCTAGGTTGGCCATAGCTTTCCTTCAAGGAGCAAGTGTCTTTTAATTTCATGGCTGCAGTCCCCATCTGCAGTGATTTTGGAGTCCAAGAAAATAAAGCTGTTTTAAGGTCCTGGGTACATATGAGCTAGCAATGTTGCTCTTTCTTACCTCTTGCTCTTCGGTAAAGGCTAGATGACTTTACGTTCCAGCTGTCCTGCTTGGTGTGCCCGCTGAGGGACATGCTCATCACACGCGTCCCCTGCACTCAGAAACACATCAAGTGTGATCCCTCCTGCAGAATCTCGCTGCGCTCTCCTTGCAAGCCTTGAGGCAGCTGCAAGCTCAAGAGACCCTGCAGTTCCTGGGTCCTTGTGAATGCTGCTTCAGCTCAGGCTGGCAAGGGAACAAGCCAGATGGTTCTAGGAGGCCTCAGCCCACCACTTCCAAGTTATGAGCAAGGCTCTTTTCATTTCTAGGGATTTAAAAAAGACACAGGAGTGGAGAGAGACCTTTTTCCCCCCACCTTCTTCCTCTGACACATCCTCAACCATGAAATCTGATGAAAGAACTAAAGAGTCAAGGGTGAGTGGAAGGAAATTTCCAGCTCCTAAGAGAATATTCAAGTTATTTAAAAGAGCAAAGAGTTCCCTGAAAGAAAATGCAATTGGAGGGGTGAATAAAAACATTTCAAATGATCCAGAGATGATTTCTTTTACAAATGACTGCTGGAGTCATATGTGCTGATGTCTATACAGAAAAGGGTCAAAAGAATGGAGGAACTAGGACTTTGAGTTCTCCTGGGAGTTTTACTGAGCCATGGTAACAACAACAACAACAAAATCAGAAAACCAGGAATGGTATGAACAGCCCAGAGGAGTATGTTTCAAAAGAAGATACCTATGAGAGGGATGAGAAAATTTGTGAGGGTAATTTTAATTAAAATGTGATTTAATATGATATATCAGCAACTATAAGCCACTGCCCCATTTATGACTCTCTTTCTGACCTCTTCTCTGACCCTTGGATTTCTAAATCTCAAGATTTAAGCATGCAATAATCTCCTGGTACAAATTTGAATATGTCTCTGCCTTGATGAAAATCCTTCAATGGCTCCCTGTTGCCTACAGAATAAAGCACAAGCTCCTGAACATGTCACACAGAGCCCCTTGTGACTAGCCTTTCTTTTCTCTCACTCACACGGGTGCCTAAACCCTAGATTGTCTCCATACCACAGGCCCCAGTATCTTCATGGGTCAAAAATCTCAAGGAAGCTTCCTAACAGCAAGATGCTTTTTTCCCTAATATCAGGTAAAGTCACTTAGCAATTTGGCCTTTCCATCAGGATGCAGCCCTAATTCGCCTTTGCTGTTAAACCTTGTTCATTTATTCCATAAACATTTATTAAATGCCTTGCTTGTCTTAGAAACTACGCTAGAAAGTGGGGATTTAAGAGTAACCAAGACAAGACACATCGCCTTCCTAAGAGTTTATACACTGAGAAGACTCTGTGTATTAGTTTCCTGTTGCTGCTGTACCAAATTACTACAATTTTCCTGGCTTAAAACAACACAAACTTATTGTCTTGCTGTTATAGAGGTCAGAAGTCCAAAGTGGGTTTCACTGGGCTAAACCCAAGCTGTCACCAGGGCTTTTCACTTTCATGCATTGGAGAAGGAAATGGCAACCCACTCCAGTGTTCTTGCCTGGAGAGTCCCAGTGACAACGGAGCCTGGTGGGCTGCTGTCTGTGGGGTCGCACAGAGTCGGACATGACTGAAGCGACTTAGCAGCAGCAGCAGCAGGGCTATAATCATTCTGGAGGCCCTAGGGAACACGTCATTTCCCTTGCCTTTTTCTTGCTTCTAGAGGCTGCCTATACTCCTTGGCTCATGGCGCCATCCTCCCATGTGGAGTGTGATCACCTCTCTCTGCTGACTGTTTCCACGGTCGGTACTCCTCTGATTCTGATTCTCCGCCTTCCTCTTAGGATTGTATTAGACCCACTTGGATAATCCAGGATAATCTCCCTATTGCGAGATCTTTAACCACATCTGTAAAGTAACTTTCTTTTTAAGATTTATTTAATTTTTTGGCTGTGGGGTGTCTTCGTTGCTGTGTTGGGCTTCTCTCGTTGTGGCAGGTAGGGTGTAACTAGAGGAAACCCACACAGTTCTAGCTGTGGTGTGAGGTCTTCTCATTGTGGTGGCTTCTCTTGTTGTGGAGCAACACGGCTTTAGGGCAGCTGGGCTTCAGTAGACGGGGCAAGTGGGCTCAGGTTAGCCTTGGCTAAGAATATTGAGAATTTATCCTAGGTACCAGGAGGACAGAGATTACATGCAGACAGATGCAGGTGGGTTGGTAGATAGGGAGGGATGGAGTGTGTGCTAAGTTCTCTTCTGATTGCCTCTATTATACTAAGAAAAGCATGGCTGGGGAGTTCCCTGGCAGTCCAGTGGTTAAGACTCTGCTGTGCTTCCACCGCAGAAGGTGAGGGTTAGATCCCTGGTCAGGGAATTAAGATCTCACAAGCTGTGCTACTTGGCCAAAATGTGGAGAAAAAAAAAAGAAGCAGTGTGGCAGTTATCTGTAAGTAATAAGCCAGACATTTGAAGGAGGAGAAAGTGTGAAACAATCCTTTAGAAGAGTAAAAGAGTGGACAGGAAGTATAGTAGCTTTGCTAAGGAATGTTCATTGATTATAAAGTAGTTGATGTTTCAAACATGTAATAAATACTTTATCTGAATGGGAGAATGAGGTGTTCTAGTTCAGTTCAGTTGCTCAGTTGTGTCCAACTCTTTGCGACCCCATGAACTGCAGCACACCAGGCTTCCCTGTTCATCACCAACTCCTGGAGCTTGCTCAAACTCATGTCCATCAAGCTGGTGATACCATCCAACCATCTCATCCTGTCGTCCCTTTCTCCTCCTGCTTTCAAACTTTCCCAGCATTGGGGTCTTTTTCAATGAGTCAGTTCTTTGCATCAGGTGGCCAAAGTATTGGAGCTTCAGCATCAGTCCTGACTGGTTGGATCTCCTTGCAGTCCAAGGGACTCTCAAGAGTTTTCTCCAGTGCCACAGTTCAAAAGCATCAATTCTTTGGTGCTCAGCTTTCTTTATGGTCCAACTCACACATCTATACATGACTACTGGAAAAACCATAACTTTGGCTAGATGGACCTTTGTTGGCAAAGTAATGTCTCTCCTTTTTAATATGCTGTCTAGGTTGGTCATAGCTTTTCTTCCAAGGAGCAAGCACCTTTAATTTCATGGCTGCAGTCACCATCTGTAGTGATTTTGGAGCCCAAGAAAATAAAGTCTATCACTGTTTCCATTGTTTGCCCATCTATTTGCCATAATGTGATGGGACCAGATGCCATGATCTTAGTTTTTCAAATGTTGAGTTTTAAGCCAGCTTTTTCACTCTCCTCTTTTACTTTCAAGAGGCTCTTTAGTTCCTCTTTGTTTTCTGTCATAAAGGTGGTACCATCTGCATATATGAGGTTATTGATATTTCTCATTGCCAATCTTGATTCCAGCTTGGGCTTCATCTAGCCTGACATTTCGCATGATGTTCTCTGCATATAAGTTAAATAAGCAGGGTGACAATATACAGCCTTGACATACTCCTTTTACAATTTGGAACCAGTCCACTGTTCCATGTCCAGTTCTGACTGTTGCTCCTTGACCTGCATACTGATTTCTCAGGAGGCAGGTCAGGTGGTCTAGTATTCCCATCTCTTGAAGAATTTTCCACAGTTTGTTGTGATCCACACAGTCAAAGGCTTTAGCGTAGTCAATGAAGCAGAAGATGTTTTTCTGGAATTCCCTTGCTTAGATGTTCTAAGACACCTAGTATTCAGGTCAATAGAGTTATATCACCTAGGCTGAAACAATTAAACACTAAGAGTGAAACAGCATTAGATATAATTTAATCTTGAGTGATTTGAGGGACACTTTGGTCCTTCTTTATGGGTGAGTCATTTCTCTGAATATCAGTTAGTAATATCTTGTAGATGTATAACCAGTAACAGAGGTTATCATGTGAAATGATAATAGGCTGGATAAACTACATTTTAACTGTAAAACATACAAATGTGAATCCATGTTTATAATATTAAAAAGATATATTTTCCTCGCTTGGTAAGACTTCTGTGTTAAAATTCATTCCATATTTGGTATATTAGGGCATGTTGTTGGGTAGAAGTGAATAACCAGAGGAAATGAACTCAACTGTCCATAGAGTTGAAACAAACTAAGAAATGAACAGGGAGGGAGTTCTTATCAGAGGAAAGGTTACACATCCCTGGAGCATGTCAGGGAGGGGGCTGGGCAGAGGTGGATAGAGAGCCAACGGAAGGAGTGGACAGGAAGTGATTGAGATCTAACCTGTGCTTGACAAACTCTCTTTTCCTTTCCCTCTCCTGCTGCCCCTTATCTTTCATTTGGAGACTCCAGGAAGGTCAGGGAAGATGCAGACGGAGTGCCTGATCCAGACAGCCATGAAGCTGGAACCTCAGCTTCGGTGGATTTTGCCTTTTATCTTTCTCAGAAATACTGGTGAAAGTTTTGCCACGAACTATTTAGGGGTAAATAGTTGCCTAGGGTCTTGAAAGTGTAGTTTCTGGTCCCTAGGACAATCTCTACTATTCTACTATGCATGAAGGTTAGGGAAATTATCTTTGTAATTTGACTCTAATATCTATCTCTTGAGCCTCATAAGAAACATTGAAAAAAGTTAATAGATTTGGCTAGCACTTGGGTCAGTTATTTCAAAAGTATCAAATGGCTATCTGGGAGTCATGAAACAGGTGGCCTTGAAATTGTACTGTGTTTGTGGATTCAGATTGGCAGCCATCCTTTAAGGGCAAAATTATGTTAAAAGTTGAGCCAGGGTGAATGAAAAACAGCCTATTTACTATGTTATGAAAGACAGTTCCTGAAAACAGATCAAGGGGATTGATGGTGATACTCCAATGTGTTTCTTTGTAAAAATTTGATGTTGAAAATACTGGTCTGTGAATTTAAGACTCACTCTTCTTTCCTTTCTTCCTTCGACTTTTCCTTCCTTGGTTCCCTGCTTCTTCCCTTCCTTCCCTCCATCTTTCCTTCTTCTGGTTACTTTTGGAGGGGGTGTGGATGTATTTAGTTTGGGTTATTGTTTTGAGTTGGCATATTTATTAAATAACAAGAAATAACTATCTGTTTTCAGTTAGTGTAAAAGCAAGTAAAGAACAATGGATCCCCTTTGAAATTATTGTAACATGGTTAATATTTTTTTATACTTGAGAAAAGAGAACTTTAAAAGTAACCTGTCAGCATGTAGCTGAACTTGGTGAAACTCAGCTACTTTAAAATGAAACACTTATTTTAAAAATTGTTTGACATAAATGGAAAATATCTTTTGTTACTGAAAATTTGTATAGGTCTAAGAGCCATAGAATTTTAAACTGTAATGACCTAACATGTAGACTACATCTCATTTTAGAGATGAAGAATCAGAAAGATTAAATAACTTCTCTAGGAGACTCAATTATTAGCAACATAGAAAAATTCAAATCCTAGTTTCCTGTCTTTGTCCAGTACTTTTTTAATCACTATATCACTAGGTTTCTAATATAAAAGCTTTCAGTGACATAACATTTAAGTTTGCACCTAACCTACAAGAATCTTTATGGGTTTCTAGTTCTAAGGGACTGATTTAAATAATGGTTTGAAAATGATTAAAAAATAATGGTTTTCCCATATTTATGTAAATAATGATGAACTTTTTAAATTGAGATATAATTCACATACCATGAAACCTATTTTTACTCATTCATTTTGATATAAAAGTTTAAGCTTAACTTCTAGTTACAGTATCCATTTTACTTAGGAGTGAGTATATAAAATCCCCTGGAGAGGTAAACAGCATTTTCAATATTCTTCCCTGGAAACTTCCATAGATTGAGGAGCCTGCCAGGGGCTATAGTCCATGGGGGTCGAAAAGAGTTGGGACAGACTGAGCTCGTGTGTTCACACACACACACACACAGACACACACACACAGACACTCTTATACTCCCCTAAAGAAAATTTTCTACATTTTGGAGTAGGGATGATGGCGTCTGAAGAAGCTTCATGATTCCCCCTCTCCATGGTGAATAGGGTTTTTTTTTTTTTTTTTTGAGACAAAGATGGAAAAAGAGAAAGGAGTGATTATAAATACTGAAAAACATAATTCTGTGTAACAGAAAGAGGAGGACAGTTTAACAAAGTCAAAAACAAAACTATGCAGCAGAAACACAGTCTAGGCCGAAATACTTTCCAGGGAAGGTGAGGGTACTGAGGCACCTAGGACAAGCATAGCTTTTTCCGTTCATTCCCGCGCCCCCGACATTAAATACCTATGTACCGAGCCTGTGGAAGCGCTGAGGATAAATACAAAGATGGATTAGGCAGATCCTCGAGGAGCTCAGCCTGGTCGTGGCAGTGGCGAAAAGGAGTTGGGGTGGGGTAGTGGGGTGAAGAGGTGCGGCGGGGAAGAGTGTATGGAGTGGTTGGAGTAGAGTATGGAGTCGGTGGAGGTTGGGGGCTGAGGTTAAGACAGGAAGGTTGAAAAACTGAATATATGGTAGGAAATTGGAGGTTCACGGATGTGCTGACTTCTGTGGCAGAAATCTGTCCCAGGACCTCTTAAATAATTAGCCTCCATTTGCCAAATTTGGCCAGATGTCATGATACAGGTAACCCTCTCGAAGAGGTTTAAAAGTCCTTTTCCCGCTTCCAGCCCTTGCTTTCCCCACCATTATTAGGGCGTCGGGCAAGGGAAGGTGCAGGTTGGAAACCTGCACCCACGTTTGCAGCCTGGGCTCTCTGCAGGAGACAGGAATCCAGGGCTTTGCCGTCGTCATAGCAACTAGGAGTTCCGCGGTCCCCTGCCCCCCCATCTTCTTCTAACTCGTTCTACTTCCCCCGCCGTCTGGGCTGAGTTGTCGCTTATCTCGCGAGATTTGAGCGCAGCTCTGAACAGCACAGCGGTGATCTCACCCGAGACTTGGGGAGCGACGGTGGGAGGGAGCGAAGGAGGGGAAGGAATGGGGCGGGCGAGCGGGGAGGGAAGGGGAGGGGAAGGGCGAGTGCGGCGCTGCCACCGCCGGCAACTTTGTGAGCGAGTTCACTGTATGCGTGAGCAAGTGAGCGAAAGTCAGAGCGCCGCTGAGTCCCCGGGAGGAGGGTCCCCGGGGAGGGCCAGGTCTGGGCTTCAAAGGCCGTCCACCCCTCCACCCCTCCACCCCTCCACCCCGGCCCCCCACAAGCCGCTCCATCCTCTCCCGCCTTCGTGGCTCCCTCCCCATTTCCTCCCCCACCAACCCTCCCGGGCCTTCTCGCCCCCCGTCTTGCAGTTACCTGTCCCCTCCCCCCCACTTGGCACGCACTTCCCCTTTCCCCAGCGTCCGCCTCGGACCTCCCCCCCACCAGCCACTCCGCACTCACTTTCCGCGCCGGCCGCCCCCTCGGCTGTTTCTTTTTGGGGGGGTAGGCGGGCGGGATGGGGGGCGCTGGACCTCGGAGGCGGCGCAAGCGGGGCCCCAAGCGCCCAAACAATAGTTGATGCCCAGGGACTTGGGGGGTGCACCTCCGCCCCCCGCCCCCCCCCCCCCAACCCCCGATTACGCCGAGAGCGCAGTCCCCCGCCGGCTTTTCTCCAGCCTGCATTCCGGGTCCCCTTCTGATCAAGGCTCGGGAGTTGGGCTGATTGCGCCTCCACCTCCCCGATCCCCACCCCCCCTCCGCGCGGCGCCCGACCCGGCCTCGCAGCCTGCAGTTATCCGCAGAGGAGGCGGCGAGTGAGCGCGCGCCGACCGTCTACACGGTTTCTCTCTCTTTTTTCCCCCCCAAGGAGAGCGCGCGGCGGACGCGCCCGGACGCGCGGCGGCACCGGGAGGCCGGGCCGAGCGGTAAGTGGCTCCGGCGCCAGGAATTCGGGGAGGGGAGTTGGGGGGTGCAGGACTCTTGACAGCCCCTACCCCATTTCTGGCTAGGACGCGGGTCCAGGGCACGGAGCAGTACACCGGGAGGCCGGTCAAAGTTTTTAATTTCCGATTTGGTGGCGTGCTGATAGCGCAACCCGGCGGGGGCGAGTCTGAGCTGCACCGCGCCCGGCGCGCGCGCGCGCGCGCACCTCGGAATCTGAATCTGCACAACTCTCCGCCAGGCGCCTGTGCGAGAGGCCGGGAGACCCGCGCCCCGCTCGGGGCGGCTGCGCCCACTCAGCCGCTCTCGTTTCCACCCGGCTGACCCTTCCCCTTCAGTCACCTGGGTGAGCGCTTTGCACGCTGTGCTGAAGGGACAGGCCGAGAGGTTTGAGCGTGAGAAAGGGGGAAGAGCAGCTCGGTGCCCGTGGGTGGTTCATTTCTCTCCCGGGGGTCTGGTGGGGAGCGAAATCCTAGGATGCTCTAACCTGCTTTTTCTTGGAGCAAGTAAACCACGAGAGGGCTGAGGCGTTGTGAAGGTACTGCAAAAAAGAACTTTTTCTTCTTTGCCCCATCTGTTTCCAACTTCGATCCTGACCTTAAAAGAAATTTGCCAAGCTCCTTATCGCTCCACGGCATTTCTAGGTGGACAAGTAATCTTGTTGGGCAGGTTGAAATTTCATCGGTTCACCATTTGGAGAACATAGAGACGAGGAAAGTGGCTCACTTTCAAGGAAGATGTTTAATTGAGTTGTTGGTATTCGCTTTAGAAGCAAAGCTAATGGACCCTAGGATGCATTTATCTTACAAATTTTATTTTTCTTGACGGGTATTTTAGAGGCAGCACTCAGTGAAATTCTTACTACCTGCTAAACGATTACGTTTGTAAACTGGGAGCCTGTGATGCGATGCAAATTTCAGAGTAGAGGTGTCGACTTTCATCAGGTTCCAGGTCTGTCTGGATGAACTGGAGTTGGCGTTTCCTCTTTAAAGCAAACCTTTCATGTTGAAACTCTGACTCAGACTCTTAAAGCCATTGTTTTTATACCCGTACTCTGTGGGAGTTAAGTGTCAACTTTCTCTCATTTTCTCATATGGAATATTCATCCCAGGCAAAGATTCTCTCACTTAATATTTTGGGAAAGTACAGGATAAAGTCCTGTAGAATCATTGCCTGCCCCCAGTTTAGTAACAGTATTAATTTTCTGTATAATCTGGATTTAATGACCTTCACTTTCCTCTTTTTCATTTTTTCCAAAGCTACAATTAAGCCACCTTTACCAGAATTAAAAAAAAAAAAATCTGATTGAAATAATATAGAACAGTGGTAACAGGAGTAGTCTCAAATAAAAGGTTTTCATAAAACAGTTTATGGTTACTGAAGTGTCTATTAGATGACGTGCCAGTTCTTAAAGAGAAAATTAATGTTAAAATATTTTTCCCATGAAATAAATTATTTATACTTAGGCATTAGCAATTAACAGTGCATTTAAAATGCTTTGGGTGATGATTTGCACATAAATGGTTAGGAGCAAAATAAGAGATTTTGAGGGGTGAATGGTATTTGTGGCTGTTAACTTATTTTCTTATCCCATTATGCTTAAGTAAAGGACTCCTGAAGTTGACTATATCATTATTCTCTAGTTGAGTGAGGGAACAAGTTTGGCAGGTGGCTCAAGACAGTCAGCAGGTGTTGCTGTTAGCTTCTCTGTGGTTGCTGGTACTGCTCCTTGAGTTTGAAATTGCTGTTCTGGTGCAGTGAACTTTTTAGATCTGAAGTGTCAGGCAGTATTAATTGTGACTTCATCATAGGATTCTGTGATGAGGTTGATGAACTCCTGGTAATAATTGCAATACTAATTGCAAAGCAGCTCACTCAATTTTATAGTAAGAGTCTTTTAACTCTGTCCTTTCACTGTGATTTCCTGGTTTTCTTACTTTGCTTTTGCATTGAATTAGATGTGTAATTTTGGTGTAGGTCTCTCCACCCCTATCCCTGGCCACATCTTGAATTTTTTTTTAAAGAACTATTGAGAAATACCTTTTAGTAACTTTATTGAAGCCATAGATTGAAGATTGCTGGAGATGAGAGATTTTGCAGAGACTTTGGAGGACCTTGGTTGACTGTGAGTTGGGCCGTGTATCTGTTCTATCAGTTAGAGTTTTTCAGTGAATGGCTGTTTTCTCTCTTTGAGCTGTGAAACAGGAGCATGAGGAGAGGCGGAGCATGTTTAAGAGTACAGATCCTCTCAATCTTTGCAATTTAGGGGAATGTATGTAGTGATTGACGATAACATGAATATATGCTTCCTATTGGTCCTCACTGTCCTGCCATCATTTCTATTGGTCCATGTCAGTGTACATATGAAGTATACCTAGCCCGAAGATCTTCAGGTGACATTGCAGATTTGAGCCTTTTGGTAAACTGATGAAATTGGACTTTCTCTAAAGAAGACAGACTAACTCATCCCCATAACGTAGAGCTTTGTTGTTCAGTTGCTAAGTCTTGAGTAGAGCTAGTCCTCTGATATAGAATGCATCTTTCTTCTTTTCAACTCAGATCACAGAATTTTATATCTCCAATTCAGAAAAAAAAAATTTATCTCCATAATATCACTGTATTCCTAATCTTTCGAGGTTTGTAGTAAGTCAAACAGTATTTATTGAGTGCCTCTGTCTGGGAGGCATGCTGTTGAGTTCTGTGATTCCAGTGGTGGGTAAAACTGTGTTTTGGGGCTCAAGAAACAGTGCAGTGGGACATTTGTAGTGACCTTCCCTGGTGTGATGTTCTGATACCCTGAGACCCCTATAAAAGTGTTGCATAGCTGGCAATTACTTTTGAATTATAACATATTTGAACTAATTTTGGAAATAACGGGGCCCAGTATTTGTCTTTAGGCTTCCCTGGTGGCTCAGACGGTAAAGTGTCTGCCTACACTGCGGAAGACCTGGGTTCGATCCCTGGTTCGGGAAGATCCTCTAGAGAAGGAAATGGCAACCCATTCCAGTATTCTTGCCTGGGGAAATCCCATGGACAGAGGAACCTGGTGGGCTACAGTCCATGGGGTCACAAGAACGTTTGGGCTTCAAATTTTCCAGCTATGGGATATTAAAAAGTAATCAAACCTTTTCCTGAACTATCTTTCTGAAAAAAAATGTATCTTTTTTTCCCCCGCAGTGAAGCTTCATCTCTTTGCTGCAGAAATTATTGAGAATATGTGTATGAAAGAAACTTGTAAACCATAGTTTTATTTGCAATCACATGTTCGTTCTTTCTGACGAACAGATTCGTAGATTGTTAGAAGGGATTTTGAGCGTAAATCATTTAGCCCTTCTCCATTTTCCAGATGAGGAAACAAGCCCAGAAAGTTGAAGTGATTTTTTTGAAGAGTATAGGAGAACTGGTCAGTGATCACGCAGTGACTGGAAGACAGGTCTTCAGATTTAACTGTATTCTTTTGTTTGCTGTTGTTTGCCCCCCCCATCTTAGAGTCTATCATGTTAAAATTTATTTACTACTTTTTCCCTCCACTCAAGCATTCAGTATTTATTAAATGTCTACAATGAGAAGAAGCAAAACTTAATGAGACACAATGCACATGAAGGTTGAAAAGCCATGAAACACTGCATTGATGTAGTGTTCGGTAACTAAGCTTTGCTGCTACTGCTGCTGAGTCGCCTCAGCCGTGTCCGACTCTGTGCGACCCCATAGACGGCAGCCCACCAGGCTCCCCCATCCCTGGGATTCTCCAGGCAAGAACACTGGAGTGGGTTGCCATTTCCTTCTCCATTGCATGAAAGTGAAAAGTGGAAGTGAAGTTGTTCAGTCGTGTCCAACCCTCAGGACCCCATGGACTGCAGCCACCAGGCTCCTCTGTCCATAGGAGTTTCCAGGCAAGAGTACTGGAGTGGGGTTACTCAAATTACGAAGTTGTGGAGAAAGAAATTATGAGTTAGTTAAAAATATTTACATCATAGCGCCTGTAGTTTTTTTTTCTTTTTTAACTCAGAGGATAATATACTTGTATACACTTTAGAGAAGCCAGATTTAACTTGTAGTTGACCATTTTTTCCTTAAACTCATTTTTCATTTGTAAAAAAGTTGTGCCCCCTTTATTTTTGTAACCATGGCAACTTCAGGCCTTGTCTCTCAGCTACAGGTAAGGGTTATTGGGAGGTGAGGCTAGGGAGGATTTGTTAGGTGGAGGTATAATTGCACATAAAACAGGAAAATGTTGTAGAAGCTTCCTGTTGAAAATGTGAGTGATATATATATAGCCCCACCCAACTTCCACTGGGGTAATCTGAGCCAGGAGAGAAGAAACATCCCTGCCACTTGGGTGACTGCCCTTTTGATGAGGGACTCTCTCTTCCCCCAGGAGGGTAGAGTGCTGTGTTATTGCTTCATCGCTCACACAAAAATTTGTATCTGTTCCACATTCAGGGCTATTTAAAATAGGGGCGTTCCACTATCACTTGAGGTTGACAATCTAACAACTTTCTATCTATTGCACTTGTACTGTTTGGGTCAGGGAAATAAATTGGCCTCACTGGATTTTTGTTTTTTTTCCTATGCTTAGCTAATTGAAAGAAAAAGAAAAAAAAGCCAAAACCCACACACTTTTATAGCACTTTGTTTTTGAAGGGTTTTATACAGACTAGGTTAATTACTCTTAGATGATAGCTCATTTATTCGTTCGGTGGGTTTTTGATGAGCACTGGAGCGAGTCGTAGAAACATGGAAAAGATCCCCTTTACCTTGGATCTCTTAAACACAGGTGGTTTGAGTGAGGATGAATAACACAAGTGTGACTGGGCTCGTAATCACCTGGGTGAGAGAATGCATAGGGGGTATCTTTTGAGGTTAGGGACTGGTCCACATCCACTTTCTCCTTTTATTTCTGCCTGGGAGGAGTGATGTAACTCCAGCTGTGAAGAGGACGTGAGTGTTTTCTTGAGGATCTAGGGAGATGACACCAAATGACACGGAGGAACGTCAGGGGCTTCTTTCGTTGGACTTTAGTCAGCAGCAGTGCCTTGGGGGAATTGTG